>NC_132997.1:39250881-39560603 GCF_048564905.1 Vicugna pacos | reverse complement strand
TTGATCCTTATTTCAAAGCCTTAAACCCAGGTTGAATCCAGTTTTCTTAATTTCTTCTCAAGTTCAGACTTTATCCACTTGGTGTTAAGTTGAAATAGCAGGAGCAGATATCAATGGTGGTGTTTGTTGTTAACTTTTTTTATTGAGATGTAATTAACTTACCATAAATGCATGCTTTTAAAAGATAAAGTTTAGCAGCTTTTGTCCACAAGGCTGTGTAGCCATCACTGCTAGTTCCAGGACACTTTCTTCACCTCATTCTAAATTATCACGGTGTGTATCATATGAACTTGCTCTGGATGTCAGGGTGTCTGAAGGGCACAAGACAGCTCACACTTTAAATTCTAAAGAGCAACTTCTTAGTGTCGCCTAAACAGTAGTTTGTTTTAAATGCGAGAGTCAGTCCCTCCTGCCTAGAGCTTGTTCTGCCGCCTGAGTGGTTTCTCGTTGGCTCCCCACGTGCTGCCCTGAAATGGTGCCGGGTAACTTGTACCAGGCCAGGATGTGCCTTGGGTGTCCGTGGCCTGGCTGCTGGTGTCGGAATGATCTTCACTGCATTTTCTCCTTCATTTCAGCAAATCATGCGCACGGCCATGAAGTATAACCTGGGATTGGACCTGAGGACGGCTGCCTACGTCAACGCCATTGAGAAAGTCTTCAGGGTGTACAATGAAGCTGGTGTGACCTTCACATAGATGGGCCGCGACTGACTTCTTCACTGCCCTCTTCACCTCTTCATCTGCAGACCTACCACAAGTTTACATGTAACCGCAGAAATCTCTCTCTCTCTCATGACTTAGTAGATAATGGACACTATACTCAACAAGTCAATCCAAATCAGCCCCTTTAGAAGAAGAAGCTTAAGGTTAGGGGATCATGTGCAAGCCTGGTAAGTGTGCCAGTAGAAATCAGCGATCCCAGAGAGTCATTTGGGCATTCTGCCTTTAATAACAAGTCCCATCCATCTGGCTGTGCTGCCTTGCTCCATGGCCGCTCCCCAGCAGTCAGCTTTGGCCCCGAGAAGTCAGCTGCTTGCCGCTTCAGCTCTGGACAAGTCTATAAAGTGCTTTTACACATTTATACGGCATTTTCAGAAAGTGGCATGGTCCTAAAGTGAGTTACTGGTATTTTACATCAGCAAAATAACTCAGTTTTACAGGTTGCAAACAAAACTAAAAGCTGTTTCTCTTTATGCATTTTATTCTTTTAGAATAAAATAAGTACATGCTGCTGTAATAAAATTGCCTTTAATCACTTAACAAGCCTAACCTTGACTCAAGCAGTGAATGCCTGTAAACATAAATGAAAAAAACTAGTATTTTTATAACATAAAACAGTATCATTTGTAGCTTATCAATCGCATATTGTCATCCAGCAAAAAATGAAAAGCCTGGTGGAGAATTAAGTTATCTTCGTACCTGCAAATGATGGAGGCTATTTTTTGTTAAGACCGTCGGAATTTACTTAACAATGATGACATATAGTCCAAAGAGTGCAGTAACCTCCTTATCATGTTAATTAATTGTTCTTCTCTCTTGAAGATCTATTGTGTTGACTAATTGAACAATAATTCAAGTAGTGTCCCAGAAAACAACCGCTTGGGCTCCCTCTGTGGAGTCTGGCTGGCGGCTCTGAGCGTTGCCAATGGCCCCCGACTGTGTCCTCTTGGAGGCCCCGTATTCTGCACATGGCTTCCTTCCCAGTGGGATGGAAACAGCCTGGGCTTGTGTTTTGTTTGGAAGTTACTTGGCCAGGGCCTTTTGAACAGTAGTGTCCCAATGAAGTACTAGATATTATTTATGTAAGAATGAGCTTTTTTTTTTTTTTTAACAATATCCTTTCAGAAATTTCTAACTACTTTGTAACTGCATGACTTAACCTGGTGATAAAAGAAGTTATTAAAAGTCTACCTTTTCCAAAGCTTGCGTTTCTTTTCTGTGTTTTATATTTGATAGTATCTCTCTTAATAGATGATAAAACTACAATTGGGTTTCTGAAATTTGTAGAACAACCAACTGTATAACATTTCTTCCCACTATATTGTGAGCTGCCCAAATTTTATTCTTGAATTCTTTTGTATTTCATTCTAATAAACACTATCAGTGACTGTTCTTGAGGAAGAGGGCCTAGTGCTTAAAGCTGGAAAATTGATGTAATTTATATACCTTTTTATATATATAAGTGCCTTTTTTCTTAATGAAGGAAGGTTTTGTTGATTGCAGTTTCATTTTTTAATAATAGAGCCACAGAATGTAACATTTTAAGACAGAATACTAACCATAATCAACAGGACTAGAGTCTAGACCTGATTCCATCAGCTTACATGGCTGCCACCTCTGGGGCGTAACTTTGCAAGCATTTTGTCCTGATTCTGCCTCCCCATGGTTCTGAGCATCAGGTCCAAGAGTGACTAAACAAGCCTGTGGCACCGTGGCCATGGCAAGCCCTTCCCACACACAGCGATGTCTCCTTCCACTCTAGGAGGAGCACTAGGTGGGAGAGGTGGCGGGATAGGAAAATAAGTTCCAGAATATTTAGAACAGTACCTGGTGGTGCAGTAGATTCAGGTCATGTGAAAGGGACAGTAGGTCTTAGTGGTGGCCTCTGGCTGACATATTGGGGTATTTATAGTGTTTTAAAGACATAGATGGATGGGTGTTCTTGGTTATTGGTAACAATGTTAGGAAACTGGTACTATTCATGCTCGCTATACAAAGACAACACAACAGTGTCAGCTTTGGTTCCTGGAGGCTGAGTTAGACAATTCTGGTCAGTTACTCTTGGCTTCACTGAAATGTTCTGATTTACTTATAATTCTTTTTAAAATTTTACATACAATTCTCTAAAGTTAATTGCTTCTGAAATAGCCATAAATGGCTTATGGAGCACTCAAAGAATACTTAACTCTTGCTTCATGAACCCCTACATCAGAATGTGTTCCAGTTGCCCTGATAGATGAAGTTTAGGGAAGCTTAAGAAGTAAAAGCTTGATTTTTTTTTCTTTTTTTTAAGCTGCGCTTCTGGCAACTCACTTGCTAGAACTGATGATTTACTGTTTTCTTTAGAAATCCTCCATATTAACCCACAAATTCCCTATTCCCTAAACATCCCTGGCAGGCTTTCTTAACCTTGCTGTGATACATAAGGCAGTCAAAGCACAGCACATGAAGACAATTACATCTGTGAACCTTGTACAGAAACCTCCACAAAAGTTTTTGTTTGTTTTTGTTTTTTGCCTTGTAATATGAGTGTTAATGATATTTTAACTTTTTTTCTCAACTTACTGGCTTTGTTGGGTTTTTTTTAAATCAAAGCTTACACATAGCTTAGACAGGATTTCTCAGCCTCAACACTGTTGACATTTTGGGCCACATAACCCTTTGTTTGGAGAACAGTCCTGTGCATTGTGGGATGTTTAGCAACATCCTTGGTCTCTACCCATTAGATGTCAGTAGCATCCCGCAGTTGGGACAGTCAATGCATTTACATTGCTAAAAGTCCTATGAGGGACAAAAATCACACCATATTGAGAATTACTGGTGTAGAGAGCCAAATAGTTTACAGGGCTTACTGTGAACAATAAATAGTTCGTGCCCTCCAATTCATAGCACCCACTTCATTGTTTTCTAACCCCCCAGAGGGAGTTTTAGATGTTTCATTTTCCAATAGTTTAAAATTTTTCATTTTCATCGTATCCAAATCCTTTACCCATTTTAAATTGGGTTATTTGTCTTTTTGTTGAGTTTTATGAGTTCTTCATATATCCTGGATATGTAACCCTTATCAGACATGTGATTTGCAAGTATTTTCTCTCATTCTGTTGGTTTGTCATTTCATTGTCTTGATGGTGTCCTTTGATATAAGTTTTTAGTTTTGATAGAGTTCACTTTTTTTTTCTTGGTTTTCTAAACCTTTTATGAGGCTAGTATTACCCTTATACCAAAGCTAGCCAGACATCACAAGAAAGGAAAACTATACACCAATATCCCTTATTAACATAGGCACAAAAATATTAACAAACAAAATCTAACAGCTCATAAGTGTCATAGATCATGACCAAGTAGGATTTATCCCAGGAATGCAAGGGTGGTTCAACATAAGAAAATTGATTAATCTAATACACCCCAATAACTGAACAAAGTGGAAAAGAACCACAGAATCATCTCAATGGCTGTGGAAAGCACTTGACAAAATTTAAGACTTTGTAAACATATAGGGCATTTATGAAAAAAATCACAGCTAACATATTCATTGGTGAAAAATAAAAGCTTCCTCTGAAGAGAAACAAGACAAGGATTCTTGCTTTCACTGTTATTCAAGATAGTGGAAGTCCTAGCCAGAGCAATTAGGCAAGAAAAAGAAAAGCCACCTGAATTGGAAAGGAATAAGAGAAACTATCTGCAGATAACATGATTCTCTACATAGAAAATCCCATAGAATACACACACACACACACACACACCCTACTAGAATAAGTGAATCAAGGAAAGTTGCAGAGTACAAAACCGACACAAAAATCAGTTGTTTTTCTATGCATCAGCAAGAAGCAATCTGTAAAGGAAATTAAGCAAACAATTCCACTTACAATAGCATCCAAAAGAATAAAATATCTAGGAATAAATTTAGCCAAGGAGGTGAGAGTCTTATATAACCTAGGGGAAAAAAAAAAAACTACAAAACATTGTTTAAAAGAAATTAAAGAAAACCTTAATAAATAGAAAGACATTCCATGTTCATAGATTGGAAAACTTAATTTTATAAGATGACATTACTTCTCAAAACAATCTACAGATTCAAAATTCCAATGGCCTGTTTTGTAAAAATAGAAAATCTAATCCTAAAATTAATATGAAACTTAAGTGGCTTTCAATAACCAAAACAATATTGAAAAAAAAAAAAAAGACTTGGAGGACACACGCTTCCAATTTCAAAACGTAATACAAAGCTAGAGTAAACACTGGTTCTGACATACAAACACTTAGAACAATGGAATAGAATGGAGAGTCCAGAAACTTCTGTGGTCAATTGATTTCTAACATTGGTTCCGATACCATTTGTATTAGTTTCCTAGGGCTGCCTTAACAAAGTACCACAAATTGGATGGCTTCAAACAACAGAACTTTACTGTCTCACAGTTCTGGAGGCTACGAATAGAGCATCAACAGGGCTGTGCTCCCTCTGAAACCTGTAGCAGAGAATTTGCCTTTTCCTAGCTGCTGGTGTATGGCCTTGACATCCGCAGCAATCCCGCTGCATCACTCCAATTTCTGCTTCTGTCATCACATGGCCATGATCCCTCTGTGAATCTGTGTCTTCCTATAGGGACGCCAGTAATTTTGGATTAAGGATGTACCCTACTCCAGTATGACCTCATCTTAACTAGTTACATCTGCAATGACCCTGTTTCCAAATAAGGTCACATTCTCGGGTACTGGGGGTTGGGATTTCAACATATCCTTTGAGGAGGGTGCACAATTCAATACACCATTCAGTGAGAAAAGAATAGTCTACAACGAAAGGCACGGGGACAACTGGATAACCACATGCAAAGGTATGAAGTTTGACCTCTTCCTCACTCCATATATAAAAATTAACTCAAAATGGATCAAAGACCTAAATACAAGAGATAAAACTATTAGAAGAAAACATTGATAAGTCTTCACAGCCTTGGATTTGGTAACAAATTCCTATCTCTTTATTTCAATTGTATTTTAAACTCTACAATGCACTGGAGGTGCTCCTAGTCGTGACAAATAAAGACAGCCAGGCAGTGGAGTCTTCCTAGGAACCACCAGTCACGTCAAATAATGACAGCTCTCTGTGAATGAGGCTTTGAAAGAACGCCAACCCTGTCCTGCTCTTTCCAGTAGCTTCCAGGCTGTTGGTTTTCACTCTGATTGTGGGTTGTTGGTTTTCAAAGCTACAGTTCAGCTGTTGGGAGTCAGGGGGAGGTGAGAAGAGAATAGGGCAAGTTGAAAACATCACAAAGCTGACTGTTCTTAACAAGATCTTGTTTGTTTTTAATTTGTTTTATGTAAATGCTCCTGGATTGCTATAAACCTTTGGTTAATTTCCAGAGTTTCAGAAAAAGTTGATTATAACTGTATTTTTGCCAGTTTCCTCATTACTTTTATAGAGGAGAGAGTTTTTGGAGGTCCTTGCTCCACTCTTTTCTCTAATACCATTCTTGATTGCTTCCTATAACACGGTTAGAGTCTATCTGAGGTCAGTGTCATAACCCTCATTTCACAGCACACAGTAAAAAGAAAATGAGAGCTGGATGTACTTATTCTAGGAAAGCACACTGCAAGGTGAAGTGAAGGCAACGTGGGCAGTGCTTCTCCAACTTCCTTTGGGGAAGGTCCAGTTTTTTGGTTTTCTGTTTGTTTGTTTCTTAATCTCATTCATCATGATATGTGGTGAGGCTCCACGTGACTCATTGCCTTGCAACTTGTCGTACAAGTTCAACAAACTGGGCTGGTCTCTACCCTGTTGGACAAGAATTCTCCACTGTTCACACTCCTGGAGGTCCAGGTGACGTCCAATTTCTAGAAGAGTTTCTAAGCGCTCTCCATTTCTTTACTTATCTTGTCGCCAAGTGGTAACAAATTTTGAAGCAAATTTTTAGTAGCACTTAACTAGGAAACAATCCTCAATAAACTAGTATGTGACATTTACAGCCACATTTAAAAATATATCTGTATTGGTTTTCTCTTAAATTCAAGCATCACGGAACGATGTAATATAGCAAATGAGGATTCCTCATATTCCCACAGGCACACAGAGCTGAGCCGTGTTGATGTTTGCTCTATATATACTACAAATTGTTTTCTATTCTTACACAATTATGTGTTTGCTTTGTACAAATGAACTTATTCTACATACATATTTTACAAATTATTGAGTTACTTGGACATGTTCCCATATAAGTACATTTTCCTCATTCTTAACAACCATGGAGTATTCCATTTCATATAAATGCAAGAATTGTTAACCAGTCCTTATTGATGGCCCTTTAGGCACAAGTCCCAATTTTCAAGCTAAGGCATTGTAATCCACTAGAAGAAACAAGTGTCAGCTCTGTATTGTGTGTCAAGCCTCACAAGCAGAGCAAAACTTACCATCCAAGTGATTTCATATTATCATTTTAGGATGTTTCCAAGCTCTTGCTATTACAAACATGCCAGGATGAATCTGTGTGCTTGCCCTTTGGACATCTGTATGTCCCTGTGCACACCCGGAGAATGAAGTCTGGGAGGAGGAGCTGCCATCCAGAGAGGGTGTTCTGGCTGACACTGCCACCCACAATCCACTTTCTTTTGAGTTTGAGATTGGGGGGAATTGAAAAGTCATCAGAAACCAAACCAAGATAAAAGTGACAAATGTTCCAGGCCAGGATGTTGGACATTCCTTGGCTGTTCAGAGGCTTGTGAAGCCAGCTCTGAAAGAATGCTAGAAATATGGTGAGCAACTCACTCATTCCATTAAAACACCTTTTCTTCTCACTTCTGCCAAGAACAAGTAACCTCCAGCAAGATAAATAAGCTATGCTACCTCTTTACAAATCATTTCCTTTTATTTAATGGGGGGGGGTTAATTAGGTTTGTTTACTTATTTCTCTGTTTTTCAATAGAGAATTTGTTGTACTGGGGATTGAACCCAGGACCTTGTGCATGCTAAGCATTCGTTCTACCACTGAGCTATTCCCATCCACCCACCCACCCCTTATTTTTTAAAATCCAAAATGTTAAGCTAAATGTTATTTAAATATACGTTTAAGTTTTATGGCACTGACTCACTCGTGGCAGGAAGGAGGGGAAGCCAGGAGTTCTTACCCCGTACCACCCTTTAGGTCTAACACAGATCTCCAACAGCCAGTAGACAGAGGGCTCAGTTTCTCCTTGACCCGATTCTGTTACTGCCCAGCAGAAGCGCTGCTTTGAAGCCTGTTTCAGACACAAAGCAGCTCATGTCTGCCAGCTAACCTCTCCATCACATTGGTCTGTGACCTTCCCTGAGTCCTGTAACAGCATTTCAAGGAAAACCCAAAGAACACGTAAGCTGAATTATGGTCCTCCCTTGGGGTGTCCTGGAAGCACTGGGGTTTCAGAAAGCCATGTATAGTTTCTGGGGAAATAATCTTTCAAGAAAAGTAGCACAGACACTAACAATTCTCAAAGCTCCTTGCTGACATGAGAAATCATGACATGAGAACAGCACATCTGATTCATCTCAGGGACCTATCTGACCCCCCAGAGGGTGCCGAGGTGCTGGCCCCTGGTCCCTGACACACAGGACACAGACAGTGTTTCCACTCAGATAGGAATAAATCCAGGGCTCAGTGTACACATTTCACAGCTTTTTATTGAGATTCAGGGAGAGTCTGCCGATGGCGGGCGTGCTCACTGTCCCAGTTTGCCCAGGCCTTCAGCTGCGTGGGTGACAGCATTTGTGACTGTGTTGGTCACCGTCTCAGTGACTTCCTTTACCACTTTGTCCCCTGTCTCCTGGGCCTTCTTTAAGGCTTCAGCAATGGCTGTCAGGAAAAAAAGAATGTCCAGGTGAACAAAGGAAATATTTCAAGCCACTTGCTGGGCTGCTGTCACCTGGAGTGGCCCATGAGATGTGGCAGTCTTACTGGGTCGTGCCCCGGAGGAAGCCCATGGGACAGAGGGCAACCCAGCTCCCAGAGAGATGCATTCAAATTTGGTTTTATTTTGCCAAACAACTTGCATTTCTTCAACTGTTCATGAGACAGAGCATCTGCTCATGGGTGTTTGCCTATTCATACTTCATTTTTCTGTGAAATACCTGTTGGTATATTTTTTTTATCATTGTTGTCTTGGGTCATTGTTTCTATTACAAATATTTTCTTCTTAGTTTGTGGTTTTTCTTTTGGTTTAGCTTGTAGTATTTTTTTTCCACTCTGGAAAATGTTGAAGTTTTATTGTCAAATGTACCTAATATTTCCTTTATGGCTGTTGGATTTTCCGTCGTAGTTAAAAAGATCCTCCCTTCTCTGAGATTATGCCAAAATCTATGTTCTCTTCTCTCAAGTTAACAATTTCCTATATTTATCTTTAAGATCTAATCCATCTGGAATTGATTTTGTTGTAAGGAATGAAGTGTGTGTGCGCTTTTACTGTCGTGATCTTCACAGCACGCACAGACTTATAAACATTGACGTAAATACGTATGTGTATAAATATATAATTTTATGTCTTAAATGTTTTGTCCCAGCACGCTGCCACATGGTCTTTTGTGACATCATCCTCTTAACATTCACAGAGAGGAACGGATCCAGATGGATCTTGCTTTAGCAAAGTACAGTCTGTGACCTCAGATGAGTGCAGATAATTATACAGCGATTGAAACGATGTAACATCTGGGTCAGGGTTGGACCTGGTTGGGCAAGATTACTGCCAGCACCTAGCTTCCCACCTTCCCTCCCCACCTCCCTCCCTGTCCTGACCTTGGCCGTACCTACCTTTCTCTCCAGCTTCCTTGGCGTGCTCCACCACCTCCTTCACTACCCCCTCCACGGCATGGACTGAAAAGATGAGAACAGCCCAGAATGAAGGCACACAAGGCACAAGCCACTGCTCCTCGCTGCACGGCCCACACAGCCCTGGATGTCCTGGGAGGGGGCCTGGAACTCAGGCCCTCCTGCCCACTGGGACCCTGGAGCCAAGGCAAGGCCTGTTTCCCAGGTCACCACGCCTCTCAGGTGAGCTGCTGTCCTGCCTGTGGCCGGATGGAGGCTGCAGCAAGAGGACCTGAATCTCGAAGCTTCCTCCAGCAACACCAAGGTCCCCAAAGCAATTCTTCCACTAAGATAAGAGGGAATTCTCTCTGCCCTCCTAGGGTGGTCACACTCTAGGACTGGAAGATATTGGATTCAGAAGAACTAACAGGTTCTGATTCTGACTCTCAGAATGAACCCCACTTCTTGATCCCTGGTCTGCAGTATGGAAACACCACCACACTCAGAGAGCTGGTGAAAGAGGAAAGAGAGGGGCCGTCCGCAGCGGCTGCAGAGCTAGCAAATGAAATACACACGTGTCTGCAGCCATTTAGAAAGAGAACAGCAAACTCAAGCTGTTTTTCACAAAATGTTCAACAGATGGGGCCTAAATTAGCCTCTCTGCATCCAGCGGCCAACAGCTGCCTACGAAAAAGGGGTTTCTGAAGGGAGGGTATAGGGGAGGGTTGCTCAGTGGTTAGAGCACCTGCTTAGCATGCACGAGGTCAGAACTAACTAAATAAACCTAATTACCTCCCACCCCCCACCAAACAGAAACAAGAAAATTACCTCCTCCACCAACAAAACAAAAACAATTTGGAAGAAATTGAAAATGTCCTTTGTGTAAACCCTGAGGGCTGACTATGGACAAAGTCAGACTCAGTGGTTTCTTAAGGAAGACATCTTTGAAGTTTTAAAGTTACAGTAAAAATAAAAATCCATCTTCTTTTTTCTGTGTAGGATATACTCAGAATAGGCTGTTTGAATACAGAAGGGTCTTCCTGGTTTCCAGAGGGAAAGATTCAGGCCACCAGCTGCTCACCCAGCACCCCAGCTCCCCGCCTGCTTCCAGCGGCCTCTCTGAGCTGCCTCCCTCTGGCCCTCAGCCACAGGCCCAGGAATGGGCCAAGCCCGGGTGGCAGAGCTGGTCTGACAGGGAGGGTCGTTTAGGGCAGTGGACCCCTCAGGGCTCCTCCAGGAACTGCCCTCCTCACCTTCCGTAGCCCCCCACCTCCGTCCTGTCCCTGTGGGGCTGATGGGCCAGGGTTCCCCACGGAGCCAAGGCCTGCCCCAGTCCTGCTGGGATGAGCTTCACACGGGCCCCTGGAGTCTGTCCCTATCCCCTAATGGGAGGAGCAGCCCAGATGGAAATGAGCCTCGGGGTCCTTACCGGCTTCCTCGGTGGCCTTCTCAGTGCGGTGGGCCAGGCCCTCAGCAGCAAGTTTCCCCAGTCCTCCCAGCATTGTGTGGTGACGGGTGGTGATGAAGACGGATGCTGGCGCCTGGACCAATGTGCTTTTATAGATGCCTCTGATGCCTGGCTGGGCTCTGGGGCACAGCCCTTTCCCCGATGGTGAGTCAGCGCAGGCGGCAGGAGGAAGAGGCTGGGTGGGGCCACGCCAGCTCTGTGGCTGAGACAGTGCCCCTCTGGCAACACGAGACCCCCCACACCCTGTATCCTGGGACCTTGTGAGGGGCAGGGACTGGGAGCAGGGCTGAGGCTAGACAGAGTGATGGATTCTAGAACATGCCCCTCTCCCAAGGTAGGAGGCCTGAGTGCCCTGTGGGATGAGAGGCATTTGGGGACCGCAGCTCTGCCAGCCCCTTGGGCTTCGAGCTCCCCACAGTGTGGGCACTGGTAGGTACTCAGACAAGGCCTAGGACATCCAGCCTGCTGTCCAGGGTCCCTAGACTAGCCTAATCGGGGTTTAGCGTTTTGTGGGCCTGGGGACCTGAGTAGTCCCTCAGGCCAAGAACACAAGGGGAGTCGGGACAGCTGCCTTCCCCATTCCCTAGGACCTCAGCTCAGCTCTGCAGAGTGGCTTTGCAGCCGCCATTGGACAGGTTGGGGGTGGGTCAAGGCCAGGCCTGGCCCAAGGCAGAGGAGGACGCAACACTGACCAGAAGTCTAGTCATCTCTGGCTGGCAGTCACCAGGTTCTCATTCAGGGGAGCACCTGAGTAGCCCAGCACTGGGGTAGCCAGCACGTGAGGGAGCCCAGCCTTACATGCACACTGGGCCTGGCCTCTCAGGGAGGCCCTGTGAAGTCAGCAGTGCGCACCCAGGAGGCCCTAGAGGAGTAGATGGAGGACCCACCACCACCTGGGGAGGTGCTTCTGGCAAGAGCTCCCAGCAAGCACCTCTGCCAACCCCTGATGCATCACATGCTTGGGGAGCCAGGCTGCCTCCCTTCTTACTCAGACTGGAGAGAGATGCCTCAGGCCACGTACCACATGCTGCTTCCCTTAGTCACTGGCTCAACCTGACCCTCAGTTTCCTCATCTATAAAATGGGGACAGCCATGCCTTCCTGGCCTCATCAGTGATAGTTGGTGGGATCATGCATACAAACTCTTGGTAAACTTCCGCTCCTACCCCCTCATCACTGATGTGCTAGGGAGGAGCTGCTTGGCAGTGAGCCCTGATCAACCAGTGGGTGAAGCAAAGAGTGACAGGGCCTGAGGCTGCCTTGGAGTGAGAGGGCTTGGGGATGTGACCCCCACTGGCCAGGAAGCAAGGAGGATGGGGCTCCCAAGGTCCTGTTCACATGGTCCAGGCCTAAGACAGGAGTCTGAGGCCACTCTCCCCATGCAGGCTCCTTCATCCCTCAGAGGGGCCCAGCATGGTGTGCCAGGGCCTAATTAGGATTTATCTGGCCACAAGCCCTCACAATCTGGGCCCTGCAGGGCTGAGGCCCTCCCACATTCCTGAGTGGTGTTGGGAAGCCCTGGGTAGTGGCCAGCCCCTCTGGGGTGGGCAGTGGATGCTGCGGGCAGTAGGAACTGTGGGTCACAAGGCCACAGCCCCGCACATGCCATTGACAGGAGTAGATGAGCTCTTAAATAAGGAAAGGAATACAGAGCGGGGCTGGGAATCGCTCAGTGGTAGAGTGCATGCTTAGCATGCACGAGGTCCTGGGTTCAATTAAAAAAGAAAAGAAAAAGCTCAGTAATACTACTCTTGCAAGTTTTATAAATATGTATGTATGACTCAGAAGGGGCCATGAAACTGAGGGGGCCTGGAGCGTAAGCAGGTCCAGATAACTCTGTCCACCCCTCCCTTATAACAGCCAAACGCCAGAGAGTACTGCTCAAGGTGTCAGGACAATGCCACCAAGGGTAGGGGGACTTCCAGGACATGGCTGATGGGAATGGACTGAGAGACCCACAGAGATGTTCCCTGGACCATCAAAGCCCCTTCCCTGTTTCCTCTGAGGTTGCGTGTGTCCCTTACACTCCCAGGGGTCCTTTGTGCCAGTTCCCCTGACGGGATGGCACCAGTCCTGAGATGGCTTCCTGACCCCACGACCACTCCCCACCAGTGCCCACCCACCCTGGGGTACTCTTCACCGTCCCCCTCTGCTCAGGAGCTCACCAGCCCCTCGACAGGCCCTTGTCAGAGCTCAGTCCCACTCAGCAGGGCTCTGGCCCCAGTGTTGCCCGAAGCCGCGGCCACTACAGCATTACTTCTACCTCACTGTCAAACTACTGTGGTCCTCATTGCACCCCCTTGCCCTTGGGATCCTGCTCCCCACTAATGCACTGCCCTGTGTGAGCATCCAGACTCCACTGACAACACACCATGGCCCCAGATCTCCTAGCACGGCTGGGTTCAGACACAGATCCCAAATGCCCAGCAGGGAGAAGGTAAGAGGCCTGGAGAGGCCAGGCTGGCCAGGGCTGGACTTGGGCCCCAGACCTTGGTGCTCTGGCCCAGGTCCAGCCCCACTGGCCTTCCCAATCCAGCTCTGACCAGATCTTTGTTCTCTCAGCTCAGCTCAGTCCAGCCCATCCATGGCTCCCTGAGGGTCACCTTTTCAGCCCAAGAAGCTAGGACAGCCCAAGACCCTCCTGACCAGGCCTGGATGCCAGTCTGAGGGGCTGGGCTTGGGCCACTCCTGCCTGGATGAGGTTGAGATGACTCAGGGGGGAACCACCCCATCTTGGAAGAAGCCTGACCCATGCTGGGCCCTGAACACGAGCACCCATGTCAGCCTGTCCTGAGTCAGAAGGTCAAGTCCAGTACTTGGGGCGGGAGAATCAAGACTTGACAGGAACCAACTAAATTCCCAAGTGGAGTTTGCTCAACAACCCCGTCTGGCAAAGGACCAGCTGGCTACATCATCAAGTCAAGGAGAGCCAATTTTTCAAATAGCAATTTGCCAAATGAGCAATTAACAATTCTGAAAAAAAATTTATTTTAAGTACTTAAATACTTAGGGCTGTCTTATGTCAAAGCATGAATATTTCTCATGTGATTTTTTTTCTTTTCTTAATTGAAGTATAATCAACTTATAATGTGTTAATTTCTGGTGTACAGCATAGTGATTCAGTTATATATATATATATATTCCTTTTCAGTATAGGTTATTACAAGATATTGAATATTGTTTCCTGTGCTCTACAGTAGGACCTTGTTGTTTATCCATTATACATATAGTAGTTAATATCTGCAAATCCTGAACTCTCAGTTTATCCCCTCACCCCACCCTTCCTGCATCCCCCTACCCACCCCAGTAACCGTAAGTTTGTCTCGTGTGATTTGAACTGTAAATATCATGAATGTCAAGAGTTTTATGATTGTCATCCTGCCTCTTGCTTTCCCCTTCTGCTTCCCGGATCTGAGCTCCCAGGATATACCGAGCCCATATATCTTACACACACGGACCTCTCCCAGCCACAGGGGAGCCAAGACTAGTCTCCTAGAGACTTGGCCACCAAAGGAAGACTTCTCTAGCATGTCAACACTCATACATTCATGGAAGAAATCAGAGGTCACATCAAAGAGGTACAGGAGGAAAGGGACAGTTCACAAGACTTGAGGAAACCAATGGAAGATTGTGAGGCCCCCAGGGACCAGGAATAGTGGGAGTTGTTAGGCTCAGAGAGAGAGCATACAGACCCCGATGGGAGCTGTGGCTGTAGGAAAGAGTCATCAGGCAGGAGCAGCAGCTGTCAGCAGAGGAACACGGTGCTGCCAAACCACGCCCAGCGAGAAGGGAGCAGGAGGAACAAATTCCTCTCCTCTTCTTCTCCACCTCCTACCAATATACCCAGTTGGCTGAACCCAATCAGGTTCCAAGGGTGAGGGAGCCTGGGTGATGCAGTTCAAGAGGGCAGGTTCTCAGGGCGAGGGCAGGGAGGAGAAGGTAGAGAGTGGATGTGGATTCTCTGTAAACAGAGAATACCAGCCCTGCCTGCCAGACTTCCAGGACTGGGAGTAACATGGTGGCAGCTTAATTCTAAACAGTCCCATTTCTTCTTCTTGAAACTCTATGAGGCAACAAAGAACAGAGGGAGGAGAAGAAAAAACCCATCACCAACTCACACATCAAATTTAACTTCAGAGAAACCAGGAGACTGGGAAATCACACAAATCCAGAAGCAGTCAAGACCAGCAGAATAGCCAGCAAGTGCAGAACAGGGGATGGGGGCAGGGGGCAGTCCTGGGGGTTCTCAGATATTGCCAGCAACATTAACTCCCAGGAGGAGAGGACCCCCTGAGCGAGAACTCCTTGGGCCAGAACTAAGACCGGAAGAGGTAAAGAAAGAAGAGGAGAAACCTGCCCAAGGAAGTCTAGAGGGGTACCACCTTCTAAGAGAGAAGGGAGCCCTTGGGAAGGCAAGGACCAAACCCGGGGGCTGCCACTGGGGAAAGGCTACCTGTAGACTCTTCCTGAAGCCAGATGGGCTCTGAGAGGCTGAGCAGGTCATGGCTGCACAGGTGAGCTCAATACTTTAGTGAAAGGGGGCGGGCTTCTGAGCAAAGGAGCCTGGGTAACCTCAACCCCATCCTCTCTCCGTAGGAAGCTCCCAGTGATTTCTAGAATATTCCGCTTCAGATTTGAACCTTGGACTCCTGAGAGCCTCTAGTACGTCATGAATACAAGGGTTTTATTATTGACAAGGATAGATTTGGCTCTTCCAACTCAATGTTAATTGAGTTGCAAAAATAGTACATCTTCCATATTTTCTTCCCCCAGCTTCCCTGGATGGTCACACCCTACGTAACCACAGCACAATGATCAGAACCAGGGGTCAGTATTAGCACATTTCACTGAGGACATTTAAATAATTTAACTAAATAAATTAAAATTATTTAATTAAATAAGTTTAAATATGTTAATATTATTAAAATTATTTAACTAAGTTAACAAATGATCACATTAGCTAAGCTAAACACCATAATGGAATTTCACCAGTTTTTCTGTCAGGCCCAGGGAGGGACCAAACAGACCCTGATGGGAGCTGCCTCTTTCTATTTTAGTAGAAAATAATGTGCTTTTTTTCTATCCCAGAATTCTGTGAGGATCACACGCTGCATTTAGCTGTTAGTTTTTGGTCTCCTGCAGTTTTGTAGGACTTCAATAACATTTCCTCAGTTTTCCTTTGTCTCTCACGAACTTGAAACTTTTAACCAGTATTGATCAATTGTTTTGTCAAACGTTTCTCATTTGAGAAAAAAATATGGATTTGCCTGATGTTTCCCTATGGATAGACTGATGGTATGCATTTTTGGCAAGAGTATCGCCTTCCCAGCACATAATCTCACGGGGTTCTTGACATCAATATGTTTTATTACCAGTGAGGTTAAACTTGACCATTTGGTTAAGGTAGTTTCTGCCTGGTTTTTCCACTGTAATATTACTATCTTTCCCTTGTAGTTAATAAACATCTCGGGAGACGTACTCTGTTTCTTTTCAAACTTAAAAAAAAATTTTAATTGTGGTAAAATACACATCACAAAATTTACCATCTTAATTTTTTTGAGAGGAGTAGGTAATTAGGCATCTTAACTATTTTTAAGTGTGCAGTTCAGTCGTGTTCAGTATATATTCACATTATTGTGCAACCAATCTCTAGAAATTTTCATCTTGCAAGACTGAAACTACACCTGTTCAACGACAACTCCTCATTTCTCTCCATCCCTCTAGCCCCTGGCCACCACCCTTCTCCTTTGTGTTTCTATGAATCTGACTACTCTGGTGATGTCATAAAAGTGAAATCTTACAGTATTTGTCTTTTTGCAGCTGGCTTATTGTCCTCTAGCCTAACGTTCTCAAGGCTCGTCCATGTCGTAAAGCACGAGTCAAAATGTCCTTCCTTTTAAAGGCTGAACAATATCCCATTGTGTGCATACACCACATTTTGTTTGTCCATTCATCCATCCATGGACATTTGGGTTGATTCTACCTGATGGCTATTGTGAATAGTGCTACTTAAACATGGACTCAAATATTTTAAAGACCCTTCTTTCAATTCTTTTGGATAAATACTCAGAAGTGGTATTGCTGGATTATATAGTACTCTATTTTTAATTTTTGGAGGAACTGCCATACTGTTTTCTGTCATGGCTGCATCATTTCACATTCCCACCAACAGTGCACAAGGGTTTAAATTTTTTCACATTCTCACCAACATTTGTTATTTTCTGGTTTTTTGAAAGAAGCCATTCTAATGTTAGTGGGTAAGGTGATATTATGGTTTTGATTTGCATTTTTCTGACTAGTGGTGGTGAGCCTCTTTATATACATATCAGCCATTTAGATATTATTTTTGGAGAAACACCCATTATTTATTGGATTATTTCCTAACTGCTGAGTTGTAGGAGTTCTTTATATATTCTGGATATTAATCCTTTATCAGATATATGGATTACAAATACTTTCCTCCCATTCCATAGGTTGCCTTTTCACTCTGTTGGTCATGTCCTTTGATGCACAAAAATTTTACATTTTGAGGTAGTCCAATTTATCTAGCTTTTTATTGTTGTTACCTCTTCCTTTGGTGTCATATCCAATAAATTACTGCCAAATCCAATGTTACCAAGCTTCCACCCTATGTTTTCTTATAAAAGTTTTATGGTTTTAGGTCTTATACTTATACAAGATTTATTTGAGTTAATTTTATATGATGTATAAGATAAAAGTCCGATTTCATTATTTTACATGTGAATATCCAGTTCTCCCAGCATCACTTGTTGAAAAGACTGTCCCTCTCCCATTGAATGATCTCTTCACCCTTGTCAAAAATCATTTGACTTCTCTTCAAACATTTTCACAGTAATTTTAGCATTGATCAGTGAATCTTATCTGCAATAATTACTTCTGTGGTGTTTACCTAAAGGTGATTCACTATTTCCCTCTTTCCTTCTATTTTAAATAATTGGAATTCTGCTGAAAGAGTTGCCCCTTCTCCACATTTATTCATATCAGTATGGATTCATTAATAGAATATTTATCTTATTCCGTGAGTTTTAATCCAATACTATCATTTATTTTGTTGTTCAGATTGGTGCAGCTTTGGCCACTAGAAACAACATCAGGTTGGCTCCTGTGTTCTTTCAATAAGCCCCCATCTTTACTATTTATTTACTTATGTATTTGTTTGTTTGTTTGTTTTAGCATTTCCTTATTTTCTGTCACTACAAGACATTCCAGGCTGATCTTGACTTTTCCTTGCCCTAGTCATACGATCAGCTACTTCTCCTTGGAGCCCCGGTTCCTTTATAGGAGAGTAGTATTTAGAAATCAAGATCTGGATGAAAGTTGTACTCATTACAAAAGAAAATAAGATGCTTAATAAAGCATTAGTAGTTACGAAGGAAGACAGTAAAACAGAAATATCAGAATTCAAGATTGAGATGGCAGACAGTAGGAGTAGGCAGGACAGGAAACCTTGGGATTAAAAGAAAAGAAAAAAGACAAAATGAACCATTGCAGAAATGAAGACTAAATGAGAAGGAGCCACGGTAGGTATCTATGGGAAAAGAAATGAAAAACAAACAAGCAAAAGTCATATTATAGACACATACAATGTTTGGGAGACAATTCCCAAAGAAGAAAGCCAAGCAATGGAACAGAGCAAATATTTAAAAATACAATTAAGAAATGTTCCTGAAGTACAATAAATCTAGAATCAATATTGAAAGAGCATACCAGGGAAAACTGAACGAGAACAATCATCACGGAGAGGAACTCCAGAAATATCATTGTTCTTTAAAGATAAAGAAAGCCAACCAGCCATAAAGACCAAGTCACGTATTTGGAATTCCACCGAATTAGAAATCAGGCTTCTAAGGACGCGTCAACCTTCTGTGCCAGAAGGCAGTGAAGTTTTATTTAGAATACACGCTATAAATTTCAAACCCAGTTGAAAGTGTAGTTATAAAGGCTACATACAGACCAACATTACCAGACTTTTAAGAATTCAGAATATGGTTCACATGAACCTTCCTTCCTTTTTTTTTTTTTTTTTGAGCCCTTCTTTTTAAATTTTTATTTTAGCTTTTTTAAAAACAGAAAATGCCATACACAAAAATAGAACACCATGAACCCTCATGGACACATTGAAATAACCCAAGGGGCGGAACTATAACAATTCTCAACTCAGATCCCTGATGTCTTCTCAGTTCATCTGAAAATACCTCCTTCTTCAGAAAACTTCTAGAGGACTAACTCCAATCAACCCAGAGACAGCAGAACATATTTCAGCAGAAGGAATGGCAGAGAGCTCCTAATATCTTCATCTGCAGATCTAAGACAAAACAAAGGTGTGAAGGAATGGAATGCAAATACTATGCGTTTTCGTAAAGTAGAAATGAGAATTAACAGCAACCAAATTAAAAAAAAGGAGAAAGAGAGAGAAAGTGGAAAGTAGAAAACTCTGCCCTTTCCCATCTGCGATTTGATGGGAATCAGTACTAAGAAGCTGAGGGGAACCAAAATGTGATGTTAGTGACTTTGTGTTTGGCTAGTTGAGGACTGGGATTTGTAGAATTAGGAACTATCTGGGGAATTGCCAGTGGAAGAATTAATCTTTGGAGACTTGACCAAATCTAACAGGTGCAGTGGCTACAGCCTTCTTCCCCTCAGCCCATCTGGGCTCAACTAGCTTCATGAACCTCGTGGAGACGGGCCTGGACTCCTAGAGACTCCCAGGGCTCCCCAGACCATGCCCACCTTGTCCCAGACATGGGGCCAAAGACAAATCCAACCTGGCCCTGCCCCCCAGGGCTCAGTGTTGAGGGGGACAGAAGCACGCAGAAACAGGCATTTGCCTGGTGCATGGGAGGACCAGCTGCACGGAGGCAGGGGGTTGTGGAAGACGCTACACTGAAGAGATGGCACCACGGTGAGACAAGAAGGGCACAGCCATTCAAGGAATAACAGCATTCACATTAGAATGGCTAAAGATTCAACCCCGAGTAGGCCTTGAGGTTCAAGATGGTGGGAGATTTGACTTCTAGTAGACCTTGAGCTTCATTATATGCCTATTGTAATATATTAACATGGTGAATAACATGCCCACAGGCGCCATGACAGTCCCAAGGCTAGCCACAAAAGATCAAAGAGTGGGAAATGGCCAACTTCCTGGGAATCCCAGCCCCTTCCCCAGGCTAGTTAGACTGGTCCTTCCACTTATTAGCATTTGAAGCCACTGAGCCCATAAAAATTGGCAACACAGCACTTCATGGCCATTCCCTCTCTCTCCCTCTTCAGAGATGGCCCGCACTCTGTCTATGGTGTGTGTACCTACCTTTACTCTAATCTGAGCACCCAACCCCCATACCTCGTGGCCTTTCTCTTGCATTTTGATGTATCTCTAAATAAATCTACCTTTACTCAACTGTGGCTCGCTCTTGAATTCTTTCCTGCATGAAGCCAAGGACCCATATTTGGTGGGGCGTGTCCCAAGGATTTAACCAAAGCCTGGGACACAGCCCTCCTCACACCCCATATCCATTTTCCTGCATCAGTGGTGAACCTGACAGTGTCTCAACTCTGCTATCTGTAGAACCAAAGCACAGGCATTCTTGCATTCATGCAGCAGGTGTTGCCAGAGCACCACTCTAGGCACTGGGTGTGCGCTAAGCAGTTAGAATGGACTTAATTGCAGCCTTGTGGACAACCATCACAAAGAAGCATAGGAAAGTGACTCCTTAATATACAGCAGTGGAAAAGGAGCACAGAGGGTGTGAGAACATATCAGCAGTGGCTGTACCCATTCTGTATATTGGGAGCTGATCAGGGAAGATGAGATCTTAAGGATGAAAGAGCAGGAGCCACCTAGACAAGACAGTTTATGAGGCAGGATGGAGAGCATTCCAGACAGAAAACACATGCAAGGACTGAGGTGAGCTGAAGGATGATGTCAAGGGAAATGGAAAACAGTTAATGTGGTTGAGGCAGAGAGGGAGGGCGCTTTGCTGGAGGAGGCTGGGGAGGTGGGTGAGACCAGCAAATGCAGGACCTTAGCATTTACGTAACATGAGGATTTAAATTTTGGTTTGCAACAGAATCCTAATTCGCGTGGTTCGGACAATGAGGAAACTGACCCTCTCACCTAGCCTGTGGCAGCCAGAGGACTGATTAAGTAGGGACTGAATAAAGTAACCTGAGACCCAGGTTCTCTCTGTATTTCTGCTCTGCCCTAACCAGCACGTTGGCTTTTCCTTAGGCTTGTTCCTCCTGTGGTTACCCATGACGGCCAGAGTTCTCAGCATCATTTCCAGTCACAAAAGTGTCCACTGGAAGATGAGAAACTGCTTCTTCCTTTGTCTTTCTTTTGAGTGGAAAAAACTTTCTTAGAAGACTCCTGGCCCTCAGACCTGACTCCTCCTGTCCTTGGCCTGAGCTGATTCACACACCCATCCCTCAGGCCAACACTCACAAGGAGAACAGGATGAAGAGCGATTGTTGGGCCAACTGGGATTTCTCCTGAGTCATGCAGAGGAAGGATGCAAAAGATGTGAGGGCTCTGTGGGTCCAGCCCTCCCCACCCCTCCCCCACACCATGGGGCCCCAGGCGGTCTCTCTGAATGGACCCTGGCGTCCTCTCCTGAGGGCAGGGGCTCCCGGGGATGCTGGAAGTGCCTCCAGATTACCCGAGGTGTCTCCTCAAGGACCTTCCCTTAGACCAGGAGGAGCAGCCTTGGCCCATTTTGCAGACTGGTGAGGCCTTCTTTTGGGGACTGTCAGCAACAGGAACCAAGCAGGACACAGGGCTTTGCCCTGGGGTGAGGGTGGGAGCTGCTGAGGGTGAAGGAGGAGACTTGTTTCTCATTTGGGAGGGATCTCAGATTGGAGAAAGGCAAGGTCACCTAGGCAGAGCCACCCACAGAGAGACCTGGGCTTGGAGGCGTGAAGGAGAGGTGATTGGGAGGAGGTGTACACGACGACACTGCCCCCTGCTGGCAGTTCGTGAAAGGCCTCTGGAAAAGCCGGCCTTAAGTCAGCGTGGGAAGGAAAGACGATGCTGTTTTCTCTCAGTCTCCCCAGGACTGGGGAGTGCCGTGTAGCCAGTATTCGTGAGTTGAAACAGCATGGCTCGTGCTCGTCCAGAAAACACCGGAGGGACAGAGGGACTAGCGTGTGCCAAGACGTGGAGGTGGGGAAGGGAAAGGGGAGTCACCCAACGAGGTGTGGCAGGGGGTTTGGTTGAAGAGGGCCGCCAGCGCCCGGCGCCAGGGGTAGGCCTCTTCCTGTGGCAACTGTGAGTCATCCATCAGCAGGGCGTACCCAGGGCTGGTGTCGCGTGCAGGGACACGTGGACACGTGTTGGGGGCGGGAGGGAATTAAATGAACTCTAGACCATCTGCGGGACCTGCCCGACGAAATTGCCGGCCTTTGTCCTGGGCCAGAAGGTACTGGCGGGTCCGGAAGGGAAAGGGTGCTCCAGGGAGTGGTCCCGCGCGAGCACGCACATTCCTGCTCCCAGCATTTCATTCCCATGTGCACCGCCCCGTGCGCCGAAGACCTTACCCCCCAGGGGGCGTGTCGTGGGCGGGGCTCCTGGGGATGCGCCAAACAGAGGTCAACTGGGCGGGGCCCAGGTGTTAGGGGCGTGTCCTCGCCCTCCGGTCTCGCCTTGTGATTCACCGCTGGGTGCGGCCGCCGCGCAAACACCCGGCGGGCGGGCGAGGTTGGTCACCAGGGCCAGAAGCCGTTCACCTGCGTTCCTTGTCTTCCCCGAAGTCCTCGCGGGTGCCTGGCCCCGGGGATGCCCAGTACTCCCAGTCCCCCGGCTTAGCTCACTGGGAAAAGTTCCCGAGTTCCCCGCGGTTAGAACCCTTTGCCACCCCACCTCCCCCGCCCGGAGCTGAGCTCCTCGAGGATCTGGGGACCGAGTATCCCCTTCCTAGGAGGGCCCGGGTTCCTGGAGCTGGGGAGCGATTTTGGAATCGGGGGCGGGGAAATGGAGCGGGGAGGAGCACGTACCTAGATGGGGGTTGAACTTTGGATAAGGGAGAGTCTAGGTACGCGGCTGAGGGTTCTTGGACCGTCCAGGTTTCTGAGTCTGGAATGCCAGGACTCTAGATGTTGCGGCTGAGTTTATGGATATTAGGGCTCTGCTCTAGGCGACGGAGGGCTGGGCCCACTCTAGGGGGAGGCATGAAGTGGACACGGGGTAGGAATATGTGCTTTAATAAGGCAATTGGCCAGGGACCTGCTAGAGCTCATGGCCTGGAAGGGAGTAACCCGTGTCTCCCTTCTATCATTTCAGCAGACCGATTTTTTTCCCAAAACCCGAGAAAGTCTCAGAGGCTTGATTAGCCGTCTTGTCGATGGTTTCCTGGGTAGACTTGGCCACCTGGTCCATGGCTGGGAAAGGAAAGGATAAGGCAGATGAAGGCAGAGGGTCGGGGGGGGGGGGTAGGGGGTAGGGGGGGCAGGGAACCACAGCCATGCAGGGTTAACCTGGTTTGGGTCTCCCTCCCCAAGAATCAATGTGGGTAGAGCAGTTGCAGAGGAGAGGGTATGTCTGGGCAAGGGCTGGGTGGAGTGGGAGTGTGCTGGGGCTGCCCACCCTCCTGCCCACCAGCCGTATCAGACCTTTCTGCCCTGCCTCTGTGGCCTGATCCACCACTTGCTGAGCCGCTGCTCCAGCCGCAGTCACTGGAACAAAGAGATGTAGCCTTTAGCCCCTGTTGAGATAACAGCTACCACGGGGGCCCCACTGTTGACAACCCCCATCTGTTCTCGCAAGTGGTCTACCCTACAGGCCTGGGGATGGATGCCATTGAAGTAAAACCCTTTGGCCAAGGCCTCCCAGCCAGTGAGGGGCATGAGTCCTTTCCGTGACTCCAGGGTGTTCTTGTTTATTTATAACTTTGGGCTCTTCCCCTCTGGCCTGCTTCCCTTCCCTTCTCCAGGATTGCTGAGAAAATATCCAACAGAGGAAGGAAGGCAGGGCAGGGCCAGGCTGGAGCTGGCATCTGGGCTGTGGCTACTGGTGGGCATGGCCAGAAAGAACCCTGCTCCTTTTAACAACTTCTCTCCCAGAAGCTTGGCCCCAATGCCTGAATTCCCGCCTTTGGAGCACTGGGACTTCTACTTTGCAAGGCCCTCTCACTACCTCCTCGCTTCTGTGCTTCTTCCCAGAGGGCACACAAGCAATGATGCCAGTGCCTCCGTAGGCAGGCAGCTTAAGGCATTAGGAAACAAAGTGCAGAAAATAGGCGAAACTTCCAAGGGCAGGCCATCTCCTCTGCACCAGAGTTTGTGCCTGTGGAAACAACGTTTCCATGGGATCAGGTGGGTCACACCTGCTGGGTAGACAGACAGGTGGCTCTGGCCTCCAGAGATCTGACTCATCCTTGTGCTGAACTGGAACGGACCTGCTTTATCCAGACCCCAGGGGCCAGGGTTCCAGGGGGTCAGGCAGGCCCTGGGGTCTGCTGCCCACAGAGGTCCCTGGGGTCATTGTCTGATATGGCCAGAGAAGAAGCCTTTACACCCAGCTTTCAGATGGGGAACGTGAGGTCCAGAAGGAAGGGTACTGTAGACAGAGGCTTCTTGGTAGAATTTTAGCCTTAAAGGAGCAAATAGGGGCTTTCCCTAGGGTACTGATGAAGGAGGGGTTGGTTTGGACGTTGCCTGTTGAGTGGGATGTATGTAAGACAGATTGGGAACTGGAGTCCCAAGGGAGGCTAAGCTGTGACTGGAAGAGCTTCAGCGGGTGGGCCCAAGATCTCCTCACACCCCCTTCTCCTCAGTCCCTTCCTACCACCAGTCCTGTAAGCTTGGTCTGAGGGGGAAAGAGCTGGAGATGGAGAAATTAAGACTGGGGACCTGCCCTGCAGGGCTGAGGGTGGGAAGGTTCTCTGGGTGAGGACTTAAAAGGAAATGAGTATTTGGGAAGTGGCGGAGGGTGGATCAAAAAAGTATCTGGGAAGTGGGGAGGGTGGATCAAAGCAATGCCGGGTGGAGGCCTGGAGGGGCTTCGCCCATTCCATCCTGGTTCTGTGTGCCTCTGGGACCCTGACGGGCAGAGATCGATCTCGGGGTGGCAGAGCGCACTCTCTGGGGACCTTCACCCTCTCCTAAGGACCCGGGCGGGGCCTCTAAGGATTGGGGTGGGGCTGCTCCCCGCCTTCCCAGCCTCCTCAGATTGGCTCTGGCAATGCCCAAAGCGCAGTCCCGGGCTTCTCAGGCACCGCTGTTCTCCCCTCTCCCTCAAGGCATCATCCCCCGCGCTAACCAGGGTGGGCGTCCTGCCAAGTCCCTGCATCACAGGGGAGGGCCCTTCTGAGCCGAAGCCACCTGCGAACTTACGTGCTGCGCAGACACCGCCCCCACCCCGCACTTCTGCTCCTACGCGTCTAGCCGGGTGCCCCAGTATGCGCCCCAGGTCGCCTACTGTCCTCACCCGCTTCCTGGGTGGCTCCCTCCACTTGCTGCTTCAGGTCCTTCAAGCCCTTGCTGGCCATGGCTGCGGGGGGCGGTCTGCGAGGTGGTCAAGAGTAAGAGCAGCGACGTTGGATCCTGCTCACAGCCGCGGCAACCCAAGCGCCGGCTCTGGTTTTTAAGGCGCCCCAGGGCCGGCCCGCCCCGCAAGGGGGGGGGGATGGAGGGGGCGCGGGGCGGTTCCCAGCACACGGACTCGGGGGAGTGACCGGGCCCTGCTCCAGCCCCGCCAGCCCGAGAGCACGTCCTAGCCGAAGGCGGGCCGCGGTGGGAAGGCGGTGGTCCCACCCAGGGTCTGAAGAGAGGCTGGATCCGGGGTACAGAGAGCTGTTCGGGGCAGAGGGAGGCTCACCAAACTCCCTCCACCCTGTCTGCCAAATCCTGCTTCCCTGACCCCGAGGATCCCTCAGCCTGCGAGCTTGGGGTCGGTACCAGGCCGGGGTCTCAAAGCTGGAGTTTCATTAATAATAGCAGCTGCCTTTTATTCAGCATTTACCTTGTTCCTGGCGCTGCCCTAACACTTATAGCCCCTAGTGTAACTTTTACAACAACCTCTTGAGATGAGTCTTATTAGCAGTTTATATGAAGAAACTGAGGCACAGAGGATGAGTTAGGTCTCACCCAAATTCACATGGCAGGGACTCAAGTCCGTGTCGGCTGTCCGTAAATCTTAGGGCCCTGACCAACCCCAAGCACGTGGTCCCCACACACTCAGCCTGGACATGCGGACTGGCCATCTGCCCAGCCGCCACTGGGACCGGGCTAGGGGGAGCTCAGTGGGGAGAAGGTCGAGTAAATCCTTCCCCGCTTCCGTAGAAGGCGAGTCACTGGCATGCGTGCGGCACTGGCTGGGGACCTGCAGCCCGAAGTGGAGGGGGAGTGACGGAGAGGGCGGTCGGTGTGTGTGCGGCCCAGGCAAGGAAATCGTTGTGGGTCACCAAAGCCCGATTACTAGGGCAGGAAGCACCCCACACCACACAGCGAAGAAGGGAGAAGCCAATCCCTAGGCCACTCAGGTCACCTCTCCAGGGATCCAGGGGCGCTGAGATGGGGGCTAGAGACCTGTGAGTCAGCAGGGCAGCCAGGAATCTCGGGGACAGCAAAATGACACATCCTCCTGGCACTCAAGGGTGCAGGTCGGGCCCTCGCCCCACCCAGCGCTCTCCCACTCCGGGGTTCGCCTTGGGAGCCTGGAGGCCACCCGCTCTGCGTCTCGGTGTAGGGCTCCGCTCTCTAATGCCGTTCTCGGATTCATCCTCTTTGGACCTGCCTCTACACCTCTGTCTGAGTCTCCCCTGTCCTGGAGCTCTGGGAAGCCCCTACCTACCCAGGTCCACTCCGCTGGCCCACGCTCTGCCTCTAACGGGGGCGGGGTAAAGAGGGAGAGAGACAGGGAGGATAAGCTGGGGAGGGTCAGTCCCTAGTGTGGGGTATCTGGAAATACACACACACACACACACACACACATACACGGAACCGGAACAAGAGGAAGGGGCAGGCGCTGAGATCGGGTTGGAGAGGGACACCAAACGCGCACTGACAAAGCAGCTGGCCCGTCCCGTCCCGCCCCGCCCCGCCCCGCCCCTCCGGGCGGAGAACCTGGTCCAGCCTGAGCTCTAGGTCGCTGCGGGGTCGCCCGACTGCTGCCTCTGGGACTCAGGGGAGCCCCACCCAGCCCCTGCCCTAGGCCTGCCAGCCTTCCTGAAAAACCACCAGTAGCACCAGTCCTTTGGCCAGGAAGGCCATTTACACTGTTTCAAGTTAGCTCACTGCTGAGATGCTGATGCTTTGGCACCAGGCCCAGTGGGCAAGAAAGCAGATGGGGAGCCAGCGGCCTCTGTGGGAGGGACAGTGCGGCCCCAGCAGGTCATAATAGAGACAGCTGAGTGGCTCTAAAGCAGCAGGCACTGGAGTCAGACCTCTTGAGTTCAGATACCTCTTAGGGCAAGTTCCTTAATCTGTCTGAGCTTCAATGTCTAAAGGATTTTCATCAAACCTCAATCCTCGATAGTGGGATGCACAATAACAGAATCTCCCAACTTGTTATTGTGAGGATTAAATGGGCTGATGCATTCTCAACACTCAGCTGAGGGGCCTTGGGGGTGGGGGGCTTAATCTTGCTAATTCTTATTCATCCTTCCAGTTTCATCAAAAATATCACAATATCTGGCGAGCCTTCCCTAACAATCGCAGATTAGATTAAGCATTCCAGTTTGGGCCTCCCAGCATTCCATCCTTCCCTAACATGATATTCTTTAGTGTTACTGCTTTTCAAATTATCTCGCTTCCCTCTGTAGGGGAGCATAATTTGCCACTCCAAAACATCTCGTTGGTATATGCAGGTTATTTCAAGTTGAAAACAATCAAGGTCTGAAAGACACAGGAAGAAATTCTGACCTTCCCCCTTATCTGCCTAAAGAATTTAGATGGACGGTCTATTACATACAGGAATAGAGCTATCACCATAGATAACCGTAGTATGAACTAGGTGTGTAGACAGAAAAGAACCTTTAAAAGTCTGTTTAAATTCCTCTCTGTGTCCCATTGTCTGTATATAGTCGAGTGAACATTTATTTACCAACCATTTGCTTTTCCATCTCCATGTCAATTGCTTTCCTCCCCTTAGAAGTCCCAAACCCGTAGTCCCAGCATCCTCTTTTGTTTTTAACTTAAGATGATACTTAAGGTGAAGGTTTCAGCCACTGTGATGAGTCACTCAGTTTTCCTGGGTCTCTCGCATGTATACATGTTATTAAACTTTGGTTTTCTCTTGTCAGTCTGTCTCGTGTCAATTTAATTCTCTGACCAGCCAGAAAAACCTAGAGGGGTAAACAGAAATTTATTCTTCCCCGACACCTCCAAGATTCTGAGCAATCTGTGAGGAGAGACCATATCTAGTTTGCTTAGTCTGGTTCCTAAGAGTCAAGCACCTTGCCTGATACATAGTAGATGACTGAAAAATTCGTTGCAGCAATGTTGGAAAAGGTCACCAAGAGGATGTAACTGATGGTCACTGGACCTGGGCCATCAGAGGCTCCTCACCCCCTCCCCATCCTTGGAATGTATGCCTGCCTATAATTCCCATTCTAGCAGCCATTTCAAGGATGTAGCCTTGAGAGAGTAAGGTGTTGTTGAGACCATCTGGACTGAACATATGACTGACTCCAGTTACAGCCTCTATAAACTTTTAAGATTCTGATGGTCCAGGGCAGAGATCTACTCATCTTACAGTTGCCCAAGACAAGCCTTGTATGTAAGTTCTCTTGCTTATTAAAACTGCCACCTACCAAAAAAAAAAAAAAAAAAAAACAAAGAAAAGAGGGGCAGATTGCCCAAGTCTTCTCAGATAAGGAGAGGGAAGAGGGGAGAGCAGTTACTCCTCTAGGGAAGTCAGGTGCAGCACCACAGAGCACGTGATGGGGGCTTAAAGGCAAAGAGCTTTGCTGGGTCCATGGGGTGTGGATGAGGCTTCCTGGACAGGACAGACCTTGCTGTGTAATCACAGCATCAGGCCCTGAGTATGTGTCAGGGGTGGGGGTAGGGAGCCAGCAGCAGGGACACTGTCAGGTTCCTTCAGCTGAGGAGAGGGCACTGGGAGCCTGGTGATGCACTGTCCCCAGGGCCCTGGTCACCTGAGTGGGCCTAGCTCCTCCTCACTTTCTGTCAGGCACACCCAGGTCCCAGGTGGCCTCTTCCTAGGGCATGCGTGGGCATGCGCAGGCACTGGTGAGCAGTGTCTGAGCCTGGGAGCAGGAACACCCCAACTGCTCCGAGCCTCTTCTAGACCCTTCACTCTTCCCGTGGAAGGGTTGGGTGGGGCTGAGGACCAGCAGCTCCCTGTTCCTTTCTGCCTCCTCAGCCGTGGATGCCCATGGCCAGCAGGCTGGGGTACAGCCCTGCTCAGCCATGCTTACCTGGGTTTCCAGCCCCTACGGCTGCCCTTGACCTTTGCTCCTCACCACGGAGGCAGGGTGGGAAGGCGGTGTGGACCTGGTCGTGTCTGCAGGCAGTGTGGACTCAGGCTCTGGAGCCAACACCCAGGGCTGGAGGCCTGGGGCAAGCCACTTAGATGTTCTGAGCCCAACCTGGGTGTCAAAGGAGAGGGAACCCTGCTCTCCGCTTAGTTGTCTCTGAACAGGACTCCGGAGTGTGATGTCAGTAGCCCTTCCTGTAACAACCACCAGGGTTTCGAAACAACCCGGGGATGGTGGCGCTTGCCATTGATCCCCCTGAAGCCCAGGCAGTCCACGTGGACCTAGCAGAGCACGGGAGTCAATTCTGGAGCTGGGCCCCCCTGGCCCCGCCGCCTCCTGCCCAGTCCCCAGCTTCCTAGCTCTGTGCCCCTGGGCAAGTTATTTAACCTCTCCGTTTCTCAGTTCATTCTCGGTGAAACTGGGGCATACGGACTATTTGTTCTGAGGATTAAATGAGGCAGAGCACGGTGTACAGCATCTGACACCTGGGAGGAGCTCAACAAGAATTCGCTTTCACCCTTTTTCTCTCAGGGCGGAGGCTTCCTCTCCTGCATCTCAGCTGTTGTGTTTTCTAATGATGCTTGACAGGCCTCTTTGGTGAAGGAAAGGAAAGCCCAGCCCAGCTCCAGCCTGGCGGGGAACGCAAGGCTGGGTGGGGCCAACTGGGAGGAGCCCTGGGGTCAAGGCCTTCTCTGCTGAGGACGAGGATGGAGCAGAGTCCTCGCTATGGGTTTAGACTTCACATCTTTGAAAGTTACCGTCTGCTCCAGGGAGGGGTGTTAGGTGTCCCCGTTCCCTTGAAAGGACCGTGGAGCCAAGAACACATGTGGCTGGAAGGCCCAAGAGGTCCGTCCTCACTCACCCCCTGCTGTCAGTGGAGTCCACCCTGGAGATGAGCCAAAGCTCAAAACCTGGGGTGTCCAGGTCGCATGCTCCAGCAGACAGCGTATCCTGGAAGGTGTCTGCAGGAGCTAAAAGCAGGGCCGCCACCTCCATGTTACAAGGTGATGGCTGGGCTGGGCACATAGCTCAGTGGTAGAGCGCATGCTCAAGCCCCAGTATCTCAGTTAAATCAGTCAGTCAATCAAGTACTTTAAAACGCAGTGATGGTGATGAGGAGAAGTCCCTGAAGGCAGCGCTTGCTCTCAGCAGGTTCCAGAAATGCCCAGGATGTCCCCGTAGCTTACCTGACCCAGCTCTTCTTCCAGATCCTTCACTCCACCCATGGTGGGGTTGGAGGTCTGGGGACCAGCAGCTCACTATTCCTTTCTGCCTCCTCAGCAGTGGATGCCCATGGCCAGCAGGCTGGGATACAACCCAGGTCCGCTGGGTTCCCAGGAGGGCCCAGGGGCCTCTTCATGAATGAGGCAGCACAGAGCGGAGGAATGGGCAGGTATGTAGTGGGGACTTGAGTTTTATTTGGAATCATTAAAAAAAAAATTCACAGCAGCATCAGTGGGGTCAGAAGAACCAGGAGGCAGGAAGCGGCAAAGGAGGGAAGTGAAGGCGGTCGTGGCAGCATGGGAGGACCAGCCTGTGGGCAGCCGGGCAAGGGTGTGGGGACCATGGGTGGCCCCGCAGGTCACACTCCAGGGCAAGGCACTCCTTGTGCTGGGAAGGGATGGTGTCCAAGGCAAAGGGGATGGGTTCCTCAGGGCCTCCGCAGCTCACTTGTGGCCCTCTAATCTCACCCACTCTTGGCCTGGGAGAGAGAGTGACTTTCACACACAGCTCTGGGCCCCCACCCCTCAGTGGCCACCCTGGGTGGGGTGGGGACAGGGATCATCTGAGGGGGTCATCCATGAGGGGACTTCACACTCAGGCTCAGGAGGCTGCAGGTCAGGAGACTCCCCTGAGGACTCTGAGGCCTCGGGAGGGAAGCAGGCTTGCCCAGGGACCCCTGTGTAACCCCAGGAGCCCACCTCCTACCTCCTTGGCCTCTTCCTCTTCCACTTTGGCCGTCTCACCCTCCGGTGAGGGGGCAGGTTGCTCGAGGTCCTCCTGTGGGAAAGCAAAGGGGATGTGGGACCAGGTAGACGGCACAGAGCCCCCAGCTGCCCTGCAACCAGGGTCTCGTCACCCTGGCCTCAAAGAGGAGCAGAGGTCCTCATCACCTTGCTGTATGTGTCTGGCTGGAGGTGAGGGAGGTGGGGCCAGACTGCCCATGGAGGTGATAGAGCCTTGTGAAAGGATCACAGTGGGGGCTCTGTCTGATGGAGCCAAGGCCTTCTGGGGGTACCCAGTACCCTTGATCTCAGCTTCACCCCCAATAGCTGATACTGACAGTCCCTGGTTGGGCCTCCTCCATAATGAAGCCCAGTGAGGTGGGATGGGGTGGGCAGTGGCCCCTGAAACCCTGGGCCTGACCCCACCCTAGGTGTAACCTCAGCAGGATAAGGGTATGTGATCATGTGATTCAGCCTGAATCACAAACCTTTACCCTACTGAGACCCCCAAACAGCCCTAGGAGGAGGGGCATGTTATCACTGCTCACATGGGGACCCTGTGAGTAGAGAGGACAGGTATCTATCTCAAGGCCTCAGAGCTCAAAGCAGTGGGGCTGGAAGGGATCAGGTCTGGCTTGCTCCAGGCCCACGCATAACCCCAGTAGCATGAGTGCCTCCCTCTTTCCTTCTCCCTGCCTCCTGAATAGGTGCTGGGCTCAGTCTGGTCTGGTTGGGACCAGCAGGGACTATACAATCCTCTCCCACTTCTGATCTCCTTCTACCTGCCTATACTCAGCCAGACACTTGCCTGAGATTGTGGCCTGCCTCGAGGTGGTCAAGTGACAGCTGGTAGGTGGGGCCAGACTGGATGACCAGTTAAGATCCCAGTCTCAGCACCTGCCTCTGGAGGGTCCTACCACCTGTGTGCTACCACAGGGCCATCCCACCTCTTGATGGACTAGGGACGCCAGAGTTGGATGAGGCTCTCCAGGCAAAGGGCAGGTGGCCACCTGCCTAGTCCTGTTGCCCCAAGGTGGGTGCATGAGGCCAATGGCATGAGCAGTCAGACAGACAGGCAGTGCTGCAACCTTCTACCGTTCACTGGAGGGTGAGTCATGACTGGTTTTTGGGTGTCACCAGGAAACGTCTCTCCTGGTAGCTCCAAGGGCCCACCGGCCCTCCTCCAAAGTCAGAGAGGAGTGCCCAGGCTTCCACTCAGAGGCCCAGGGGCAGCCTTGCCCCATCCCAGAGCCTGTTCCAATGGGGGGGGGTGAGGGAGGGAGGGGCCTGGCACCTCCTGGGGCACATATGGGTCCTGCCCAGGGACACTGATGATGATGATAGAGTCACCATGCTCACCATGAGTGAGGCATAGCCGCTTCATGCGGGCCATTTCCCTGCATCATCACACAGCCCAGTGAGATGGGTACCCTCACCACCCCTCTCCCATTTTACAGCTGAGACAATGGAGGCCTGGAGAGGTTGAGTAGCTTCCCAAGGTCATACAGCTGGAAGAGGAAGAGCTGGGAACTAGGACCTGGAGAACGTGTGCTGTTCCCAGAGCCAGGGGCAGGGTGACCCCCTGCTCTCCCATCCACCCGCTCCCTGGAGCTGGGATTCTTAGTGGTGGGTGCCTGGGATTCTACTGCCGGGAGGGGACTGTGCCAGGCAGAGGAGCTCTCTAAAGGACAGCCTTACACAGAGCTGGTGACAGCACTGTCTCTAAGAGGAACACCTCCTGTCCCCAATATGAACGCGCTCCCACCAAGACCCCACTTTCAGTTTCTCTCTCAGAGCACAGGCTCGGAACCTGGGCTGCCCTGGGCATTGCAGGCTCACTCGGACTAGCCCTGGGACCCTGGGCACATTACTTGATCTTTCTGTGCCTCACTGCCACACCCTGTCTCGTGGGATTTTGTGCCGATTAAATGAGTTAGCAAGTGTAAAATGCTTCAATCAGAGCGTCTCTGCGGTGGGTGCAGGGACAGTTTTCCCAGCCGGCCTCCGCCCCCTGGGCGTGCCCCCCCCCCCGCCCCGTTCCTGTGCGCTCTGCGGCCCGGCACACACACGTGCACACTCTCAGCAGGCACAGGCACGCACTCACGCATGCTCACAAAGGCAGAGGCGGAGGGCGTGGTCAGAACCCTCACGGTTTTCCCGTCACCAGGGGGCGCTGCCTCCCCGCTCCTCGGAGGAGGAGGTGGCAGCCCTCCCACCCCTCCACCCGCCTCCTCCGCCAGGCTCGGTGGGGAGGCTGGACACTGGGTGGGCGGTGACTCGGCAGCTCTGGCCCGCTCTCCACTGGCCGTGAGAGGCTGCCTGTCACCACTTAGAGCCCACTGGACCCCGATTTCACTTGTAAATTGTGATATCTCCTAAATGCCGAGCACCATCAAGTGGGTGTGGTTTTGAGCCTCACTTTCCAGTTGGACCTCACGCTGCCTGCCTCGTGGGCGTGTTTGTGAGGATTCCAGAAGTTAATAGATGTGACAATACCAAGCACGGACCAGGACCCCTAAGTCTCTGTGTTCCTGTATGTCAGCGGGGTGAGAATGCCTCCTCCCCAGCTGGTCTCCCTGGGAGCCAGGGGAAAGGATGGGACTGGTTTGAGGGCCAGGCCTGGGGACCAGGTCTCACCTTGCGCACCACTCCGGCGGTGACTGCGATGTTCTCCGCCTCCTCCACGGTCTTGTTGGCCACGATGTTGACGCTGGAGACCACGGCCTCGCTCACGGCATTGGCCTGCTCCTTGGTCTTCTCAGCCACTGTGGGAAGAAACTGGTTGGCTTTGGCCCTGACCCCTCCCCCACCCCGGGGCCTGGCCTGCCCACCAGGCCAGAGCAGCCCCTGTCCCAGGGCACTCAAAACCCTAGTTCTACTGGAGACCCTAGGCTGCCCCCTTTTTGACTCCAGGGGAGCTCTGATGATGATAGGGGTGGCCCACCCTGGGTCTAGCCTCAGGTTCTGGAGAGGTCTGGGTCCATGTACAGCTGAAGAGGAAGGAGAGCCTTGGACTTGGGCCTTTAGTACCAGGGTGCAGAAGTCCCTGGACATCCCAGTCTCCATGTACCCTGGTTCTGGGGCTCCTCACCTGAGGTCACACTCTGCACGACACCCTCCTTGGTCTTGGCTCCTGCCGAGAAAATGGAGACGTCAACCCAGGCCCACCCCTCCTGGTGCTGGGAGGGGAGTGGTCAGGGCAGACACACTGCAGAACAGCTGGACAAGCTGCAGGGTAGCAGCGGGTAAGGCTCGTGTCTGGGCCCAGCCATCCCTTCAAAGGCCACTTCCTGCTGTGTCTGGAGGAGGGGACAGATGGGAAGTGGACAGGACAGGATGGGGAGACGAGAGAGACAGGCCTAAGGTAGCGTCCGACCTCGTGTGGGTGTGGCCTAGGCCTCTGAAGCAGCACACGATGGGACCAGCAAGAGCTGAGTCATCAGCTTGGCCTCTCCTTCAGAGGGAGCTGATGGGGGGGTGGAGTCAGACAGGACCCTGAGGGTCTGTCTCGTCTGCCCAGACCACCCCCTTCCCTCTGACCAGGGTGGGGACCTGTGGCCTGGCTGTCGAGCACCTGCTTGCTCTGCCCCCAGGGCTCCAGGCTCAGTGTGGCTTCTTATCTGTCAAGGGGCCTGTGGGTGATGACGGGGCGGGGGCGCTGGGGTGTGCATTGGTGTGTGCACAAACAGGTGTGTCTGAGAGCTGAGTGCCCCTCTTGCTGTCCTGCCCCAGAGACCCCAGGGGCCCCCTAGGAGGCCCAAACAGTAAAAGAGTGGAGGTGCTCCACTGCAGGGAGACCCTGACTTAACAGCCAGGTCCTCATCCCTCCCAAAATGCCTCCCTGGGGCCCAGGTAGCTGGGCGGCCACCGAGCTGCCCCGCCCTGCCACGCCCAAACTCACCCACATACATGACACCCTCCTTGGTCTTCTCAGCCGCCTCTGTCACCCCCTGCTTGGTCTTCTCCACGGCGCCCACCACACCCTCCTTGGCGATGGAGAAGCCCTTCTTGAAGACGTCCATGGTGGTGGGCAGGGACAGGAGCCTGACTCCCCAGGCGAACTGTGACTGGAGCTGGCTGGAGTGCTGCCGTGCTGCAGCCGCTGTCCCGGCTGCTGCCTCTTATTGACGCCAATGAAATATTGATGATGCAGCGCGGCTGATGGGAGCCCAGCCAGCCCAGGGGTGGGGGCGGGGAGGGAGGGAGGGAAAGAAGGAGGGAGTGGGGCTGCTGCTACCTTCTCCCAGGGTCCCCCGAGCCCCTCTGGCTCAGTCCTCCCCTCCTGCCCCCTACCCACCCAGATGGGGCCGTAGAGGGCTGAATACATCCTTATCCATCACTGCCCTTCATTCATTTGCTGCCCTGCATGCCCACAGGGGCGGCCCTGGCTGGACGCTGCCGGGCCTGTGGCTTCTGTCTGTGTACCTCTGGGGCAGAGAGAGGTCAGAGAGGGGAGGTGACTTTGCTACCAGTATCCCAGGTAGGGCAGGGGTCAGAGCCAAACAGGCAAGAGTAGCCAATCTCCCAGATGGGCCTGGGCTGCCCGGCTACTCACTAGCACAGTGGACGCCCCCATCCCGGGGCTCGGGCAAGGTCAGGTGGAGGAGCTGAGGCAGATACACCAAAGGGCTCCCCTGTGCCCTGGCCCCGGCTACAGACTGTGTGTCTCTAGGACAGCTCCTTTCTCCCTCAGAGTCTCCACCCACCTGCTGGCTCCCACAGCCCAGGGGTGAGAGATGCTGAGTTAGGAATGAAGTACCCCCCACTTCCGGGCCACCAGCATGGATGGGCAGCAGGTTCCCTGAGACTCATCCAACCGCTTCCTGCAGCCCCACTCAACACCCGCGCACCACTCCTGACTCCCATGGGTACATGTTGGGTGGGGCCACCTCCCCCCGGGTCTCCCACATCCCCAGTGTCCCTGACCCAAGTCCTCTCGGGGCACAGGAACTGGCCTGCGTTGTTGGCTGCCTCTGCGGGAGCCAGGCAGGGGGTGAGGGGGGCCGGACGAGACTCACCGGGTGGGCCGGCCCAGGCCACTTCCTCTCTTTGTTGTCCTCATGCTTTTTTTTCCTTCTGAGACTTAACTTGAAGACAACGTCACCAGCAGCGGCAGTTTCTGGAGTCACCCACAGAGGCTGAGTCTGCCCTAAGCCAAGATGATTCTGACTCTGCTGCTGGGCCTCGGGGGGCCCCTGGGCTGGGGGCTGCTGGGGGCCTGGGCCCAGGTCCCGGGTACCAGGTTCTCTGATCCACACAGCCCCAGGCCACCTGGGGTCTGGAGGGCAGAGGCTGAGGACACCGGCAGGAACCCCATCAGGCGGTAAGGAGGGCCTGGGCCTGGGGGAGGAAGTGGTACAGGATCTGAGTCCCAGCTCAGCCAGAGCAGGGGCTCCCTGGACCTCAATTTTTCATATGTGAAATGGGCTCACACTGTCTAATTGCTGGGCCAGCTGTGAGGCTGAATGAAGTGCTAGGTTTCAGGCTCCCCTTTAAGAGGCCACCCCCAGCCAGCCTGGACTAGGCACCCTAGGGCGCAGCCTAAGGACCACAGGAAGTTTCCTGCCTGGCCCATGGCAGGGGATGGCCTGGGGGTTAAGGGGTGAGTACTCTTTGCCATCAACCACCAGCATAGAGTGCTGAGGGCCTGTGGTTCCGGAAGTTTCCAGCTGGCCTGGGAGTGGCTCCTGTTCTTTGAAGTAAGTCAGTTCTGAAAGCTGAGCCCAGGTGAGGCTGGCCCGGCCTAAGCCATAAAAGACAGATGCTCCTGGGGGCTGGATTTGGATCTGAGTGCCCAAGGGGCTGATGTGGGTCCTCAGCCTGGCCCTAAGAGCCAAGCAGTGAGCAGCCAGGGTGCCCTGCTCTATTTCCAGAACAAAAAGGAGGTCGTGGCATCCAGTGATCTCTGCTTCAGGGCAACCTCTGGAAATGGGCAGAATGGTCTTCTGACTGGACCAGGACACCATTTTCCAGTCTTTTTATTTATCCAGGGCCAGGGATTGATCCTCTTGCTGATCAGGTGCTGGAATCGCGGGCCCTTCCTCATGGTAGCCCATAGTCGGAGCAGCAGGTGCCACTTAATGGGCCCATCTTTACTGGGCTAGGCATCTTGCCAAGTGTTATCTCAGTTAATCCTCCCAACAGCCCTGGCTGAGCCTGAGGCTCAGAGAGGTGAAGCAGCTGGCCCAAGGTCACACAGCTAAGGAGATCTGGAACCAGGATCTGAGTCTGATTCCAGAGGTCATACTCTGGTCCCTGGAACAGTCAGAGGCAGCCCAGGTCCAGGGGTGCTTATTTCCCCGTCCACCCACTTGCCCCAACCTCCACAAACAAGTAAGACTTGGTGGAGAGCTTCTGAATGGATTTGGAGGGTGAGAGGGGCCAACTTATACCCACCCAGAGCCTCCCGTCTGGCTGAGATTCCCCATCACGTTGGCCTGGGCCGAATCTGCCTGGGACAGTGCTCATCCAGCTCTGACACTTCAAGGTGAATGTGTTTGTTGGACACTTTCCCGAAAGTGGATTTGACTGGGGAGAGGTAGGAGGGTGAGAGTAGCTCGTGGGCACTGCCCGTTGGTGACGGAGGGGGTGGGCCGTGCGAGAGGAGAGGGGAGACGTTGGACCTGGAGCGCTTCCCTTCCTGCCCCATCGCCAATTTGGCTCAGAGCCAGGAGGTGCAGGTGGCTCTTGGTGGGGGACACCAGCCACCCAGCTCTGATTTCAGGACCAAGGACCCAGCCTTCCTTCCCCAGAGCCGTTAGCTCTAGGCTCTGTCTCTGGGCAACCTGGCCCCAGAGGGTGGGAAGGAGGTAGGAAGTGTTTCTTTTTCTCTGCCACCTCCTGGCTGTGGGGAGGGACTATGTTCCCTTAGTCCCAAGGAGGGTGGACCTCCGGACTGCTCACGGCCTGCTTGTGGGAGCCACTCAGCTACCATCTGGTGGTCCCAGTGTGTGCAGTGTTCGAGTATGCTCACCAAGGCACCCTGGCCCAGGCAGGAGTCTCAAGCCATGGGCCCAGGGGGGTCCAGGAGGTCCCAGGAGGCCTGCTGGTCTCCTGCCCACAACCCAGAAACTGCAGTCCCCATAGGTCAAGCCCAGGTTGTCCAGGCCTCCGGAGGGGCTGGTGAGAAAGGAAGGAAGCTCTGCGCGGCTTCCTTGGGCTGATTGCTTCCCGCGATCCTGCAAAGGAGAGAGGCGGAAACCCAGCCCCAGCCCTGCTCCTGCTACAGGGGAAGGGGTCGTGGACCAGGCCCTCCACACTCAGCCTGGTGGGCCCACTGCCCTTGGCTGCCAGAGCGAGGCCCCTGCCCTGCATTTGCCCCCTCACGCCTGTGTCTGGGGCCACAGGGCCAGAGGAGGCCCCGGACGCAGACCCAGATGAGACCCTTTGCAAGGAGAAGCTTGAGCAAACAGCTTGGTGCCGGATGTCAGGTCCCAGGATGGAGGAGGGATGTGGTTGGATGCTTCCTAGGTCCCCTGGGACCCTGAGGGGCTGGCCCAGTGAGCCAGCAACGGGGCTCTTTGGACTTTGTGGGGAAGAGGCTCTTTCTGTGCTCCCCAGCTTTGGTGGGGGTAAGGAAAGCATGAGCTTAGGATGTGGGCTCCTCAGATGCAGGACTGCTTCCCAGGCAGGTCTAAGCCGGCTGTGGGGACTGAGCCAAGACCTATGCAAAGTGCCCCATCTCCGCATTGTTGTGACAGTGCTGTGAGGTCGCCACTGTTCTCCCCGCTTTACTTGTTACGAGGTTCAGAGGGGTGGGGTCGCCAGCCAGGGCCACACAGCTTCTAAGTGACAGGTCAGAGGTAAGGCCCGTGTCGGCTGGGCTGCAAATACCCGGTGTCCTCTGTTCTGTCTCCGCCAAGACAGATGGGAATGTAGGAGATGGCTGTCCAGCAGCCCAGCTGGCCCCGGCCGCCAGCATCCGCCTCTTCACCAGGAGTGCTTGCAGGTTGTGCAGCTGGGAGCTTGTGGCCCAGAGGAGTCACGCGTATTGCTGGAGGTCACACAGGAGCATGTTGCTGGCTGCCAGTCTCTGGGCCACCGTTGTACCTCCCGCACCTGCTTCTGTTCTCCAAGGCACAGGGCTCTGGGCACTAACAGGGAACAGCCCCACTGGCCTGAGATAAATGCTCAGGGAATCCTGACTCTGGGCTGGACACCGAGGGGGCCTCGGGCTCCTCTGCCAAGGCCCCTCTGTGGCTCAGAGACCAAGGCAAAATTCTCCCCTGGAGTCGGCACATTCACAGCTGCATTCAGGGCCTCAGAAAACAAGGGTTCTGAGAACACAACCTCCTTCCCCAGGAAGACTGAAGGGGCACTCAGAGGTGGGTTTTACTGGCTGGTTAAGAGGCACTTAAGTGTCCCAGTGGGCTGCGGTAGCAGCACATTTATAATTCAGGAGGCCCCGGCTAACAGCCCTTTCCCTGCTGGAGGCTTTCGCTGCCTTCCTCGAGCCACCCCCCACCCCCAATTCCCAACAGCCCGCCAGGGCCCCAGGGAGGGGCTGGGAGTGGGAATCTTCTCCGTATTTCAAGGACTGGAGGAAGGGCCTTGCTCAAGGTCACCCTGACTCTCTCCTGCCTGGGGTGGGGCATCAGGCCGGGGCCACGTCGGAGGCCCAGGACAGACCCAAACCAGGCTGGAGGACTCCCACACTTGCTTCTAGGCTGGCACCTGCCTCTCAGTAGGCCACTGGGAGATGAGGGTGCCAAGAGGGCCCAGGCCTGAGGCCAGGAGCCGATGAGAACAATGGGGTGCTTCAGAGAGCTGGACTGGGGGCTCAGTGGACCAGCAAGAAACTGCCAAGAGCTGGAGGAAACCAAAGCATGGGTCAGGAATGTTCCCAGGGCTTCTGGGCCAACAGCCTGTACTGTGCCAAGGGGATGGGGCTGCCAAGGGAGGGAAGTGTGGGCAGGGAGAATAGCGGCTGCTGGAGCCCGAGGTTTGGGCAGGTCAGGAGAGAAAGTTCCTGGGCAGGAAGGGTGGGTAACACCACTTTTGGTTCTGGGAAGCCGAAGTGGAAAGTCCCGGTTCACTCCCTGGCACAGTGACCCCGTGAACCAGGGGCGCAGGACTTCTGGACCCTCTACTGCAGTTCAGAGGGTGTGCGAGGAGCAGAACTTTGTTCGGAGCAAGTGTTTCTCAGCCTTGCACTCTTGACATTTGGGACTGGCCAGTTCTTTGTAGTGGGGGTGGGGCTGTCCTGTGCATCTAGGGTGTTTCGCATCATCCTTGGCCTCCACCCACTAGATGCCAGTAGCATCCCCACCCCCTGAGGTGTGTCACCCACAAATGTCTCCTAAAGCCAGATACACCTGTGGGGAATCCCCTCTTCCCCCAACCTGCGCCCCATTGAGGACAACTGGTTTAGAGAAATATTCCTCCCCAGGCCTGAGCACGGGGCCCACGGCAGGGTCGGGGGCCACAGTTTCTGGTCCTTGAAACAGTCTGTACAGGCGGCCACCTCGCCCCAGCCTGACCTGTGGGCCTAGCGCCGTCACAGCCCACTGTGTCAGGGCTGTGCACATCCTTTGCTTCCGTCCCAATTTTCAACTGTCCCTTTTACCAGTTCCTGGTCCCTTGGGGATGCTCGGGGCCCCTTCCTGGTCTCTGTTCCCACTGGCTGGCTTGACAGATCTTGTGCCGGCGTCCCACTGATTTCATCATTTGGCATTAGAGTCGGTCATGAAAGGTAGACGAGAATCTTCTCCCTCATTGTATTCCAAAATATTCCTACCTATTCACCTGTGTATTGTCTTCCAGATGGAAATTATTTTATTCACTTTTAAGGTTTTTTTTCTTTTAATTAGTTATACACACCTGTAAGCAGGGCTCAGAAAACTCCAGATGGTGGGACAAATCTGGTCCCCGGACCTGTTTTGTAAATAAAGTTTTATTGGAACACAGCCACGTCCATTTATTTACATACTGTCAGTGCCTGCTTTTGTGCTACGATGGCCAAATTGAGTAAATTGAGTAGATGGGAACAGAGTCTGTTTGTCCTGGAAAGCCTAAAAACCAGGGCCCAGTACTCAGAAGGGCCCTGCACTTGGTTTAATCTCTGTTGTTGCCCAAATTTTCATTTTGCACTGGACCCCACAAATCACATCTTTGGTCTTGTATAAAATATTTACTATCTGTTTACTATCAGAGAAACTTTGATGACCCCCTAGGTTACAGTCAAACAGTTTTCCACAAGGTTTGTTGAGACAAGAAGCCCCAGCCCGCTGTGGTCCCCAGCAGCAATGACTGTCAACTGTTTTAGGTGATTCTTGGGGGCATTTACCTCCGTATCTCTAAGTAACACGCTTATATTGCCGCTTCTTGGAAAGTAGCATTATCTAGGATTCTGATCTCTTTCCTACTCCATACCCCAACCCCAGCACGCATGCGTAGGAATGCATGCGCACACACGTGGGGGCACACACATACACACACACACACACACACACGCGCACTTTCCAGTCATCAGTCTCCCCTACTGTCATTTTGAATAGTTATGTTCATATGACTTACGTATGCTCCTTAGAATGGACACGAAGAAAACTATTCATCTTTCTCCCCCCTTGCACACTTTCGGTTTTCCCTGAAATAAGCAATCATCTTCATTTTTTTTTTCTTTTGCTTAGGTTTCTGTCTCTCTGTTACTATTCAGTTCCAAGCTCTGGGTAGTTGTCCCCATCTGCTCTCCACCGTCGTTGCCATCAGGTGTTTGACCACCTGTGTCCTCTTGGAGACCCCTCTCTCACAGCCCCAAGCCAGGGTCTAGGCTGGACCGTTGCCCACTCAGCCCCTGCCTCTCATTGTCCCGCGGTCTCCGTTCACCTCGTTTCCGGGCTGGAACTTCTATTTTTTGACGCCATGCTTTCTTCATTTTTGGTGTTCTCCTTTGTTTTGGCAAAGCACTCCTGGCAGAGTGGTCCTCAATCCCGGGCTGTGCCTAGAGTGACCCAGAGGGCTTCAAAGTGCTGGTGCCCAGGCCCCAACCCCAGAGACTCTCCTTTAACCGGCCAGGGGTGGGGCTTTCAGGCACCCGTGTTTAAGATGCCACAGGACTGCTTTTGATGTGAAGATTTGATGGTAGGATTGCAAACTACAGCCCTAGTAGCTCCCCGATGAGGGTCCCGGGGAGGGAAAGGCTTTGGAATCTGGCTTGTTGAACATTTCTTTATTCTGTGCTCCTTAAATTAATAGTTCGGTTGGGTATAGGATTCTAAACTGGGAATAATTTCCCTTCTGTATTTTGAAGGCAATTCTCCACTGTGGTTTAGTGTCCAGCATTGCTGTTGAGAGGTTCAAGGCTATTCTAATTACTGGTGTTAGGGGGTGGGGTGGGGGTGGGGTGAGGGGGCGGGGCTTAGTTTTTCTCTCTGGAAAGTGCAGAATCATTTTCATTCCCTGAGTTCCAAAATTTCACAATGATACTCTTGATGTGTGTTTATTTTCATCATGTTGTGGGCCCTTTGAATTTGAAATTCCATGTCCTTCACTTCTGGAATATTCATTTGATTGTTTTTATTGATGACTCTCCCCTGCCCACAGTCCCCCTCTCTTTCTGGAACTCCTATTGTTTGGATGCTGGAGTCCCAACACTGGTCCTCTGTTTTTCTGGTCTTTTCTGTCCTATTTTCCATCTCTCTGTTTGCTTTTCTTTTAGGGAAAATTCCTTTAACTTTACCCTCTAACTTTTCTATTAAGTTTCTTGTGGATTTCTACCGCAATAGTCTTAATTTCCAGGGGCTGTGTTCTGCTCTCTCTCAGTGTTCTTCCCCCACTTCTAAAGTAGCTTCCTGTTCTTGTCTCTTGGATGCAGTAAGTTCTTTAATCAATCTGGAAATATTAATGCAAATTGGGGGGGAAGTTCTTTTCTCCCTGCACAGTCTCACTTTTCTCCAAGTTGATTTTCTTCCATTTGCTTGTTTTGACCTCCTGCTTTTGCAGGCGATTTTACTCAAGGGTCATCCTTAGCTGTCTGCCCACTTAAGAACAGACAGGGCAGGAGGCTGATTGGAAGCCGGGGGGCTGGGTGAGGCTGTGATCTGTTTTGCTCCCAGATGCTCCGCTGGGCTAGCTTGTTGGGGGAACCCCTGGCATTAGTGTCTTCAGGTCTTTCCTCTTGAGTGGGGTCATTTTCCTGACAGGCTTTTTCAGGCTGCTGCTGAAAGGATAAAGTCTGGCTGCCAGGCTTCTGGGAGCCAAGTGGGAAAGTAGGGCACGTGGTCTCAGCAATCAAAATAAATATGATCCCTCAGTCCCCTTCAGTCTTTCCCCTGCCATCCTCAACTGCACCCTTGCGTGATGGAGCCTGATGGGCTTGGGACAAAGATCAGTTCCAGAGAATTAAATCCGAGCCCCGACAGCCACTCGATCACCAAGGCCCCTCCGAATATCTCACAAATATGGTCATTTCTCTCCACATCCACCCCCAATCCAGTCCAAGCTGCCAGCATCTCCCACCAAGACCCCTGACACCACCACCTACGTCTTGACCCCTCCCATCCTTTGCACCCAGGGACCAGGGTAGCTCTTTCATGTCACTTCCCTACTTAAACCCCTCGATGACTCCCCATGCCTTGAGACAGACTCCTGTCCTCAGCCGGCACTCAAGGCCTCCTGGCTTCTTACCTCGTCGCCTCTCCTCGACAGCCCTCTCCCCAGCCCCACCCTCTGCACCTCAGTGGGGCCACAGGCCTCTGTCACAGCTCCTGGTGCCTTACCTCACTCTCCATGTAAGACGCAGCCCAGTCATCATCTCCTCCTGAAAGTCTTCCCCACATCTCACACTGGTCACACCGTCTGAGCTCACCTGCTGTCCCTGGGGACCCTGAAGAGAAGGTCCGCTCCTCCATATCGGCACTGAGCTGGAGCCCAGCACTTGCTCCCACAAGGTGCTATGTTGAGCTGAGCCGTGGTGGTCATTATCACTCTGCTCCGAGAGCTGCCTGTTGGGGGAAAGACCCTCTGACCCCTTCTCCTGAGTCCATCAAGTCTGGGGCTCTGTCAGCAGTGAGCACCTCCCAGGTGATCAGGATGCCAAGTGCGACCCCAAGCCACTCGGTAGGACCTCAGTGTGGCCCAGAATGCCTTCCCCTACAACTGTGTAAAAGTCCATTTCCATAATGGCCATAATGGGGCACAGCCAGGGAGCAGGTGCCTTCCCTGCAGCTGGGTCTCTGGTGAGGAACCGTGTGGGCTGTAATGGGACAGGCTGCCAGGGCGCCAGAAGGGGCAGAGCAGCCGTGCTCACTGGACACTTGGAAGGAGCCAGGCCCCTGGCTCTCATCTGCCCATCTGGAGGAGGGTGTTACAATCTCCATCGGACAGGTGGGAAACGAAAACTCCCTGAGTGCCCTGCTCAAGGTCACACAGCCAGAAAGTGTGGAGGATTTGAACCAGGGACTCTGCAGCCCCAGCAGCACTGTACTGCCTCCCTGGCACCAGGAGAAACAGGGCTCTGGGGGGTAACTCTGCTCTGTGGCTCTGGGGAGCTCCTCAGCCTCTCTGTGCTGACCTAGAAGTGGCAGGTACTTCTGGGAAGGGAAGGCAGTGGAGCAGAGGCTCTTGCAGGCAGAGTATGTGGAGCTTTTGCTCTGGACCAGAGGGATGAATAATGCAGAGCACTCCTTTCTCAGGCTAATGGATTCCAGGATCCCGGGGTTGGGTGGTTCAGGGAGGCAGGGAGTGGGGCCGCTCTGCACTGGCCCATTGACCTCTAGGGGGACTTAAGGGGGGCCCAGGTGTGGCTCAGCCACTCTCTCCTCTGCTTGTTTCTTTCCAGCAACTGGTGTCCCTACCAGAAGTCCAGGCTGGTCACCTTCATAGCTGCTTGCAAAACAGAGAAATTCATTGTCCACTCGCAGCAGCCTTGTCCACAGGAGGCTCCAGACTGCCAGAAAGTCAAAGTCATGTGAGTGGGGGTATAGCAGGGTGGCCCATTCGTCCCCACCCTGTGCTGGCTCACCCTGGAGTCGCTGAGCCCACCCTCTTCTCCCAGGTACCGTGTGGCCCACAAGCCAGTCTACCAGGTCAAGCATAAGGTACTGGCCTCAGTGGCCTGGAGGTGCTGCCCGGGCTTCACGGGACCCGACTGTCAGCACCACGGTAGGATTCCCTCTGGTCCTCCTCCCCCCTCCCCTCTGACCCCAGAGGTCATGCAGCTCCTCTGACCTCTGGGGTCAACATCTAATGCTTCTTCTCTGCAGATCCCACGGCAATCCCCGAGCCCGAAGATGTGGCTGAGAGCCTCCAGGAGCTTTGGGATGGGCCAGTCAGCTTTGAAGCTGGTATGCCGCTTTCCTGGAAGGCGCAGGAGGGACAGGCAGGCAGAAGAAACCCTCGTGCCCAGGCCCTTTCTCCTCTGATAGGGCAGTGCTATTCCAGGAAAACTTTGTTTCCAGATTCAGTGGGGGTCCCTCTGTGGCCCTGTCTCACCCCAGCCCCACACCCAGATGGCCAAGTTCACAGGGTCCTCGGCTACCTGCCTGCTGGCTCAGCACACGCCCCTCTTCTCCTTGACCCCATTTTCTGGAAAGGACAGCTTCATTGGACACCCTCCTTGCGTCTTGAACTGCATAAGTTCCCACCCACCCCTCACCCCTAACCAGGGCCAGGAGGCCATGCTGTCCTTGCTCTCAAGTCAGCACAGCAGAACCAAGAGACACCATCTGGGAGGCCTTTCAAGGGCGGGCCACGGTTGGGATAAGCAAATGAGTTTCATTGTGAGGTTTAACTCCTATCTATTGACAAGGATTGCCTAGAAAGACGTCAGGAGGCCATGTCTCTGTGGCTGAGGAGGAAAGTGTGCCACAATGGATTAGTCATGTCTGTCATGGGTGTAGGGGGCGGGGTTAGGCCTCACTTGCCAACATTTGCCCTTCTGGAAGTAAAGGCTTCTAAGCTCCTGCTTAGAGGCCACCAGGACACATCTCCCTGCTTTCAACCCCCAAATCTCCCGTCTGGACCTCATGTTGTGCCCAGGCCTGGGAAGTGAGACCTCGACACTAATCTCTCCCGTGTATTCAGGCCACCCTGCTGCAGAGGTCAGCAACATGGTGGAGGAGCAGGAACACCGGCTGGGAGATCTCCAGAATGACATTCACCAGGTGGCGGATAGCCTCCCAGGCTTGTGGAAGGCTCTGGCAAGTAACCTCACAGCGGCAACGACTGAGGCAAATCAGACAGAGCTGGGTGAGTGGCAGGTTCCTGGGGCCGAGGAAGAGCCTGGTTCCGTCCAAAGGGATGAGTAGGAGGGGAGGCAGAAAGGCCCAAATCTCAGCAGCCTCCCACCACATTTGCCACCAGGGTTGGGATGTCTGCTCCCCAGGGCTTGCATAAACGCGTGCGTCTGTTGCAGAGTTCCCTGGCAGATCCTTGGAGCAAGTGCTGCTGCCTCATGTGAACACCTTCCTACAAGTACATTTCAGCCCCATGTGGAGAAGCTTCAACCAAAGCCTGCACAGCCTCTCGCTGGCCATAAGAAACTTATCTCTTGATGTGGAGGCCAACCGACAGGCCATCAGGAGGGTCCAGGAGAGTGCTGTGGCCAGAGCTGACTTCCAGGATCTTGGTGCTAAATTTGAGACCAAGGTGCAGGAGAATGCCCAGAGAGTGGGCCAGCTGCGGCAGGATGTGGAGGACCGTCTGCAAGCCCAGCATCTTTCCCTGCACCACTCCCTCTCGGAGGTCCAGGCTGATGTGGATGCCAGGTTGAAGAAGCTCCTTAAGGCTCAGGAGTCCCTGGGGGCCAATGGCAGCCTGGTCCTGGCAGCAGCAGGGGCAGCAGCAAGGCCAGAGCCAGAGAGCCTGCAGGCCAGGCTGGGCCAGCTGCAGAGGAACCTCTCCGCGCTGCACGTGGTCACTGCCCGCAGAGAAGAGGAGCTACAGAGCACCCTGGCCGACATGAAGGCCACCCTGGCCCAGCACGTGGAGGAGATTAGGGAGCTGTATTCGGAATCTGATGAGACCTTCGATGAGATCACCAAGGTGCAGCGACAGGTGGAGGAACTGCAGGTGAACCACACGGCGCTGCGCGAGCTGCGGGTGATCCTAATTGAGAAGTCGCTGATCATGGAGGAGAACAAGGAGGAGATGGAGCGGCAGCTCCTGGAGCTCAACCTCACCCTCCAGCACCTGCAGGGCGGCCACGCGGACCTCATCAAATACGTCAAGGACTGCAACTGCCAGAAGCTCTACTTTGACCTGGACATCATCCGAGAGGGCCAGCGGGACACCACGCGTGCCCTGGAGGAGACCCAGCTGAGCCTAGACGAGCGGCGCCAGCGGGACGGCTCCTCCCTGCAGGCCCTGAGCGGCAGGGTGGCCGCTCTGGACCAGGCGGTGGAAGCACAGCGGGCGGAGGGCGAACGCGCACGGGCCGACGCGGCGCGGCTCCGGAGCCAGTTGCGCGCGCTGGGCGGCGAGGTGAGCGCGCTGCGGGCCGCCGAGGGTGAGATCCGCAGTGAGGTCGGCAAGCTGCACAGCTCCTTCTCGGCCCTGCTGGAGGACGCGCTGCGGCACGAGGCCGTGCTGGCCTCCCTCTTCGGGGAGGAGGTGATGGAGGAGATGACTGAGGAGGCGCCCGGTCCTCTGCCCCTGCGCTACGAGCAGATCCGCGCCGGCCTGCTGGACGCCGCCAGCGGGCTGCAGGAGCAGGCGCTCGCCTGGGACGCGCTGGCCGCCCGGGTGGCCGCCCTGGAGCAGGCTTCGGGGGCCGGCGGGCAGGGCGAGCGGCTGGAGCCCAGTCGGGACGCGTGGCCAGGGGAGGTCGGCGGGACGGACCTGGAGGGGCTGGCACAGGAGCTCCAGCGCCTGAGCTCCGACGTCGAGCGCGTGGGCCAATGCTGCGAGGCCTCCGGGGCCTCCTCCCTCAACAGCTCCCTCGAGGGCCTCCGCGGGGCGCTCTCCACCGCTGAGCGCGGCTTGGAGCAGCACGAGCGCCTCTTCCACAGCCTCTTTGGAAACTTCCAAGGACTCGTGGCCGCCAACGTCAGCCTGGACCTGGAGAAGCTGCAGGCTATGCTGAGCAGGAAAGGGAAGAAGCAACAGAAAGATCTGGAAGCTCGCAGGAGGAGGGACAGAAAGCAAGTGGAACCTTTGGAGGATGCGCATGTTAATGTCATAGGGCCTGCGCTGTGGGAGGCAGGTGAGTTTCTGGGCCGCAGAAGGCCAGGAGGAATCTTGGAGGACAGGGCTGTCTGCTAGCACCTCTTCTGCCTCAGAGGGGGCGTGGGTGAAAGAGAACAGGATGACCATCAATCACCACTACTCAGGGCTGGCTCTGCCCTTGACCTACCTTCCATTCAGGCGTAGAGGCCTTTTAAGCTACCCGGAGTACTTCTTAGGAGGTAGAAGTCCCAACCATCAGTGAGCAGGCAGAGCCCCACCGAGCAAACGTCTGTAGCTCATATGTACACCACTGCCTGCCTGCGGCCCTGTGAAGCAGGAGTAGGGGCTGCCTCTCTTTCCTCCATAGCACACCCCAAATCCCTCCATTTCAGCTCTTCCCCACCACCCCCCAAAATTCACCCCACTATGTGTCTTCAGCTTTCCCCTATAAGTAAGTGAGTGTGTGAACAGGTGCTGGGACACCCCTATCCCATCTGCCGTGGACAGCATCCCACAAGAGGTGAATACAGGGGAAGTCCTGGGCCCAGAAAGGAGCTCATTCTGCTAACACAGAGGACCCACCCTGAGCCAGGTCCCCCACGGTGCCTTTCCTGGGCTTTGCCATGTTGAATCATCGCAACCGCTCAGTGACATGTTATCACTGTCATTTTACCTGAAACTAAATTGGTCAGGAAAGCATCCTGCTCACACAGCTAGGAAGCAATTTAGAGGAACCCTTATCCCAGTCTGGTTGTCTCTAGGGTGCTGGCTCTTCCCTGTGAAAGGCTCTCGACTAGGCCCTGCAGAGCCCTGGTCCTGGGAGGCTGGCTCTGAGACTGTCTTCCTGGGAGCAGTGAAGGCCAGGAGTCATCCAGGAGGACGTACTAGCCTCAGTTCCTTCCTCTGTGAAATGGGGGGACCACAGCCTGCCTCAAAGGATAGTTAGGAAGACTAACAGATACATTTACCAAAAACTTAGCACAGGTTTAACACTTATTAGAAACCAATGTTTTCCCGTTTCCCTGGCATTTTCAGGGCTGAGGCTGTATCCTCCTACACTCTTACATCTTTTTCCCTGTTGTGAGGGTGCAAGGCTTCAAGAGCCTAATAGTTTAGGTATCTGAGTTTACCACTGCAGTATTTTGTTATTTAAAAACATTTTTGTCTTAGAATTAAAAATAAAAATTTGCCCTTATAAGGCTATAGGGTTTGATTCTGTGCCCTGCAGGGAAGCCCACTCTCAGTCCGCCTGCTAGCAAATCAGTGGAGTTCACTCAACCCTTCCATCTTCTGAGGAGCACGCTTGGCGGCTGGCTGCCGGCGGCCTCCCTCTAAAGCCAGACTCCAAGCCGCGGGCAGGCTGGCGTGAGCGAGTGTCGCCGGCAGAGGGCGCGCTAGACTGGCCTTCCTTCGGCGGGGCGAGCGCGCCACCTCCTGGGTGCTGGGGGGAACTGCAGAGCCAGCAGCGGGCCTCTGACCTAACAGTCTTAGACGGCAAAGCTGTTCTGAACTCTAATTCTCAGGACATCTTCCAGAGCTAGAGAACAGCAAAATTTTTGTCATTTACAGGGATGATGCTGAACCCGGAGCCAAGGAGCGGGGGCTGTAGTTCTGGGATTTGAGTTACTAACTGCTGTGCAAATTGCTTCTCCTTTAGGTCTTGGTTTTATCCCTTGAGAAACAGGGAGCATGGTCTCAACAGGGCGCGGATGGGGGGAGAGAGAGAGCACGCAAGAGAGACCCAGCAACTTTCCTTTTCTGGGCCTGTTTCCCTCTCTGTAACCCCAGAGTTCTGTGCAATACTTTGAAAACATTAACATGACCAGCTTGAAAAGACTTTTCTTCCCTGGTCCCACCTGCTTTGCTCTTTCTCCAGGTTTCTGTGCTAAACATGGCGCGGGAACCACCCTTCGTTCCTTAATTACCTCAGCAGGCTCAGCATGATTACTCTGAGGATAGGTAATCCTTTCTTTCCCCTGGGTATCTCAAGATCCCTGGCAAGTGGCAGGAGTCTGGGAGTCAGAGACCTGGGTTTGAGACCCGTCCCAGCCTGCCAGCAACAAGCCACGTAGCCTTGGACACTAGTTAAGCACTCAAGACTCAAGTTTCCTCAATCACAGTACTTACCTCTCAAGGAGGTTGGAAGGAAGAAGGATCAAACAAGAAAGTGCTTTGTTAAAATGTACACCGGTAAAGACAAGATATGTGTTTCCCTTTTTCTTTTTTTTTTCCTTCAATTTTTTTAAATTTATTTTTTAGGGATGAGGAAGGTAGGTTTATTTTTACTTATTTATATATTTATTTTTAATGGAAGGGATCAACCCTCATGTCCCTGTCTCTTAACTATCGAAATACTGAGAGCTGGCCAGTCAGTTCCCACTCGCTGAAACACATTGCTGTTCGGAATCTCTAGGTTATCTAGAAATAGTGAGCTATTTGTAATGTTACGAAGGTGAGGAAGGCAGGTTCTCAGGGTATAATTTCGCATCCAAGGCAGGGAAGGGCTGAGTCACTGACACTTCCCTCTTGCCTTCCAGGCTCCCCGGTGGCCTTCTACGCCAGCTTTTCCGAAGGGACGGCCACCCTGCAGGCGGTGAAGTTCAACACTACTTACATCAACATTGGCAGCAGCTACTTCCCTGAACATGGCTACTTCCGAGCCCCCGAGCGTGGGGTCTATCTGTTTGCAGTGAGCGTTGAGTTCGGCCCAGGGCCAGGCACCGGGCAGCTGGTGTTTGGAGGTCACCATCGGACCCCTGTCCACACCACTGAGGAGCAGAGGGGTGGCAGCATGGCCACTACCTTTGCCATGGCCGAGCTGCAGAGGGGTGAGAGGGTGTGGTTTGAGCTAACGCAGGGATCAGTAATGAAGAGAAGCCCCCCAGGCACTGCGTTCGGGGGCTTCCTGATGTTCAAGACCTGAGCACCGGGCGCAGACCAGACGTCGTGGACTCGCCCAGCTCTCCTTGGCCAGGGGCTCAGGCCAGGGTTGGTCTGGAGCCCATCCAGTTGGCAGCCTTCTGCAAAGACAGTGTGGTATGTGTGGCCTCCCTCTCGACACACTGGGTTTGGCTGTTTCTTAGCAATGGGAAGGACTGGAATGCTTCTCTTTGGTCAGGACCTGGTCCAGGGAAGTGTGAACTTGGCTCTGCGGGCCTTCTGGGGTTGCGTGGCTTGGACCCAAGCTCCTGGCCCAAACCCTGTGTTCTGTAGCTTCTTTGGTGTCTTGCTCCTCCTGTGGTTGGAAATTTCCATTCAACACTTTCTCCCATTGCCTCTTCTCCCTCATCTTAAGCTAGAAAGTCATTCTTTCCCGGAAAGAGTATTTTTCAATGGAGGTGACGTTTTGGACAATATTGGAAACCATTCCCCTCCCATGGCAGGGCGGTAGGAGAAGCCCAACCCGTTTGGTGTCTGTTGGTCAAAAAGGGAGACAAAGACCTGGTTGCGTTAACCAAGGGAAACAAAATTAGCATCTTTTCCTTAGTTTCAGTCCTTCCTTGAATTTATCGTAACTTTAAATTCACTTCTTTTTCTTCTCGCCTCACAGAGGGTGAAGGCCGAGACATGCCGAGCATGAACTAAACTGTGTATATACCCTTCGCCTTTTTTGCTTCTTGCAGTAGCTTATGACACCCTAGTTCTTCTCGGCGTTTCTAACCAGGAACAGAGCAGAGGGAGGGAAGACTGTAAAAATCCCCCTCGACAGTGATCAACTTTGAAATAAAGCGATGCCCTTCAGACCTTTGCCTGGTTCACTTGTGGCGAGCAAAAGGATTTGGTAAAGTAGGTAGAAAGACGGGACAAAATGAATGATTTGGGCGTGTGACTTTGATTATTCCAGGCCATATTTGCGAAGTCCATATTTGACTTCGCAATTTCAGTTAATTCCACAGAAAGTGCTCAGAGGCCTTCACAGTAGCCAGTGGCATTAATAACATTGGAACAGACAGTACAGCTCAGGGCTACAGTTTTTCCACAATATCAATAAATGATTTTCAAAAATAAAAATAAATCACAGATCCTAGAGCAAACTGGCTTGGGAAAGCAGTCATCTAGATGACTGGAAATGTTTTAATTTTGGGAGTAGGTAGTCAATATTTGTTGAATATAGTCTTCTCCCTAAGCAAATCTGATTGGACTGAGTATTGAAAAAGGACGGAGTTGGTTGTCAGGGTTAACAAAGTTCCCAGCCCTTCTCATTGTTTTAAAGGGCTCATTAATTCCAATAATTGCCCCTTGGAATTTACCACTAAACATGGTGTGTTCAATGCGCTAACATATCAGTGTTAAAAGGAACAGTGTGCCAGGCCACTCTGCCACTGACAGTTTGACCGCAGGGTAAATCACAGCCTCTCTTGAACTTCTCCGTCTATAGTACCAGGTGGTTAGTCTGACAGCTCCAAGTAGTCTTACTTTTATTACCTTGACCTCAGGTTCGACTCCTGCCCTTCCCTGTAGCCAGGGCCTCCCACCTAGCACAGCCCAGTGACCAAGACCAGTCCTGACCCAAGGCGTGATGTACATGGGCCACCCCTGACCAAAGGCTAGACAGCCAGTACCAGGTCACCCTGGCTGCTCGAACGACCATGCTGTGTCTTCTCTCTCCTCAATCCTGCTCTTACTGGTCAGGCTGTGCTGATGACTAAGTGGAAATATTAGAGTAATACAGGCTTATTAATTAAGATTTTCATTTGGAATTTATTGCACATAAGCAGAGTGAATTGGCTTCCTCTATAAGGGGCATGTCTGCCAGCCCTCATGCGGCCGGTGCTCTTCAATAGGAAGGTTATTAATGAAAGTGCTAACTGGTAAGCTCTGGCAGCAGCATGGATGAGTCATTCCGGAAGTTTCTGGGGTTAGAACTGGAAAAACAATGGTTCTTTTAAATTGGGTGCTTTCCATGCAAATTTCACAAAATCTTAATTATCAAGTTTAAGTGCAAATTTTCAGTTTAAACACTTCTATAATACGGACCCCAGATTAGCAAGAATTCTAAAGTTCATTTGATAGATTTCTTATCTCCACTAATATCTCTGGGTGGAGACTGTTTGAGTGTCCCCCAGTTAGACCCCACCCCCACCCCCAGTTACCCAGGCCAATGTGTAAACATTTGTGGCACCCAGAACAAGACAATGGCCTGAGCACAGTGTGTTATCTCCAAACCTGATGGAAAAAAAAATACACAAAAGTAAAGCAATAAAAAAACATCATTAAAAAACAAGGAAGAGTACCATAGCAGATCAGGAAATTTCAGTAATTCCTGAAAAATAGGAAGTAGAGAGGAGCAAGTACAAAATGAATTAGCAGGAGGAAATCATAATCCCAAACATTTGAGAGATGGGAGTGATTTCAGGGGAGCCCCAAAACCAGCCCGTAACACACTTGAGGGAGCCGTGGAGGAGGGGCAGTCAAGGCAGCGGGCGGGCAGTCCCAGCTGTCCCTTGCCTGTGCCCAGCAGCGGGCAGCAGTGGCCTCTGTCTCGAGCTAGAACAGTGCTGGTCAGACCTGAGCTCCCACTCACAGGGCAGCTACTGACTCTTGGAGGCAAGACCCTCCCACGCCCAGAAGACACGTATAACCTGATCACAATCAAGACCCCCCAGCAGTGGATCCAGAGATGTGTCTCCACAAACCACAACACGATGTCAGAAACAACTGAGACCTTTACTTCTATTTCAGAAACACTGTCAAGAGGATAGATGGTCTATTAAAAAAATGTTTCTCAACACTCTCCTCTCCTCTCACACTCTGAAGCTCCTCTGGTCTCCCCTGATGTTTACCTTGAAAACATCAAAGACTCTTCCCCCAGCTCTAGCCTGAGCGCCATTCCTCCATCCTCCTGCATCTAGAAAACTCCCCGGAACCAGGCCCGACAGTGACAAAACTCTTGGGCGGGGAAGGTAAACGAACAGTGGGGAAAGCCTGAACCATCTTGAGTAGGCGAGAAGAGAGGAAAGGATTACTTCTTACTTTTGCTCTAACAGCTAGGCCCATCCTCCCTGATCAAGCCAAGAAGATGAGGAACACAGACCTGAGGTGAGCAGGGGTTCACACAGGTAAGCAGTTGCCGAACATTTGCAGAAACAGGTTCTGAAACTCAACAAACTGAAAGTTTTGGGATATATGATCTCTGGAAACAGTACAGGAAACTGGGAATTTACGTTGATGATCTGCCACCCAGATCCTGGTTTCTAAATACCGCCCTTCCCTAAAAGGAACCAAAGCACCTTGGGGAGATGGCTGACTCAGTGGCTGGGGCAAGGAAAGTTCCAGACGAGCTTTGAACCTCTTAATGTGCCCCAAAGCAAGACACACTCAAAAATGACACACGTGTGTCAAAACGACTCAGGCGCCAGCTTGATGAACACCCAGTAGCCAAGTCTGGGTCAGTTTCAGCACCACAACAAATAATGACCTAGTAAATGATAGCTGACTGAATAAAATAAGAATCCACAAGTCCATAGTGATAATAAAAAATAAACAAGAAGGGGAGCATTCTTCCTTACAGCAGAATGCCAATTAATAATGGAGATGTAATACTGGAATTAGAAAATCGTCACTTTGTAACCACTGATAACCTCACGGTAGAGAAACTAGGTGAGGATCACCTTCAACAAGTGATTGACAGTCACATCATCAGAGAGAGGACACGCTGGCGCCACGGCCCCTGATGGGATGCCCCGAGAAGGACCCAGACATCAGGTCCACAAAATCTGTGGCCTTTACTCTAGAAAATGTCAGTATTGCAAAAGACAAAAGCTGGAGGACTGTTCCAGATTAAAGGAGAGTAAGTAGACTTGACAACAGTGCAAGGTCCCAGGCAGACTCTGGACCAAGAAAATGTGCTCAAGGACTTTACTGGAACAACTAGCAAAACTTGAATAAGGTCTGCATTTTGGTATTGTTAATTGTTATGGTGTAAAGGTTAACTTTCCTGATTTTGATAATTGTGCATAATTGGTTATGTAACAGAATATCCCTGAAGTATTCAGGGATAAAGAGGCGTGAGCTCTGTAGCTTAGAACTCTTTAAGTAGTTCAGAAAAAAGGATGTGTAGTTTTGTGTGTACACACACAGAACAACAGAGCAATTGTGACAAAATGTAAGAGTTTATGAATCTGGGTGAAAGGTACATGGCATTCTTTATATTATTTTGCAATTGGGGGGAAGTTTTTAATGTTTTCAAAATACAAATAACATTAAAATTAAATTTGTTTGTTGAAATAAAATTACTCAGGAGATGGGCTGAAAAGCAGAAGTCAGGGTGGAACAAACATAAGAGAGACTGCTTAGAAATGTGCAGGAAACATCCAGGGGACCTAGTATTTGTCTAAGAGCAGTCCTAGAAAGAGAGTGAAAAAAGGGAAGGGAGTAAAGAAGTAACGGAAGAAAAGCTCCCAGATCTAAGGAAGGATGAAAAGGACCCAATTAGGACTAAGTAACAACAGATGAATGTATCTAGACATGGTAAGTTTAAACTTCAAAACATCAGAAACAAATACTATGCTTCTTTAAAAAAAATTTTTTTGCGGGGGTGATTAGGTTAATTTATTTATTACTTTTGGTGGAGGTACCGGGGATTGAACCTGGGACCTCATGCATGCTAGGCAAGCACTCTATCTCTGAGCTATACCGTCCCCCCAAATTCTGCACTTCTTGAATGAAAAAATAAGTTAAACCAGAAAGGAGTGACTTAGACATGTATCGGACTTTTTACTGGCCATGGGGCGCTGAAAGAGCAGGCAGCGGTACCTTCAGAGTTGGATTCGATCGCCACCCAAACTATTAGCCAAGTATGAAGGCAGAATCAAATGGTTAACAATTGCTTTTAGTGTTCCATTGAAAGGCCTCCCCTCACAGTGTTGGTCTTTTTTTGCTACAGCCTTTCAATTCTTTGTTTCTTCAACACTTACTTGGACTTCGGTGACACAGGAGAGTAACAGAGAACAGAGTAACAGATGTTTCATCAATCTGATTTTAAAGTTGTTTTCAAAAATGGCTTCCCCTTAAAAAAAACAAACAAAACCCAAGCTCTTTTTAATTCCTCTAGCTTAGAAATACTTTCAATGCAAAAATTTCACATTGACTTTTAAACAGCGGTAACATTTTAGATTCCCTGTATAGAATGTGGGATCTGGGTAGTGAGGTGGGTATAGGGGCCTCCGGAATCACCCTGAATTTCATTCTGAGCACACGTGGAGCACTGAGAGGGAAAGTAACCGGACAAAGACCAAGAAGATGAAGTTCAGAGGAGAAAAAGGCAGGCCACGCCTATTGCATCTAAAAGAGAGTAACAACTCCTACCTCAAAAGATAATTATGCATTAACCTTTCAGCCCTGCTCTCTGCTTCTGTCTGAAATATTCCTTCACGCACCTCTGCACTTCAACTTCGTTTCCTCCTCCCAATTCTCAGTTTCAGGGTGACCTGCCCATTTGCTCTTACCCTGAGCTCAAGAGTTTAACTCCCGGCGATTGTAACAGTGCCAGTGCCATTAGGTAGCCTCTGCCTGTGCTCCCGGCTAGCCGTCCGCAATGGACCACGTCCACTTAGTCAAGGCTGCACTGCTCCAAGGCTGCAACAAGGCTTTCTTGTAGGAATATGCATCTGACTTAAGCATGCATGCAGTGCCAGAAACAGTCCACACACTAGCAACAGGCACAGCAGTGTTTCTCCAAGTAAGTGAAGACTTAATGACTGAATTAGCATCTGCTTGAAATTACCAACAAGGATCAGACTATTCCGGAAGAACATTTAACGTCTACTCTAGAAACCTTGGAGTCACTCTTTCAACTAATCAGTGAGAGCAACATTATGCAGGGAGGAAAAATGGATATATTTATCCAGTTTGGGGGCCAGTCTTCTATAGATGGAAAAAGAGCCAGGGAGCACCTGACAGGCCCAGGAAATTCGATTTTCTTCTTTATCAAGCTGCGTCAGAGTGCGTGCTATTGTCTCAAGAAACCGCTGTATACTGACACTAAATGAGGATCCCGGTAAGGAATTTGTAATAGGCTATCTTCAAACATGCATTTTTTTTCCCCCTGCCGGGGGGTGGGGGCAGTTAGGGGAGACATCACTAGTCCCAAATCTTTCATGAGGATTTAACACATTTAACTAAGAAAAGGCATCACGAGGCACACTTGAGTGACTTTACACTCAGCTGAAAGCAGCTCTGAGAGGTGGTGAGCAAGTGCAGGAGGGAAGATGGTACAGCTGCAGGAGGAGGGCTTCCTTAACTTCCCTGAAGTTTAAGCTTAAAAAAAAAAAGCATTTGCTGCAGCAAGAACACCTTAAGGCCGGATAAATGGATTCCATCACTTTAACTAAAAGAAGCTAGTTACACACAAGAACCTGGCACCCTGTTAGCAGAAAAGAGGAGGAACCTGGGAGAAGTTACCTGGCCAGGCAGTGGCAGTGAGTGAGATGAGCATGTCTTACACCGCTGCTAGGCGTGGAAGTGAGCAGCCCTTCTGGGCAGCAGCATGGCCATTATTTATCAAGAACCTCAGGTTTCTTTTTTTCACCTTAAAGAATCTTTTAAAAGTTCATATTCATTGGTTCCATTTTTAGGAATACAATTTAAGAAACTAAATATATGAAAATTTATGTACAAGGATGTTCAATACATTGGTTGTATTTTCCAAAACAATGGGAATAACCCAAATATTCAACAGGAAATTACAAAAATAAATTGTTCCATCAACTTAGTGGAATGCTATGTAGTCAATTTTTTTAAAAGTTATGTTGTCAGTGGATATATACCGACATACTATGATCTTAACATTGTAAAAAAATATGCAGCAGCAAAAAAAATCGAAAAGAAAATTCAAATGTTAACAGTGGTAACACCTGGCAATAGGATTTTGACTGATTTCGCTTACTTCTTTATTCTTTCCTGTTTTCCATGTTTTTTCTTTTTTCTTTTTCAAAGGAAAAAAAACCCTTCACTATAACAGGTTTTTACCTTCTCTATCTATACAAAGGAAAGAGTGTGTGGTCACCTACCCGCCCTGTGTCCCATAGTGGGTTTCTGGTAGCTGAAAGGGACATCTCAGGGACACCTGTATGTATACTAACTTACCCGTTATAAAAATCTCACCAGACACGTGACTTCTGATACACAGTATAGTTCGAGTATCACAAAACACATCACTAAAGTATACTAAAATAAGGTTATTTACTTAAAAATGATACATTGGATGTAATCTATAGAACAAAGCAATTAATGGTAAACTTAATAAGGCACCTTTTAAACCAGATGCTGTACAAAATACATTTAGTGTGTTACATATCAAAGATGAGTCTATATTTTTGGTATTTTACAATTGCATAATAAAACTGCCTGTTTATAACCCTTCTTTCAATGTCTATGTACAACCTTCCTAATTAAGCTATAATGATACTTTGATTTTATACAATATATACTACATTTTAATTTTTAAATGGGCAAGGACAACAGTCACTAAGAGGGCTTAAATAAGTCCATTGAAAGCATGGTACAGAGCACAAGCTAAAATTACAATAATATATCTAATCCTTCGCAAAAGCAGTATTCACATACTTTCCTTATGGGATGGTCATTACACGTAGCTTCATGTGCTGCTACCCTAGATTTAATTTGGCTTTTATGAACACGTCAGCTCTCTGCAGTTTTCACTGTGACTCTCGTAACAGCACTGCGGCAAGAAGATGAACTGCTATATTGCTATTTTAACATCTGACCCACACAAAGAATAAATATTACCACTTTTAAACAGTACAAGAGCTGCAACAATCTTTTCTTAAAAAAAAGAATTCATATTTCTGCAGTTGAAATTATTTTAGATATTCAGAAACATTTCAAAACATGTATGACAAGAAACATAGGTTAAGTTAATTTATAAAATCTTGCCTAAATTATTCAACATCAAATTTGATCTTGGGCCAACTTACAGATGCATGATTCTTTAAACATTGTATTGCATTTTGTTCTAAACAGAAACAAAGCACCTGGGGGAAGAAAGGTACTGAGTATTTTTTAGAGTGAATAAATAAAAAATCTGGCACATTCTAGGAAAATATAATTTTCAAAAACTATAGGTCACTTTCTAAGTTTAAAAACAGCTCTGAACACTGGAAAGGCAACAAAAATTTTGACTGAAATATCTTTAGTGAAAACATTTCCAGAGAAATTAGCCTCAAATTATGTATTTCAGAAACTTGTCTAGTAAGAAAGTACAGGAAAGGCTTAGAAATGACACACTGAAGCCAATCCCAGTGTGCCTTTAATTCTGGAGATGTTTACCAGGATAAAAGAGAATTCAGAAGAAGAGTCTCCTTTGAGGGAGGATTAACTTTTGTTATATTCAAGTAGCTTTGGTTTTTAAGTTTTAGTTATTTAAAGAGATGACAGACAGAAGCCACACGTTTTTAAGAGGCTAAGTTGTAAGTGGGACCAAATGGCTTCTAGAGTTTTACAATTATCTATGGTCCAGTGTAATACTTCCTCTTCCTCTTTAAACATTTCACTTATTGGATGAACCTAGAAATTTTAGAGTAAGAGTAACAGAAGGAGAGAAAAAAATTGGTTTCATGCAACTTCTTTTAGACTAGGATTTTGAAATGGCATCATTTGCTTTTTAAATAACATGTTATACATATAACATGTCCATGTTACATTAGAAAATATGTTTATTTAACAAGTTTCTAAAGTGAGTTCTTGGTATTACTTTTAATAGATCAATTTAATTTAAAAAATCATTATAATGGTCTTGTATTTATATATTATCTGTAATTTTTTTGCTTCCACATAGTATTTCAACATTTCTCAGAACAGTTTTGCCTTTCCTTATTTTTCTTTTTTAAGGTAACAAATTATTTTAAAGATTTATAGTTTACCAAATGAAAAATCAAGGTTAACCTCAGACTAAGTAGATCAGAGCACATAAGTATTCTTAAATCACATTGCAATTTAGATTAAAATATCTTTATTTCTCAGTATAGAGATGGGGAAAACATGCTCAAAGAGCAATTACGATTTATAGAGTACTATTAATATATAAATTTACTTATCTTGATGAATACTACAAACTTAAATTATGTTAGATGAAACTTATTAAACTTAGTCAAAACTGTTAAAGCAAGTTTCAACTTTATGAAATTTGATGTACAGACAAATATATGAGTTTCATCCTTAAACGTCAGTCAGATTTTTGGTAATGGACAGATACATGCTCTGATTCCTACTCTTTAAAGTTTTTTTTTTTAACTATGCTGTCATATAATCACATTTATTTTATGTTATATTCAAATAAAACTCTCACTTTATGCACCCATGAGTTGTTTGTTCAGGCTAAGACATTAATATTTAAAACGCATTACGAAGCATAGTAAGTTTAAGCAGATCAGAATTACTCCTTGGAAAAACAAGGCACCCATGAAACGTGAAGCACTGTACCGGGTAAGAGCTGTGTGTCCAGATGTAAGTACTGACCAGACAGTGAGCTTCTTCGCCTGACTCTTCACTATCTTCACAAACTTACGGAACAGGAATCATAAAACCAAAAATGTCAAATGATTTAAGTGTCTATAACAGTTGTTGATAAATTTATATTAACTCTGAAATAGAAATTTCTAATTGGAGGATCCTTTCTTAAAGGAAAACTGAGATGATGGTGTCTTAAAGTGTATACCTGAAGTTAAAGTCCTAGGTTTGATATACTACTTTGAATTAATTCTGAAAATTTACATGTAGTTCTATTTTACAACATTTTTTTCTCATGATCTTTTAATTTTTTTTCCCCTAAGGATGAGATGTGAGGTACACATGAGCTGGTTTCTACAGTATGAATGTATATACATATATAAAATATGGTGTAAAGGAGCAGGTGTTTTGCAAGTAAAGCATATTACACACAAAATATAAATAACTTCCCTTTTAAAAGTTACTGAGAATAAAGAATACAGAACATGGTGACAGGCACTTACATTGCTATCAAATGCAGGAATTAGTATTCACTTCAAAAAGAAGCGTTTTCTTTGGAAGGGTCATGGCATTGGAAGTTCCAACTCTGGACGCTTTTCATGACAAAAATAATCATCACACCCTTCAAAAAAGTTTGTGGTGGGAGGAAAACAGTCCAAATTTACGTACACTTTAAACTTCTTTTGGCCTTTATATCGAACTTTAATGTTAAAAAATAAAGTTGGTAGAGAAGCTAGGTCACTTGCAAGGTAAATGGCTTTTACGTGATTGGCGAATCTTGGTCAGATAATGCATTTTTTAAAGCACAAAACCAACAGCCACCAATAGCTTCCTGTGCATTCATAAACTACTTTCTTCTAATTTCAAATGGCAGCAGAGGAATCCTGGTATGCATGTGTACACACACACACACACACACACACTCTCACTCACACACACACACACACACACACACCCCGTTAGCAAGGCATGACAAACTATCATAAACTAAGCAGTATCCCAAACAGGTCATAATCCATAGGCTGTTTACAAAGGCAGAATACAAACAGATTAAATTTCCTCAGGTAGAAGGCAAAAGTGTATATTTCTCCATCTCTGCTGAATTCATTTATCTTCTTAAGGCTTTCACAGAAAGCACCATTTTATGAACAGGTAATTCAGTACCCAGAGTTTGACTGGAGACTTATTAATCAGGACTGAAGTCTCGATGCAGTTCATAAAAACCCAATAAAAAAAAAAAGGCATCAAAAACCACATTTAAAATAAAGCTGTCCATACATAAAGAATGAAGTGTTTAGAAGTTCCCAGCTTGTATTCTACAGAGTACTGAAAGGTTGAATATTAGCAGCCTGTGAAGGTGTAGTGAGGAAGGAGTCTGAGAACCAGGTTAACATCCTTATTCTACTCTAGTTCCACCCGTTCCTTGGGCGAAAACAGTTCCTGCAGTCTGAATTTCTCCTCATGATTATGTATCTGTCAAATCTTTACATCCTGGGATTCAACCATCTTGGCGAGCGTCTTCTTGATTCTCAGAGCTGTAAGTCTGGAGGCTGGATTGTGGGCCCAGCATTCTGACATTAGCTTCAAAACTGCTCGTAGACACTGAAAAGTAAAGAGAATGTAGTGAGTGGGGACATATTCTCGGCGACACTCAGCAATCACTTTCTCAGGGGACTGAATTCCACTTACTTCATCACTGTTCCATCGATTAGACACAACTGGCCGCAAACGTTTGACACACACAACCTCACGCATGTCTTCATACGATGGATCATTGGGGACCATGTTATAATATGGCAGCTGGTACTCCTCTACTATCCCTGCAGTAAGTGAGAAAACACAGTGGGCACAGAAATGGTGGCTGGACAAAGTAATCCATTCAACACCTCCTACTGAACTAGGGAACTACAACTGATTCTTACATCAAGAAGAAAAAATTATAGACTTGATGATTCACTTTTAATGGCAAATATATGTTCTTTTTCTAATGTCTAATTATTTCCTCTACTCCCACCATACCTGTCCACACTGGACATACCGATATTTCTTAAAATAAGCAAGGTGAACCACTCACCCTAAATTTTTTTTAATTAATTATTTATGTACACAATTGTTTCTACTAGTCAACAAAGTTTCTATTTTTTGTTTTGTTCTGCGGGAGAAAGACAACATGATATGCAAAAAACAGTTAACGTAACAGACCTGAGACTGCTATCCTTAAAAGGCCTGCTTGCAAGGCTGGCATTTGGCTGGTGTCTGGGAACCCGCCTGGTAAACAGATCCCTACACTCATATAAAACTTTCCCTAAATGATAAGGGCGGCCACTGTACCTAGACTTCCATGCAAACAATATGGTTTATGCTGAACACCTGTTTTCTTTCTAGGAGTTTGGAATTTTGATACATTCTAGGCAGGGCTACCTACATGATCAGCCTCCAAAAAAATCTTTGGATACTAAACCTCTGATGAACTTCCCTAGATGACAATATTTCATACTTATCACAATTCACTGCTGGAGGAATTAAGCATATTCCGTGCAACTTCACTGCGAGAGGACTTCTGGAAGCTTGTGCCCGATTTCCTTTGAACTTTCTGTCTCATGTGCCTTTTCCCTTCGTTGATTTTGATTTGTATCCTTCACTGTAATAAATCTTAGCTGTGAGGACAACTATATGCTGAGCCCTTCTAATGGAACTGCAGAACTGGGCAGTGGTCTTGGGGATCCCTGACGTACACGACGTCTAAATTATATAACTAGAGCTGTTATTTTTTGAATGATGAGGACACAAACATAACCAGAAACATGCTACATAAACGCCTACCTCCCGTGATACAACGACGGGCCATTTCCCAAATGATCAGGCCAAAGCTGTAGATGTCAGCCATTATGTAGGGCTGGAAATGGTTCTTGTTCAGGCTTTCATCCAGCACTTCTGGGGCCATGTAGCGTTTGGTGCCCACCCTAGTATTCAAAGGTACATCGACTTCATTTGTGTCACTGAAACAGAAGACAGATACTGTTCAGGGTGAGGGCCAAGAACAAAATCATTTATCTTCTATTTTAGTTGCATTTTGTAGAAGTCAGGGTTTGTCTGTCTGTCTATCTCTCTAGATATAACTAAATGAATTAAAAATCTAACTATCTAATATGTCCACATTCCCGTATCAGAAATCTTTGGGGCCAGATATATTTTGAAATTCAGCATCTTTCAGATTAAAAAAAATTAACATACTCTTTAAATATATGCTCCATATTATATAACATCCCCAAGAGGGTCTGGAGCAGTACTCTTAATCAAAATTGTTACTATGTCTGCAATAAAAACTAAGCATGAATAGACATGGATAAATAAAGACAGTAAATATCTTGTACCAGTTCAGATCAAGTTGGCATCTTTTTTAGAGAGGCACAAAATGGAATATAAATATATGCTATATATACACAATATATTATACTGACTATAAAAGAACTGGTAGATAATTATATCCCAAAGTAAGCAAATGTGAAAATAAGCTGAGAGGAATCATTTGCTTTTATCATTCTCATGTGATCCTTTGTGACTCAGGATTACATTTTTTTCTTTCTGGGTCCAACCAACTTAGTTCTATTTTAAGTAATGTTTATATAATCATGCTGACAATTAGTAATACATGTTAATTGTTTTTTCAACTTACGGAGTAATTTTAGAGTTGGAAGACATGAATGATTTGTTTTTAGGCTCCCAGTTCTAGCAAGTTCTGGAAACTACTCTGAAGCAGAGATTAATATAATGTATTGTATATTTTCTTAAGTAGCACCTGATGAATATTTGGGCCAATAAACACTCCACTGATAAAAAATACAATATTAGAACACTGTAATAATGAGGAGAGATTAAAATTTTTTATGTTTGGTTTATTACAGACTAGTACTTTTATTTTATGGCCTGAAATGAATTCTGAAATGTGAGATGGCTGCTGCATTCCAGAGTTATAACATTAAAACAATTTAAATGGCTTCCTAAAAAATCTTACATTCTCATTGTTTAAAAATATTGACAATACCCAGTAATGGGGGAGAAACGGTATACTTACGCCTTGTTTATGGGAGTGTAAACTGGCGCACACTTTCTAAGGGGATAACATGCCATATACTATAATTTAATATGCACATATTCTTTGTCTAACTAGCCCCTTCTCTAGGATTCCATCATGAAGAAATACCTGTACAAGTACTCAGGGATATTATATATGGATAAAATACAATATTCATTAAAGCATTTTTTAAATAATGGAGATAAACTGGAGGCAACTTTAATGCCCATCAGTTGGGTCATAGACAGAATAAATACAGGACATCTATAAAATGTCAAACTTTGCACAACACTGTTAAAAAGAATGAAGTAGATCTCTATAAACTGAAATAGAAGGATGTGTAAGACAATAAAAAGTAGGAAATCAAAAATTATGCAGAGTAGAATGTAATTTTTATAAAAAACAAAAAACACAACAACAAAACACTAAGATAAACCCCCCCCCCAACTATTTATTTGTATTACTACAGAAGCACAAATACATGTTTGGAATTCCACTGTCCTGAATACAAACAGGTAAATATCTTTAGGAGATTAAAATAATTTCAAAACAACAGGCAAAGAACCACTCACCTGTTGAATTTAACAGCAAGGCCCAGGTCAGCAATACAGCAACTTCCATTTTTCTTGATGAGGATGTTTTTGCTCTTTAGGTCTCGATGAGCAATTGCAGGCTTTCCTTGAGTGCCATAAATTTCTGTGTGCAGATGGCACAGACCACAGGCAGCCGAATAAGCCAGCTTGAGCAGGGCTCTGGTGTCTAGTGTAGCACATTTCAGGAAATCGTAGAGAGATCCGTTTTCATGGTAATCAGTAATCAAATAGAGCTGAGTCCAGGAGCCTGTACCTTTAATATCTGCTGCTATAAAACCTGCTCAATTAATGAGTTAAAAAAATTAGTTACCAGAGGTGGTTAGGAAGAATAATGAATGCTCATTCAGGACACTGAGAATAATTTAGGTATCATGTACAGATAATAAAAATTTATCTCACAAAATCTCTTGAAAATGTTACAAAACTTTCTATTTCTGCCATTTACACATATAACTCTACACTTCTGTAATTAATTTAAAATAATCTTAATGATAATCATAAAAACGATAACAATATGACTAAAAAAAGATCACGTATCATGCAATCACCTGGGGGAATGTTATTAACCTGTATGAATCTCTAAGCATGAAGAACTTACAGAGAAGGGATGTGGAAAAGGCTCTCCATTTCAAACTGAGGAGCGGACACATTAAAACAGTAAAGTTAAACATATTCAACTAAGAGTTTGCTTCTAACTAAGCCAACTCCCATCTGCCCATCAACGCCTCATCACATCAGCCTTTTCAGTCTGGCTCACTGACAGGTAGGTTCCCAAACCTGCCTCCTTTCCTTCTCCCTTCTCCTCCCTCCCTTCAGAAAAAGGTCAGTGAGAGCTGGGCTGAGTAACGTCCACACCCCAACCGCACTTCATCTCCACGTGGCACCTACAAATGTGACCTTATTTGGAAATAGGGTCTTTGTAGATATAGTCAATTTCAGATGCGAGCACTCTAGGTTAGAGTAGGCCCTGATTCAATGACTGGTATCCTTATAGGAAGAGGGAAACCTGGACACAGACACATAGGAAAGAAGGCCATGTGACTACAAAGACAGAGGTGGGAGTGTTATCTCCAAGCCAAGGAATGCCAAAGAGAGCTGGCAGTCACCAGAAGCTAGGGAGGAAGAGGCAAGGAAGGGGCCTCCCCTAGAGCCTTCAGAGAACATGGCCCTGCTGACACCTTGATTTTAAACTTCAGCCTCCATAACTCTGAGAGAATTATGTTGCTGCTGTTTTAAGCTACCAGTTTGTGGTCATCATTATCATAGCCCTAGGGAACTAATACAATTAGTATAGGAAAATATACTCTTCACAATGTGTTATGCACTCTCTAAATTAAAGGGCAGGGGCAGGGAAATAGTAGCTGAAAAGAAAGGGAAGACAGATGAGTTTTGCACCCTACTGATCAGATCATATCTAGGTTATTTTGCTACTGTGCAAAAGGGGGTCGGGGGAGAGACCTACTAAGCACAGAATATAAATGAAACTACATCTTATGGGGGAGGGGATGATTTAGCTTGCAGTAGGCAAAAGGTACATATAGTTCAAGTTACCCTAGAAAATCGCTTAAATTACCTCTAAAAGACTCGAGTTTTGTTACTCTCTGAGTTAAGTCCACTAAACTACGTTACTTCCAAGTAGAAATGCACTGCTGTTTCCTCAGTTGGGTAGTAAATACAGACATACCTATACAGTAAATACAGACATGCCACAAGTCTATACGAGCCGTTTTTCAAACAGCATCTGCTCACTTCATGTCTCTGTGTCACGTTTTAGCAATTCTCACAATACTTCAAATTTTTTCATTATTATTATATTTGTTACAGTGATCTGTGATCAATGATCTCTGATGTTACTATTGTAATTGGCTTGCCATTTTTTAGCAATAATGTATTTTTAAATTAAGGTGTGCAAATTCTTTTTTTAGGTACAATGCTAATGTACACTTAATAGATGACAGTACAGCATAAACATAACTTTTATATTTAGTGGGAAACCAAATATTTGTGTAACTTGCTGTACTGGGATATGTGCTTTATTGCAGTGGTCTGGATCCCAACCCCGAAACATCTCCGAGGTCTGCTTGTAAAGTGGTTGGTTGCCATTCAGGACTGGGTCGTATTAAAACTGTGTATTCCACTGGGTTTCCTTTAGCCAAGTGCACATAACTGAATTCACGTATGTTTTCAAAGCCCATGTGGAAGGCTTCCATCTGCTTCCCACTATCCCTGTCGGAACATGGCTGATCAAAGTCAAACATGTACCCACCGAGTATGTTTTCATGGCGCATAAGCACGGTTTGATAGATCTCTGTTTCTCGAAACCAGCTAGCTTCTTCAGTGGTAAAAAACACTTTGACTGCCACTTTCTCACCACGCCATTTACCCATCCACACTTCTCCGTATCGGCCTTTACCAACTTGCCGAACCATCTGAATCTGTTTGGCAATAGTTCGCTGAACCTTCACAGAACAAAGTAAAATGAAAAGAATGTATTAAGACTGGGAAAGTGGTCTAATAGGCCATCCCATCAAAAAGGATGATACATACAACCAACCAACTCCAATACTGAAATGTAAACAGTTAGCCTTCTGTATCCCTGAGTTCTGCATCCTCAGATACAGACGGCTGACTGTAAGGGACTTGAGCATCTGTAGATTTTCTTATCTCCAGGGGGTCCTGCCACTAATCCCCCCAGGTGGATTCTGAGGGAGGAGTATAACGTATTCAAAAGAAGATGACTGGGAAAACTGGACAGCTGCACGTTAATCAATGAAGTTAGAACACTCCCTCAGGGACACCATGCACAAAAATTAAACTCAAAATGGCTTAAAGACTTAAATATAAGACACGACACTATAAACCGCCTAGAAGAAAACACAGGCAAAACATTTCTGACATAAATCTTAGCAATGTTCTCCTAGGACGGTCTACTCAGACAAAAGAAATACAAGCAAAAATAAACAAATGGGACCAAATTAAACATATAAGCTTTTGCACAGCAAAGGAAACCATAAGCAAAATAAAAGGACAACCTATTGAAAAAATATTTGCAGAAGATGAAACATGCACAATGTATTCTAAAACTACAAAGTAATAGGTTAGTCAACGTGAGAGACTATTTGCAAAAATGGTCAAGTCTCCTCCCAGTACACATACCCTTAAGTAGACTTCCCCACAGACTCTGGGCTTGGCTACATGACTAGCTTTGGGCAACAGAACAATAGCAAATGTAATGCAAGTGAAGACTTGTAAAGTCTGTGCACTGGGGCCTGCCCTTTCTTCTTTCTTTCTTCTGCGCTGGGGAACCTTGTAACTAGTAAGCGATATCATATGAGCTGCTAGCCATGTACATAAACTATACCATCTAGCTCTAGCTGAGCAACTCCAGAAAAAGAAATCCCCAGAAGACCCACAGGATCATGACAAATAATAAATGTTTGTTGCTTCAAGCCACTAAGCTTTGGGGTGGTTTATTATGTAGCAAAATCTAAATGACAGTTAAAAATCTTCAACTCAGTCTGTAAGATCCTACATGACCTGGCCCCTGCCAACTCTCCAGCCTGCTCATTGATTCTAATCACCCATGCTCACTCCCTGTTTACCGTATTTCAATTTTTAGAACTCATTCAAGTTCATTCCTGTCTCGGTCTTTTTTGCATGTGCAGCTCCCTTTATCTAAGAGTCTTGTTTCTTTGTTAAACACCTTCACAGCACACCTATTCTTCTCAGTTGCTGCACTTAACACCATTATAATTTTATTACTACTTATATGCATATTTGTTTGCATTCCACCCCCCACTACTCACATAATACAGATATTTATTTAGGACAATACCTGAAGTACAATGAGTGCTTTCATTAATATGTGTTGAAAGGAAGATGCATGTAAATTGCTCTTTCATTTTCAGAAGCATAAGCAGCCATTCTAAATTAAAAACAACACTAGGATCCAGGCTGGAAATGCAGTTAAAATGGGCTAGATTTAATGCATATTTAAATTGATTTACTTGATGTATATTTACCACTTATTACAAAATCCTTTTGTGATTTTTTTTTAGAAAGTCAGGATTATTAAGGTCCAATTTACATATAATATTCACTCTTTTGAGAACTGCATTTTGACAAATGTGTACAGTCATGTAACCACCAACACAACAATTAAGAGAGAGAACATTTATTTCTATCACCCAAAATAGCTCCATTTATCTCCTTAAATTCAACCCCCTCCCTACCCACCTTTAGTCCTTGGCATCACTGACCTCTCTTCTGTTCCTACAGTTCTGAGTATCACACAAACGGAAACATACAATACACCATCTCTGTGCCTATGCTAGCCTCTTCCACTCAGCATGAAATGCTCTGAAACCATCTGTGTTGCTGCTGCATGTGTCAGTAGTTCGCTCCCTTTTACTGACAAGCAGTACTCTCTTCTATGAATGTTATCCATTTACCAGCTAATGGACTTTTGGGTTGTTTACAATTTATGTCTATTATGAATAAAGCTGCTATGAACATTCATATTCAGATCTTTGTATGGACATGTTTGCATATATACATACTAAGCAGAAGGACTGCTTCACTGTATAAAAAGTATATGCTTAACTTTTCAGTCTACTGTTAACCTGTTTCCCAATGCCCAGTGTATGAGATTTCCAGCTGATCTACATTCCTTCCCACACTTAACATACTAGTGAATGTGTAACAGCATCTCATGTGTTTAATTTGCATTTCCTTGATGATGATGATGAGCATCTTTTCATGTGCTTATATGCCATTCTTTTTGTCCGTTAAAAAAAATTGGGTGTCTGTCTCATTACTGACTTGTAAAAAAAATCCTTTACATATTCTGCAACACAGATTCTTTATCAGATCTCTTTTGCTAGTTTATGACCTGTTTTTTCATTTTCTTAACAGTGTCTCCTGAATAGGAAAAGTTTTAAATTTTGAAAGACCAATTATCATCTTTTAAAATGACTTGACTTTGGGGTCCTAAGAAGTCTTTGCTCAACCCAAGGTCACAATAATCTTCTAAAACATTTTCTTTTGAAGGTTTTATACTTTAACTTTCACACTTAGGTCTATGATGCATTTCAAGGTAATTTTGTACATGGAGTGAGGTAAGGGCCAAGATCTACTTTTTGGCAAATGGATGCTCAACTTTTTCAGCACCATGTCTTGAACAGACTGTCTTTTCCCCACTCAATTACTCTGGCATCTAAAACAACTGATCATGTGTGTGTGTGTCCATTTCTAGACTCTATTCTGTTCCACTGATGTATGTATTTATCCTTATGCCAGGACCACACAGTGTTGACTACTGTAGCTTCACAGTAGGTTCAGAAATCAGGTAGTGAATCCTCTTTACTCTTCTTTATCAAGATGGTTTTGGCTCTTATAGATTCTTTGTATTTCCAAATAATCATTAGAATAAGCTCATCGATTTCTAAAAAAGTTTGCTGATTTTGATTTGGCTAGAATCAAAACTATAAATCCATTTGGGATAACTAAAATATTAACACTGAGTCTTCTGATTCACAAGCAGGATATACAACTTCATTAATTAAGGGTTTTCTTAATTTCTTTTGGCAAAGTTTTTTAATTTTAAGTGCACAGGCCTTACATAAATTTTGTTAAGCTTATTCCAAAATATCTCATGTTTCTGATGCTGTTTTAAAGATACTGCTGTAAATATTTTAATCCCTAATCGTCTGTGGCCAGTGTACATAAATTCAATGACTTTTATACAATAACTTCATATTCTGCAGCCCTGATAAACTTACTAGTTGTTGTAGCTTTGTGTTACCATCCTTGAGATTTTCTATGTAGACAATCTTGTCGTCCACATATGAAGACAATTTTACCTTTTACTTTTCCAATTCAACTACAGAATTACCTGATTCAATGAATTTTAAAATTAGAGATCAATGTATTTACTTTAGACAAATTCAACTAAACTATTAAAATCTGTCTGGATATCTGGTGCTTGTTGTAAGGGTCCCCTTGACCCCTAAGTCTGAATATTTTGATACATATAACCCTCTTAGAATTATTTATAACTCCTTTTAAACTTATTTTTATGAATTACATTTTGGTAATATTGTATTATACTGAAGGAAGTATCCTCTCTATGACGATCTGTGGGAGAAAGTTCCCTTTGATTTCAGAATCTGAAACGGTTATACTTTCCCCAATCAGTTTAAACTTACAGACGCAAGCAGTTTTATACCTGACTCGTCTTCAGGGCAGCTGTTAAAACTGGGGAGCTGGCTCTAGCACTTACACAGCACTTCACAGTCACATTTTCTCTCCTAACCTTGCTTGTGGCTCTACCTTAACTGCCTATTCTATTTTTCTTATTTTATATTTCTTATTTTAACTAATTTCATCTTGCATTACTGCAACCATCTTTCTAAATAAAAAGAAAAAAAATGTATCAAGTAATGTCCCCTGATCTGTATCATGCGGTTTACCATCACTTGAGGACACGTTCTGTATCAATAAACCATTCACGGTGATATGACATTTTAGCTTACCAATAAGGGTAGTCCAGATCCACTACCAGAACTTTGTGACTGGTCAATAAGGTCTTTTAATGACTCTCCAACTGGAATAAATGCTTCATCTTGTTCTAAATCGCGATTATAACGACGTCTGCTTGAGATACTCTTGCAATAATGTCTTTTAAAAAAGCAGAAAATAATCTACATTAGAATTCTGAAACTACAAAATTCTAAGGTAAGAAAGATCTTGAGGTTGTCAACACTATCATCCCTCCTTCAAATGGGATCATATCCAAATTAGTCTTATCACAGGGTAATGTATCATCTGGTAAAATAATGTCCAGAGATGGAGTTTATGAGGTAGAGTGCTATGTACTATCTTAAAATGGAAAGACATCTACTTTATGTTGGCAGCTGAAAAAAAAAAAGATTAAAAACCAGCATGTATAGTGTGATCTTAGCTATAAAAATTTTTAATTGTATGTATCTATACTTGTCTAAAAGGATCAGAAAGGATATACAGCAAGTTGTATATAACAGTAATTGCTGGGGATATAGGAATATTAACTTTCTATTTTATATACATATTTTCATTTGAATTTATAAGTATGTAGTTTTGTATTAAAATGAACAATAAATATATTTCCATTTATAAAAAGGAAAAAGCAGTTTATGGAAAAGAAATTTAAAAAGTCCTCCTAATTTATTCTGATATTCTTGAAGGCTTCTCTTAAAATTTCAAATTACGAAAATATTTCAAACATACAAGTAGATTAATTTAAATGACACCCATGTATAAACCATTTAAATTTAATAAATATTAACATTATGCTATATTTATTTTAGATTTTAATTAACACTAAAAATATTTGAAGCTGCAGTCATTTCCCTGATAATTTCACTTCCCTCCTTCACTCTTAGGAGACAAGCACTATCCTAAAGGTGGTTACAGCCTTCCTGTCTATGTATTTATACTTTCACCATAAATATATCTATTCATAAATAACATCGTTTCCCTGGATATAAATTTATATAAATGGCATATGTTGTATTATTATTTTACGCCTTGCTTTAAAAAAAACTCCTTATGTTTTACATACTTACCTGCGTTAATATGTTGAAAAAAACAACAGCTCATTTTTATTGATGTTGAGTGTGTCAGGTATTGTTCTGTGACCTACTTCATCTTTATAAAACTCCTAAAAGGTAAATACTATTGTTTCTATTTTACAAAAGAGGAAACCCTGGCCCACAGGCTCATCATTTGTCCCCAGTCAGATGGCTGGCTAAGTGGTGAAGCTGTGACCAAACCCACAGGCTGAGGTCTGGAATCCCTGTTCTCAGCCACTGCTATTCTGTCAAGGAAATGATTTAAACGGTCCCTAGTGTTTCTGTTAGGGATTTGCTACAACTTACTCTGACAGCCATATTTTAGTTATTTCCAAAAGTTTGTTAATACAGTGCTGTAAAAAACATTTCTATGCTGCTCTTGTGCACATATATAAGAATTTCTTGAACGTATACATACTTTTAATGTTCATTTATCATCAAAATTACTCACCAAAGTGGAATAATTTGTACTTCTACCAAAAGTGTAATATCACAATTTACATTTCCCTACATTCTAATCCATAATTGGAACTGTCATATTTTTAGACTTTTGCCAAACTTATGGGTATGAAATAGTGACTTGTTTTCAATTTGTTTTTTCCTGTTTCCTAGGAATTGTATTTTTTCACCAGTTTTTTTTTCCTATGAATTGCTTATTCATATTTTTTGCACACTATTTAACTGGGGTGTTTTATCCTTTTTCTTATTGATTCACAATACTTCTTTATATAATGTGGATAGTAAGTCTTTGATAATTATGTTACAGAAGTCTACCCTCAGTCTGTCACTGTTATACTCTATTTATGGTGTTTCATGCCAGTTTTTAATCAATCTTTTTTCCCTTTTGACATATACTTCTGTGTCTTGTTTAAGGCAAACCTTCCCAACTCTAATGTTATAAACACATTTTAAACGTTTTAAAATTTGATTCTATCATTTAGTCCTTTAATCCATTTGGAATTTATATAATGAATGGTAATTAGAGAATACATCAAATTAGATTTGTTTTCCACATAGATAGTCCAATGTACTTAACCATTTTTGTAATTTTATTTTTTAAAACTTGATAGGGGTAATTGACTCAAATGGTTTAAATCCAAAAGGCACAAAAGGGTATACAGTGAAAAATCTTCCTCCTACTCCATCCCTTAGTGATCCAGTTCATTTCCCTAGAAGGAACTTGGAACTGGAGTTGTTTCCGGTTTCTGGGATAATCTTCTGGAGACCATTAATATATACTCAAACAAAACATACACTCATTGGTGTTCATCTCCCCTGCCCTTTTTTCTCCCAGAAATGGTAGTAAACCATACATTGTGTTCTGCATCTTGCTTTTTCACTTAGCAATATACATCTGAGGGATTACTCCACAGCAGTACATAAGAGCCTCCTTTTCCTTTAATGGTTATACAGTATTCCATTGCATGGTGTTAGCCATTCCTTTACTGGTAGCATTTAGATTGTTTCTGGTCTTATTTCATACAAGGCTGAAATGAAAACATTTTCTGGCACATTTATAGTACAAATTACTAGAAGTTAGAACTGAACTTGGAATTTTGAACTGGAAAGTTATACCAGTCAGTTACAATCCCTCCACCACTTTATGAGCGCCCATTTTCCCCACACTTTCATCCACACCCCGGTGCCCTAACACCTTTAGGACTTCGTTTTTAATTTCACCAAGTTCTATATTCATCTATTTTTAGGTTATATAGTTCTTCAGACTTAGTAACACAACAGCGGTTCTCATTTCATCTCTCCTCTTCTCACCCACTTTGTACATCTTAGAATGAAATATTCTCCACTTTTCTAAGCTGATTTGTTCCATGTTTACCTTATTACTTCTAAATAACGTTCTTATATTGACATTTTCAGTTTTTCAGTCTTAGGCTTTAACTACCGAGTTCACACTGTGGAAGATGAGGACTTAACTCATCATTTAACATCCTTGCCCCTTCCCCAAACAGAAATACTTCCATCTTCACATCCTCCCAGTATAGCTACAGCATACTATTTGCTTAGACCAATATTCACTGTTTGCATTTTTATGACTATGCAAACTATCCACACATGGATCTCACTGTTTCTTGCAAATCCTCTCACCTGCAGGGCACAGGCAGATCCATTACTTCTGGGAAAAGAGTAGAAGCAGATCCCTCTGCCTCTGGTGGGTGCGTAGGCAACACTTCCCTTACCCCCAGCAGGCAAGACCCACTAATGCCGAGGAAGGGATGAAACTGAGAAAACCCCAATTTTAAGATCTAACAACGCAGATGCCTACCTAAGGTCAACAGACATCCTGTTCCCCTACCTCCCACTTGTCACTCATCATGAGTAACATGAAACAGCAACCTCTGGGGCAGAGCAAAAGCACGGAGAGACTCTGCTGTGGTGCAGGCACGCAGTGAAAGCTTGAGGTTAGCAGAAACAGAGAAAAGCCCTTCCGCACCCAAACCCACTCTAAGCACATTGTAACTTCAGTCCTTCACACCAAAGGAATCTGAAACCTGTAATGCTCTGAAGACACAGACCAAACCCTAAACAAAGCCCAAGCCCAATCCAACTCCTGACTGACCCACTCCCCCACACTATCAGCCTAAGGAAGAGGCACGCCCATTTTCAGGTGAGTGTATATATTTTTTTATCCCAGTCTGTTATTCTAAATATGATGTACAGCATTCAATCAGAAGTGATGAGACATGCGAAAAAGCAAGGAAAAATAATCTACTGTCACGAGGCAAGGCAATCAATGGAACCAGCCTCAGAGAAGTCTCGTATGTTGGAACTGTCAGACAGGTGCTTTGAAAAATGTAAAACGATGTCAGAGACAACGAATTCCTTTGATAGGCCCAAGTACACTGGACACAGCTGAGGGAAAAAGACTAGTAAACTTGAAAATAGGTGAGTATTACAACTCAAAAAGAAAGAGAAAGAAGAAAGAGAAAAATACAGTGAAGAATGTAAGAGCTGTGAGACAGTATCAAATAACCTAAAATATGTGAATTAGTCTCAAAAGGAGAAGAGAGATAAACAGAAAATTTCTGAACAAACGGTAGACAATAATTTTGCAAAAAATAGTGAAAAACATCAAAGTACAGATTCAGCAGGCTCAGTGAACCCCCAATGGGAGTAAGTACCCCATCTTTTCTAGAAACACACATATCCTAAATGTATTATAGTCAAATTGTTTAAAACCAAAGATAAAGGGGGAAAATCTTAAAAAAAAAATTTTTAAATTTTTTTGTTATTTTGGGGTGTGATGGTAATTGGATTTATTTTTTTAGTTTTATTAGAGGTACTAGGGACTGAACCATGCTAAGTATGTGCTCTACAACTTGAGCTATAACCTCCCTCTAAGGGAAAATCTTACAGAAAGCCATAAAAAAAAACTACATACAGCAGATCAAAGATAAGAACTATGAAAGAAATCATGTAAGTCAGAAAACAGTGAAGTGACATCTCTGAGGAAAAGACGTCAACCTAGAATTCTACATCCAGTGAAAACGCCTTTGGAAAATGAAGGCAAAAGAGATTTCAAACAAGCTGAGAGGATGGATGGCTAGTGGACGTACACTGCAAGGAATTAAGTTACAGGAAGTTCTTCAGGCAGAAGGAATACATCAAATAAAAACCTGGACCTAAACAAATAAATGAAGAGTGCTGATTCATGGCTTAAAAAAATGAATATAAAAGATTTTTTTCTTTTTAATCACCTTAAAGCTGATTGGTAGCTCCTTTCTTTGAGTGTATAATGTTTATTATTTTTACTAAATGACACATTACTTTGTAATATTTTTTCCTGTAATTACTTTAATTTAAAAAATCATCCATTTTTAATGTTTAACTGCTGTGGGACCAAGAGTCCTCTAATGGTAGTCAGAATGATGGGCCAATTATAAAGCCAGAAATGGACTTTATAACTGATAAATTAATCTGTGATATTGCTTCCCAAGTAGACATTCTGGGCCAAGGGGAGGTTGGTGAACATCAACAAAATTTAGTGGGGATCCATGCGCCAAGCATGGGGGACACACTGATTCACCATATTTATCCTTAATAATTAAACAGAAAAGTGGTAATTTATCAGCTGGTCACCATCAATATTAATAGACAAGTAATCTCTGCTATCATTGAGATTTCTGCCCATTGGGAAAAACAGACTTTAGGCAAACAATTATAAATAAACAAATGACAGCAAACAAACAAAAAATGTACAGTAAAAGTAATATATGTTTTGGTGGTGGATCATGGGATCTAACCAGCTTTTTAAGGGTCAAAGAAATTACTTACAAAAGAGGATAGAAATTCCACATCAGAGGAAAGTACAAGGAACTGGCAGAACAGTACAGAAATAACAGCTCATCCAGAACGAAGGGAGGTAATGATTAGAGATGAGGTTTTAGAGAAGGTATTAATTTTAAGGGTCACGTTATCATGAATGTCAGTTAGATTCAAGAAGAATAAATTTGCAAATTTATCTAGACTGGAAGAAAACATCAGAAAAAAAGTGAAACAAAATATTAACGAGATACATAAGAGACTAACCTTAATATGTGGGAAAATACACCCCTCTGTAACATTAATCTTACCTCTTTATGGCTTGCTATAGATAGCAATTTGTGTTTTGTTAAAGTTGAGCTAAATGTGAATGAATACCCTACATTACTAACCTTGTAAATCTGATCAATAACAGGTCTTCAAGGACAGGATGGTTTTACTGGGCAACTCTACAAAACATGCAAAGAATTTATACTGATCCTTCTTAAACTCTTCCAAAAGACTGAAGAGGAAGGAACACTCCCAAACTCATTCTACAAAGCCACCATCACCCTTATACCAAAACCAGACAAGGACACTACCATAAAGAAAATTATAAGCCAATATTGTTGATAAACACAGATGTAAAAATTCTCAACAAAATATTAGCAAACAGAATCCAACGACACATAATAAAGATCATACAACATGATCAAGTTGGATTCATCCCAGGGACACAAGGATGGTTCAACATATGCAAATCAATCAATGTGATACACCACATCAACAACAAAAGGAGAAAAATCACATGATCACCTCAACAGATGCAGAAAAAGCATCTGATAAAATTCAATACGCATTTATAATAAAAACTGGGCATAGAGGGAACATATCTCAACATAATAAAAGCTATTTATGACAAACCCATAGCTAACATAATACTCAATCGTGAAAACTTGAAAGCCTTCCCTCTAAAATCTGGAAGAAGACAAGGATGCCCACCCTCACCATTTCTATTCAACATAGTATCAGAAGTCCTAGCTATAGCAATTAGACAAGATGAAGAAATAAAAGGGATTCAAATTGGAAGAGAAAAGGTAAAACTATCATGTCATGTGGATGACATGATACTATATACAGAAAACCCTAAAAGCTCCACACAAAAACTACTAGAGCTGATAAAAGAATTCAGCAAGGTAGCAGGAAACAACACTTCCAGCCTTCCGTTAGAGAGATGATGGAAAGTCACGTGATTACTCAGAATAGGAGTAGGGATCCCAACATCTGTGGTACTTGGCTTCCAAAGTGGCCCACAAAGTTTCTCACCTTCTGGTATGCCTGTCCTTGTTTAATTCCCTTCTATAAAGCACTAGGGCTGAACTGTGTGACCAACAGAATATGGCAGAAGTGATGGTGTGACTTCTGAGTCTAGATCATACACAGCATTGCAGCTTCCACCTTGGTCTCCTGGCTCACTCACTCTGGGGGTAAAACTAGGCTTCATGCTGGGAGGACACTCAAGCAGCTCTGTGGAGAGGCTCACATCAGAAGAACTAAGTTCTCCTGCCAACATGCGAGCCTCAGAAGTGAGCTGTCTTACAAGGGGGTCTACCAGCTCCAGTCAAACGTTCAGATAAGTACATATAGCCTCTGCTGACATCTGACTGCATGTCATGAAAGATCCTGAGCCACCCAGTCAAGTCACTCCTGAATTCCTGGCCCACAGAAACAGTGAGAGATAATAATGGCTGTTTCAAGCCACTAAGTTTGGAAGTGATTTCTTAATGCAGTATTGCATAACTAATATAGTATCTGACTTTCTAAAAATACTTTCAAGCAATCCTCCTGGCTTTACAGTCACCCTCAACTTTACTTCGAGATTACTGGTACTGTCAATTCTTGAGCTTCTCAGAAAATTTTATAGTATAAATTGGGTGCTTTTTGTCTTAATTTCTAGCCTTGGGATTCAGATTTTTTAGGTCTGCGAAGTCTCTCACTCATTCATAAACTTTATAGATTCTAAAGCTTTTTTTCTTATCTCCTTGTCCTAGTTGGACAAAAAAGTTAAAAACTCTTTAATGCTGTTTTAGTAGCGGCAACAAAAGTAAATTAATATGCTTAATCTGCCTCTGTATTTAAAAGATCTATTATCAAATATTTGAATCTTTGCCAGTATGGTAGGTGAAAAACAATCTCAGTATGATTTTAATCCATATTTTTCACATTATGAGTAGTCTTAAGTCATCTTTCAATTTTTCTCTTAAGAGCCATATATATTTCTTTTTAGAGAAACCATGTATTCATCTTTTTTTGCCCATTTTCCCACTGAATTGACATTTTTCTTTCTGATTTATAGAAGCTCTTCATATTTGAGAAATCAGCTCTCTTGTAATATAAGCTGCTGATATTTTTCACTGTTAGTCTGTCTTCTGATCATTTACGGTGGCTTCTGCCGCACAGTAAAGTTTCATTTTATGTAGTTAATACTAGCAGTCTTTTTTTAAATTTTAAGGTGTGGAGTTTTTTTTGTTTTTTTGTTTTTGTTTTTTTGCTTGTAAGTTTTGTGTCAGACAGAAAGGTCTTCCTGACTCTGGGATTATTTGTAAAAATTCTTCCAAGGTTTGTTCTAGTATTTTAATCATTTCATTTTATACATATCTAGCTCGAAACTGGCTAAAATTTATTTCAGTGTAGGGAATGGATTCAACTTCATTTTTTTTCCATAAAGCTATCCACTCCCAAATCCATTCACTGTGTAAGTCTACTTTTCCTCAGTGATCTGAAATGTTACCTTTATCATATACTAACTTTCTTTATACACTTGGGTTTACTTATGGGTCTAGTAACCTGTTCGGCTCATCTCTCTGTTTATTCATATGCCAGGACGATGTTTTATTATTGAAGTTTATGCCCTCCTCTGATAGCTCTTCTCTTCTAGCAACTGTCTTCTGAAATCATGACTAAATGCAAAAATTCTGAACCTCCAAATAACTATAGAATAACAAGATATATAGTTGATTTCTTGGGACAGGTTTTAAACATTTAAATATAAGAAGGTTCAATATTCTATAAATAAGAAAATCGTAAGTACTCATGAACATAACAAGAAGTATCACGTTGTGTCCAATTGACTGGTAGTAAGGTCTTCTTTTCACTTAAGAAAACTATAATTTAGTTAATTACAGGAGATACAATCAGAGAATACAAGTTAATAGTTTCTGCATCACATTCAGTGGTCACTGGTTTCTACCCACTGGCTTTAAGAACAACTGTTTATATCTAATATTCAACAAAATATTTTGCATCAAAATACTTATCTTACTTGTAACAAAAGCAGCTGGAGAAGATGATCATAGCAATTATGCAGACAGCCATAGAAACGAGCAAAGCCAGCCATCGAATGCTGCCATCAAAAAATGGACCTGACAATGGAAATAGTAAAGTGAACACATTACCTTTCTATCACATCATAAAAGGAAAAAATAAGTTTGCAGTGTTAAAGTCTAGAAAGCTTGCTTACTGTTAAAACCAGAGGAAATATTTCCCTGAGAATCATGATCGCACTTTTCTCGGCTAACCTACCTATAACAACAGGGGGCAGTGTAGGCTGCAAATACTGGTTACATAAGTTGGTCCGACAACATTCTATTGTCCGGCGTAGCTGGGCTTTTGGTGAATCCTAGAGGAAGAGTAATGATAAAATTAGAAATGATTTGATATGCTAAACTGATAATTAATTTTTACAATATTCATAAGATAAAATCTCTAATTCAGTGAGTGAAAATGACCTACAAATTTTATGTGTGAAAAAAATTATTGAAAAATTTGAATCTGTGGTGAAACAATGAAGACTCCAAAATATTTTTTCTCAAGGAGAATGTATGTATGTGGTTGGTATGTTAGATCACTATACTATAACTTAACGACAGATAAACAAAAGTTTATTAAGTATTTTTTATCAAAACTTTGGCATATCTTAAGGTATTACTATTCATCTGTTTTTAGTAAAAAAGTAATTAAAGTCATGAGATCTTTTCCTAAAAAATATGGGTATTGCATTTTATTAAAAAGATATAAAGTAGTGGGGTAAGTATGATCTCATAGTAGTACCAAGAATTAGATGAATGAGATTTAAGATCAGACTAAAAAGTCGAGGCTACCCTAGGCCAAAGAAATGACAAGTTAGAAAAAGGTAGTCAGGTAGGCTGAAGACAGTGTTGAGTCTACATATAACTCTGCTGAAACTAATGAACCCAGTAAGGAAGCAAGTCAAAGCGTATGTGCTGAGGGTAAGGGCAAAATATAGAAACAGTATTCCTGAGAGTTTTAGAGACCACCAACCAGGTATGTGTCCCTAACAGACCAGAAAATGAGCACAGGGAAAGACTGCAGTCATGGGAACTGACATCAACAATTATAGGTGAAGTTTTATTTGATTAAAAGTACAGTACTTGAGAGATTCTTAACTTGAGTGCTGACATTTCAGTACTGCCTGGGAGAAGTGCCATTCTAGGTCAAATTAGTAATGCAAAGAAATTGTCATTATAAAAGTAGGAAGAATATAAGCAGAATTCGACCACGTTATTCTTAAATATCAGAAAGGAGAAACCTGGGTATAATCACGTATTACTTAAAAAGGTGCCTATGAAAGTCCATAAGGGAATCTATATGGGATTCGAGATCCTGTAAGAGAAGATAGGTCAAGAGTATTTAGAAACCTCCAAAAGCAGAAGTTTACATTTTAACTGAATTTTAAACTTTTTAACAGTTTCTATCTTTAAATGATCATAAAAAGAAAAAGAGAGACATCTGAGGAGTTACACAGGTGATTCTGAAAAAAATGACAGATCTAGAGAAAACTTACATGAAGGATGGAATGAAGAGTATATAATTCAAGATGAATGAAAGAAGCATGAAGCATCCAAAAATAGTTCTAGGAAGGCTAAAGTTCAAAATGAGCTTAGCCTTGTAGAGGAGGAAATATAAAGAAATATCAAGAAAGGGTTTTTGGCAGTGCTAGAAGACCACCAAGCCATGGATGCAGTATTGCTGACAAAACAGTATGTGATGGAGGACAAGGAAAACGTACACTTCCTTAACTCCCATTTTGTTTCCGTCTTCTCTAGCGAGGATGGGAACAGGAATGAAGGCAAGGCAGATCAAACACCAGTACGTGAGACTGACATCCCAGAAGTATCCTACAATGTTTCTGTGTCCTGTCTGAGTTCATAACTTCTAAGCTAGGTGAATTATATCACAGGAAGATGAGAGCACCTTGGAGAGGGCTGAAAGACAGGTATGATTCCAAGATTTTACAAATAAGGAGTGCTGGAAACTAGACAGCTAAACGTTATGTTACCTTTAAAGGGGAAAGAAAGACTGCCAACAACAGATTGGGGGCAGCACAGTATTACGGAAATAGCAAGGGCTCTGGAATCAAATAGCTTAAATCCTAGCTTTGGCATTTATTAACTCTGTGACCCTGAGCAATGAACTTACTTTTCTCTGGGCTTTAGTTTCCCTCTGCTGTAAAATGAAGGATAAAAAGTATCTGCCTTATAAAAGGGAAACTAGGAGAAAATGAGGGAAAATATATGAGGCACCTAGCATATTAAATCAAAATGGCAAATGTTCAATGTATCAATTCTTCTTCCTCTAGTGAACGTGACACGGATCCCAGTCGAGATTCTAGAATAAGCCAAAAACGCTTGCAGCCTCCTGGAAGACTCAACGTGGCTTCACCGAGAATAAGTAACTTGAGAGAGTCACCTCCTATCTTTCTTACGTAGGTTAACTACACTTCTGAGTAGGCAGAAGTTAGGTGTGTCTGGATTATGGAGCTGGGTGACACAACCTCTCCCGTTTTTGCACTCCCCACTCTAACGCTCCGCCCAAGTCCATTTGTGTCTCTGGATTTATGTGGGCAATAAAAGTCCCTGTGGGGAAAATATTCACTTGGCATTCATGAAACAGGAGATTCTAACTTAAACTTATCTAGTCAGCGTGAATGGGGGGCGGTTGCAGGGAGCAGGTGCACGAGTAAGGAACTGAAACCAAATTACAAGGAATGGCCGTGCGGCTTCTGAGAAATAATTCATCCTACAGGAAGAAACACAATAAGCTAGATTTAACAAGAGAGCCTGGACGGTGGGAGGGAATATCAAGGTCTAGGAGAAGCATGGTGAATATCACTTGAAACTATTTTGATCCAAACCTGGCAGTATGTGGAAGCACTGGAGGAAAAGGCTTAAGACAGTCGTACAGGACCTGTTCTGCTCAGGTTAGGTGCCCGGCAAGTGAAGGATGATATGGAGCAAGACATACAGAAAATGAGAAAAGTGGTGGTCAACGTTTTCTGCCTGTGTAACCCTTAAGTGAATTCTGAAAAACAATGTATCCCCTCATGTATTTTTAGGCTGACACCTAAACTTTTTCATCATCAATAGCTGCAAAGAATGTACTGATAATTTGTCTTACTGCACATGATATTTTAAAATAAAATGGTTACATCATGCTTAAATCTATTCAGCAGGATCTAAATAGCACAGAAATTCGATATCCATTATCATTATTTCAAAAAAAATGAACAAATGCTTCTTAAACAATTGAAATTTTTATAGCGTTCCTTTTTCTCCTTGAGCTCCTAATCCCTTTTCACATCTTCCACAATAATTATGCCCTAATGTACTATATCTTGATATATAATTCTCCATATCAGAAATAAACACATATAAATGCATTCTGTTTCCTGTGATAGTATGTCTTAAGTCTTAAAAAATTATTCTGGCTTGATTTATCATCACAATTATTATCAGTAAAAAATTAATCAAAATAATATACAATAACTTTCATTAAAATACTAACATAAAATGAAAGTTTTATTGGAGAGGTCTGAGATGGATGGACTTTTCAAGGACTTCATAAATTCATGGACAATTTACTTACTGCTAAAATGAGAAAGTCCGGCATTAACTTTAAAGACCTTCCAATCATATGCTATAACTTCTATAGTGATCCTATTATGAAAAATTATTGTCAATATGGTTGAAAGTAAAAAAAAATGAAAACTACCAGATATGCAAATATATTTGATAGCCCCATGTTCCCCACACTGATACTTAAGATTTTGAACTATAACACTGTTTGGAAACTTGAGGATTTACACTCCAGGCCACTGATCTGGAAACTGTGAGAAGGGTGATTGTGAAAAGGAAGAAAGTAAAAAAGAAACTGCTTGAGAAGCTCTGGTCTCAGGCAGATCAATATTAAGCAACTGGACCTATGAAAGTTCTGGACCTGCAAACCGATTCCCTTAAAACTATCCATGTGCCTTTGGGATCCCTGTGTAAAGTAGGCTGTGTACACCCAGAGGTATGTGCGTCCCACTTTAAAGCCTCCTCAGTTACATCGTCAATATAGTAAAAGCTAACATTTACTACGTCAGCCCTCACTACGTGCCAGTATGCTAAATTAAACTCTTTGCATACAGGCTATCTCATTTGATCCTTAAAAGAACTCCTTTCCTGATGAGAAAAACAACTTAAGAAAATAAAGCTCCTTGACCAAAGTTTCACAACTAGAGTAAAAGGCAGCAGGTACATCTAAACACAGGCTGTCAAGCTTAACAGCTAAATTACATTGGTAAGTTCATTTGGGACATACCTAGTTGAGGGGGCCTGCAAGACACTGGTTACTACTGCCAAGCTCAGTGCTATAACCACTGATAGCTCTTCAGTATTTTTAAGTGATTACAAAATGCGCTGTATGTGTGGTTGATAAATATGCAAATAGCATGGAACTGGAAAAAACAAATTAGCATCCCCCAAATCGTGACAAGTTAGAGTGGGAGACTAATTTTAGTAGGATAAAATCTAACATACACAAGTATGTGACAACTGGGTAACAAAACTCATTTCATTCCCATCTACTTATTCCTGTCAAGAAACCAACAGCACCAATAAGAATGGAAACGATGTGGCTGAGCAGCAGCATGAGTGAAAGATCTGAGGATTTCTGCTGACAGGAAGCTCAGTATGTTTCAAGAACACAGTGTGACAAATATCTAACACAAGATCTGGCTGTATTTGGAAAAAGGGAAAGGAGTTATTTATTCTTTGCCTTTTTTCTTTTTGGCCAGCCCACAGTCAATTCTGCATATTACACTGAGAAACTGAAGAGTAACTCTAAAGCTGATCGTTCGAGGAGGAGCTGAAGTCCTTCTGAACTATCATTTTCATTGGGCAAAGACTAGAAGATATGGATAGAAAAGCAGGACAAAAAAAAAATTTCTTCACATAGTAAAGGGCCATTATATTTAAGAGGAATTAGGCTTGTTCTCTATGGTCCAAAGATGCAGGAAAGAAGAGAGATCTGCATCACTTGGAGGAGAAGCTTTCTAAGGATACGGTCAGTTCATTACTACGGATGAAACAGGTGGGCTTCGGAGGTAATGAGCCCGACACCATGGGTGCAGCATACAGAAAACAGATGGGATGTAACGGTGTGTACTGGGGGGTTGTGTGGGGGGCAGAACCCAAACATTAGCTGAGAGGTTGAAACATACAACCTTTAGGGTATCTACCAACCCTGAGAATTTTTTACTAATTTGAATAATTTTCAAAAATAGCTGAGACATAAATTTGTGAACAGTTATCCCTGGAGCTGTTTTCAGAAACACTGGAAAGATCCTCTGGGGCAAAATTACTACACAGGATTTTGAAGGGATTAGGTTTATAAGTCAAAGCCATCAGGATGTTCATAAACTATTACTAATCCACTGATTTTTTTGTTGCTGCAGTTAAAGTTCCTCCACCAAGATCTCCTTACAAGGACTGAATGTCTCTAAGTTGTTTCAGAGAGATACAAAGGTTATGGCCCATCACCTTCAAGTCTTTTCAGTCAGTTTTATAATCTACAAATACATGTGACAGTATCATTTTTAACAGGCCCGACAATTTCAAAACAGAATGATTTAAAACTTTTAAAAAAGTAATCTGTAACTTCAATTGGGACAGTCATATTACTTGAAGGAAGAGCTAGGCTTCCTCCAATGTATTTGCTTACCAGAACACACAGCAGTTTGCAGAGCAGGCATACTTCTCCTTGGGGGACCGATGTTTTTCCTACGGCCCCTCCCTTCTTTATTTCATAGGCCCCAAGTTGGATCTTACCTTGCACTGAAAGTCAGATCCTTCATATTTCATACACCCTGAAGCTAATGTGGTTTCTCCCTGGTCATCTTCTTCAATGATGGCAAAGCAATGCCCATTAGTTCTAAAAGAAAACACACACACAGACACAAAAAACAACTTCACATCAGAAAGTACTAATAAAATCTCAGCTTGAAATGTGAGCAGGTGCCGATGGCTTTTAGTTCTGAATTAGAATTGCATTCACATGTAATTTATTGGCAAAACCATATGGGTTTTAAAGCAAATGAAAGTTGTCATGTCTGAACTAAAACCTGAAGGTCCAATAAGAATCTATGTCAAGCAGAAAAGGATTTCTACTTAACAAGCCCCCAAATATAAAATACTATGTAATTTCTCTTTGCTAATCATAGTCATGTGATCACAGAAAGATGATTTGTAAAATTATATAAAGTGAATAATTTTTCTTTTATTTTTTTGGGGGGGTTATTAGATTTATTTTTTTTTTAGAGGTGGTATTGGGGATTGAATGCAGGATATTGTGCATGCTAAGCATGTCCTCTACAACTTGAGCTATACCCTCCCCCTGTAAAGTAAATAATCTTAATGTTTAAAAATATATTTAAAATTAACTTTGTCTCTTCTCACCCATAAGACTTTCAGTATTCCCATACTGCACACAATAATAAATAAACAGACTCAATGACAAAGAAAAGTATATTTGAGAAACTAGACTGAGATCCTGAGAGGCACTTTTTAAAAAATATGATTAAATTTTATTCCATAAAATTGGAATACAGAAAGAAAAAAACTATTCTTTATTGTCATGATACGTTAACAATATGCATACTATCCAAACACAACTAGTTAACATTTCCATCAGTTTCTTCCCAGGCTCTGTGCATGTTGTATATGTTTGTAATTATGTGTTTCTCAATAGTCTAATCAAATTATCTAAATTTCTACAATCTTTATTTTTCTATCAAGTACCTAGTATCTTTCTATGTTCACATTCAATGTATAATCATCTCTGACTACTTTTAATTTTTTAAAATGTATGTTTGTTTATTTATTATTTATTTTTAAACTGAAGTACAGTCAATTTACAATTTGTCCATTTCTGGTGTACAGCACAATGTCCCAGTCATGCATATACATACATATATTCATTTTCACATATTTTTTTTCATTAAAGGTTAGTACGAGATATTGGACATAGTTTCCTGTGCTATACAGAAAAAACTTTTTTTAAAATCCGTTTTTCTAGTGGCTAACATTTGTAAATCTCAAAGTCCCAAATACATCCCCTCCCCGCTACTTCTCCAGTAACCATAAGATTGTTTACTATGCATGCAAGTCTGTTTCTGTTTTGTAGATGAGTTCATAGGGTCTTTTTTTTTAGATTCCACATATGAGTGATATATGGTATTTGTCTTTCTCTTTCTGGCTTAATTCACTTAGAATGACAATCTCTAGGGCCATCCATGTTGCTGCAAATGGCATTATTTTATTCTTTGTTATGGTATTCCATTGTATAATTATACCACAGCTTCTTTATCCAGTCATTGATAGATACAACCAACTCTGTTTCCCTGATTGCTGCTATTTCAGGACAAGCCCAGCCAATCACAAGTAACAACTTCGGCCTTTTGCCTCTAAAACCCTCCAGGGACCTGAGTGAGAACTACTGGCAGGACAGTTCATCCAACAGGCCCCTCTCTTTTCAGACACACTCCTTTAAAAAAAAAACCCCACCAATCAGCATTTACCCTTCAGCTTCCCTCATCTGCATAAGAATCCATCAATCAGCTCCTACTCCCAGGCATAAAATAACCAAGTCTCTACTGAGAGAGTGGCCTCCAGTCTGACTGGAGACACCCTCTGCAGATTTCTCGAAAGAAACCTGACTGATGTTGAGCTGTCTCTCTGATCCTTCCTTCTCTCTGATTCTAAGTCATCTGTTGATGGACATTCAGGTTGTTTCCATATCTTGGCTATTGTATATAGTGCTGCTATGAACATTGGGGTGTGTATCTTTTCAATTTAAAGTTCCCTCAGGATATACACCCAGAAGTGGAACTGCTGATCACATGGTAGGTCTATTTTCAGTTTTTTGAGGAATCTCCATACTGTTCTCCATAATGGCTGCGCCAAGCTACATTCCTACCAGCAGTAGGAGGGTTCCCTTTTCTCCACACCCTCTCCAGCATTTATTTATTCATAGACTTTTGAATGATGGCCATTCCAACTGGTGTGAGTTGATCTCATTGTAGTTTTGATTTGCATTTCTCTGATAATTAGTGATATTGAGCATTTTTTCATGTGCCTATGGGCCATCCATATATCTTCATTGGAGAATTGCTTGTTTAGGTCTTCAGCCCATTTTTTGATTGAATTGTTTGTTTTTCTGTTATTAAGATGTATGAGCTGTTTATATATTCTGGAAATTAAGCCTCTGTCTGACTACTTTTTAAATGTTGGTATTTCCAAAGATTCTGTTTTTGACTCTCTTTATGTCTCTGCTTTCTATAATCTCCCACATCTCTCTCAATTCTTTTATCAGAAGAGCCAACACCTAAACACTTACAAGTCACAAATTTATATTTTTTGCTTCAGACTCACAAATATAACTATTAACCATTCAAGTGTTCATTAATGAATGAATTAATTCACTGATAATGAGTTTAATCTATTAAGATCTTAGTATGTGTTGGGTGGTATTCTGAGTACTAGGAATTTAATCTGGAAAATGGTGGTTGGATGCAATGGAAGATGGTGAGAACCAAAGCAGAGAACCATGAAAAGTCTACATTTTAAAGGTTCTAAAATGATAAACATAGGCCTTAGGACATTTATTCCCAATCTACATTAGGTACCCCTATTAACATAGCTTTGTTGCACTCTTGCTTGTAACACTCATCAGAGGTGTAGTTAATCTGTTATTGGAATGATTATTTTGTTTGGTATCTGTATTAGTTTCCAAGTGCAGTTGTGACAAATTACCATACACTTAGGCTTAAAACAACTCAGAATTCCTATCTTATAGTTCTGTAGATCAGAAGTCCAATGTGAACCTCACTGAACTAAGATCAAGCTGTTGACAGGGTGCCTTCCTTTTCTACCTGCATTTCCTTGCCCTTTCCTCTTCTAGAGCTGCCTGCTTTCCTTGGCCCATGGTTTCTTTCCTCAATCTTCAAAGCCACAACACAGGCCAAGTCCTTCTCACACTGGTACTTTTTATTGAATATGATAGGGGAGAGGTACTTTTTATTGAATATGATACGAGAGAGGTACTTTTTATTGAATATGATAGGGGAAAAAAAGGGAGAATTTTTGAATAGCTGAATTTTCAAGAAATTTACATAAATGTATTTGTATTTCATGAAATTTCATCATTTTGGCATTAGGATGCTGGAATCTTCCCCTATTATATTCATTAATGCTTTAATGGGTGGGAAAAAACTTCTAAAAGCTTTTTTGTGTCCCTACTTACTGTTCATATCAGTAAGTGCATTGCTTTTAGTTAAAGACTTGCAGAATTATTCATTTTCTGTAACGAGACAATCAATGTTAAGTGTGGGGTGAAATTTTGTTAAAATTGATAATTCAGTTTTACTCTGGGTTACTAAGCCACTAACAAATAGCCCACACATATCAGGCATGTACCTCAGATAAGACGTCTGCCGAAAAATCACTTGGTGACAATGTCGGGAACCCTCCCCTCAACAGATCACCCAGTCTGTCACAATACCACCAGAGGATAAACAATAAATCTAAGACATGATGAACCATCATATAATTTCAGTGTTTTATATGTATACTTCTTTGCTTTATATCTGGTCACAATCAAAGGGCATAAAATTACTAGGAAAGTACAAACAAGTTGATTATTACATCTTTGTAACAGGGAGACAATTAATTTGACCCACAAGATTGAATTACTCAAGAGATTTTTTTGGGAAGTCAACTCTTTAATGTCCTCAAAGAATATGGCATAGAATCACAAGATCATATGTAAATGTGTTAAATAGTTAACATAAAATTGAGTAGAAAAATTAAAGTAGTTATATGAATCAGAGTTGGATTGGGGAGTTCACTTATAAGAAAATAACATAAAATTAAATATCATGATATCATTCTTAATATTTGTAAAATATTTCAACCAATTTAGAATTATAAGGTTTTAGGTGAATTTTCTTTTTTTTTGGTAATGTCTAAGTTTTCTACAATGAGCATCAATAACTTTATGATAAAAAATTATTAAACAAATGCAAAATGTTAGACAAATACCAGATTCCTTTCACCTCTTTTAAAAAGCTGTATTACAAAGTTACTCTAAGAAGATAACCATCAATCACTTAATAGTAATAAGGGTTCCTATATAATGAACAAGAAGCTTTTGGTTTTAGAAAGATACCATATAAAGTTAAAGGAAAAATAGAACTTAGACAATGTAAACAATTCTTAAAATAGCACTAAATGCATCCCTACTCTCATAACTTTAAGAAGGACTGCATGAGACACTTACATGCATGTGTTATTAACAGCATCGTCCGGGCAGTGGCCTGAGCAGTAGCACTTTAAAAAAGGCAAGGTATCCTCTGGTGCTAAGGTTACTCCATTTTCTGACTTTTTCTGGTCGGAGTCTGACTTCATCCCAGTACCATGGAGCATGCTGTCTAGATTCTGCCCTGTATTCAAATGGGAAAAGTGTAAATAAACCATTTCTGAAAAGCTAATTGTTTCATTCCAATTTTCAGTGAGAAGAAATTTCTAAGCTTTCTTATCACAGCAATTGCAGCTAAGATGTTTTTAAATTAAAACTAAATTTCATTCACATGATTAATATTTATTAACAACCTAAAATGCACAGAAAAACTATCCCAGGTATCGTGGGATATATGCAGACGACTATGTCACAATTTAGCACTAATGAAAGACAAACAAGAGTGGTACACGGTAGGATGTGGTCAGAACTTGTAAGAAAGGTACAAAATGGAAAGCAATTTCAGGAAAGGCTGAGACTGTTTCCAATCATTAAAAAATAGACAAATTATGGTTCTTTTTTCAGATTCTTTGGTTCAAAACTTGTGACTGGCTTTAAAAAAGGTAAGTCTTTAATTTGTACCTCTATGTGGAAGCGAAGTTACTAAGCATCTTGCTCTGGATTTTAATTGCTTGAGTAAGGGAACTGTGAGAGCACAGGGACTAATCATATTATCTGGTGCCTTTTATCTCAAGGTCATTGGTTCAAATCCAGGCTATGCTGCCAGAGACTGAAGGTTATTGTAGGGCAGTGGTCAGCATATGGAAACAGAACTGTGTTCTTGCATTGGAGTCCAGCAGCCTCGAATGACAGATACTGTCATACCTGGCGCTGATTGTTTCAAGCTGAAAACAGAACAGAACTAAAACAATGTCTCAGTAATTCCTTCCTCCCTCTGAATCAGCTGAAATCAGCTAGGCTATTCCTTGTGGGGTTGCTCTCCAGGGAGTAAAATATAGAGCCAAACAGGTATAAAATATTAAGAGACTTGTGTATGTATTTCACTATAAATGTTAAGTGGTTTAAGGCACAATGTCAACTTAAAATTTACCTGTACTGGTGAGATGAACTATTGAAAAAAGAAAAATAACATACACACATTGAACGTACTGTTAAATAAATTTTACTGATTCCATGCCTTAAATTTTAATAATCTTCACTTAGTCCTCTAAATTGCTACAAAACTTAAAGACTTCCTCTACATTAAGAACATCAATCGTTTAAAAAAAAGAGGAGGGGAGGTTTAGGAAGGGAAGAAATCCACTGGGATAGAAATGAGGAGATCTGGACTCTGGTCTCCTATGTCCCTCCACTGTTTGGCTAGCTGGATGATCATGAACAAGCAATGTCACTTTCAAAGCCTCATTTACTCAATGAGACTGTAGGGCTAGAGCACATCTGAAGTCTCTTAACCAGCTTCAAAATCCTATTACAGTAACAGAAGGAAGCATCAATTTAACTATGGAGAATAAATGGCAAATAATATAGGCACGCAATTGGTTTTTTCAAAAATCTAGTGATACCTAGAAAAAGCAGTACAGTGTGCCAGAAATAACAGAGAAGTCAGGGGTTCAATTTCCGAATATCTCCACTGGTAAGTTATACTCTGAACCTCAGTTCTCTCTCTATAAAAAATGGTGATAATAAAAAAAAGAAAAAATGGTGATAACTGCTCAAGTCAAGAGGTTATATATAGATCAAATTAATATATAACAAAGGGCTTCAATATAAAGGCGTACAAATGAAGGTATTACTAATAAAAAGGACCACACTAAAAGATAACCAATACCTGGAAAATTCAAGGTTATATGATGATTAATACACATAACTTTCTAAAATACTGTTTGAATTCAGCAGATAAAAATACTTTAATTATAATAATTTACATCTGGGGTTTATATTATCTCAAATATTTAATTAACAAAACACTAATTAGAGGCCAACTATATGCAAGGCAAGTTACCGAATGCTGAAAACTCATCCGTCCTTGAGAAACTTGGAAGGAGGCAAAGGTGTGTGTGTGGAGGGTATAAGCACATAAATACACCCAGTTCAATAGAATACAAAGGTGTTATGTAAGCGAAGGAAAGAGCCAATAACACGCACTCTCATCCTACAGTGTCAGAAGCAAAGAAACCGGAGCTACACTTTGAAGTTGTAACATTTCACTCAGCCGAGGTGTGAATACAAAGAAAAACAGCAACAGCCTCTCTGCACTCTCTCCCTAGGTGACAGCACCTATTTCCACAGTTTAAATCAATCCGTTTGTTGATGGTTCTTAGATTTATTCCCTTCACCCTTGACTTGCTTAAGTATCTCAGAATTCACTTGTCTAAAATAGAATGTGTGATTTTTCTCCACAAACCTGGTCCTCCTAAGGTCTTTGGCTCAATCTCCAAGATGTATCTCACCTTTTTTTTCATTTTGGTCCAAATGCACTATTACCTGGATCCATCATATTATGTCACTTCCAAGATAAGAATCTCCACACCGATCTGCCTACTTCTGTAATTTTGGCCGCTCCAATCCATTTCCCACACAGCAGCCAGAGTAATCTTGTAAGTCTAAACCTGATCCTGTCACTGCCTGGCTTAAAACTGATTAGTGGCCTCATATACACTCAGAATAAAATCCAACCTTCTTCACCAGGCCTAAGGAGGCCCAGCAGGATTTGGACCCTGTGTACCACTCCATTATCAACTCACAGCACCTCCTTTGCATCATGCCCACACATACTGGCCTTGTGTCAGTTCCTAGAACATGACAATCTCTTTCTACCCGCAAGTCCTGTGTTTACAAAGTATGAAATAAGACGACGTGGGGTGGGCTGGAGCTTCAGGTTATATTTCAAAAGAAAAGCACAAAAAATATTTAACAGCCTACATGCTCAAGTATAACAAATTAGAAAACAAAATATATAAAAATATAAAGACATATAGCTGAAAGATACAAGTGACTACACATCCATATAGAATACAGGCATATTCACACCATGCTCCTTTGTCACTGATGACAATCTCTGGCATCAATGATTTTATTTTATTAGATTTTTTTATTCCTGGCTAAATAATTTTTCCTACTTTCCCAATAATCTCTTGGCTTCCTCTGTATAAAGCAGAGGAAATCCCTCCCCCTCCTCCCACCAAGACAGAGTGTCTAAATAGGGATCCGAAAGCAAAACGTAGGAGAGCTGCAGAGACCAATGGGACGTCAATGTCTTGCATCTACAAGGTTACCAGTAAAAGCAGTTTTCCTTAATCCACGTGCTATGGAGCAATGACCACTGAAGGCTGTTTCCAAGTCTTCCTTTCTCTGAATGGGAGTTTTACAATACTTGGCCGATTTTTCCTTCATCACTGAATATTAGGAATGTTGGGCACCAATAATTTCTTTTAGCCATACACTGCTGGACCATGAAGAGGCACACCTGGACCTGACAGAGAAGGCCACATACTATGCAGAGGTCCCGGATTAGCAGCTGACTGCTCTAAGTGGATAGCACTTGAGGTTATATATCCCTTTGAGGAGGAACTGAAAACTTCATAACATGAACACTTTTAGTATATGCATGTAAGAAAGGGTATGTATAATGTTAGGTAAAAACTGTGGTGCCTGGCAACAGATACTGTTAGTTCTTTTCCCCTTTATCTTGCTGGAAATACACACACACAAATACACTTTTTTTTAAGTTTTAAGTGTTTGCCCCTCCCCCCTGTGTTCAGGGAAGTACAGCCTTACCCTCTAATCTAAAAACATTTTTTTAAATCTAATTTCTGTCTAATCCGACAATTTTAGTTCCATTCCCTTCCCCCACCACTGCTTACATAAGAGCACACAATAAATTCTGGCCAATAAGATTAGATGAAAGTCTGGCGGTAGGTAGGGAAGATGCATGAGGAAAGATCTCTTGGCCAATTAAAAAGACTCACAATAGACATCCATCTCTCTTCTTGTACTGAATATTGTCAACTTAAAGTTATTATCTGCATGTGATGTCTGGCCCCTCAGCAGCCACACTGTGGCTGTGAAGTGAACTAACCTATACTAAACTGACGTGTGGAAGACAGCACAGTTGAAAAAGAAAAATATCTTGTTGTGTGATGTTACATTTTCTTTACTATTTAAGCTATCTTGAAGTGAGTTTTGGTTACTTACAGCTGAAAGCATCTTAACTAACAGAAGAGATAAAATCTGTTCCAGATCTTTTTCATTCCCCAGTGGCTATCAATCCTCCCCATCTTCCTAGTTATCTAAACTCTAATTTTGTCTGGGGGGACAACGTGTATAATCCTAGGCAATAGATTTAGATTAATCTAAACTGACTGTGACAATGTTGTCTTCCAGTTTTCTAGTAGTCCTGGAAACTGTCTCAGTTTGCACCCTCCCCTCCAAAAAAGATAAAATCTGCTGGTGGGAGGTGGGTTTAGTTTCTGGGGACACTTCTGCTTTCCTATATTAGGTGTAGTTGAGGCCAGTGCTGACCTTTCCCAATTTTTCCTTCCTCCAATGCAGATAATAGCAGCCATTTTGTAACCATGAGGGAAAAACCAAGAAAGTTACAGAGATACCAACCTTTGTACTAGTCAACTACTGAATGAACAACAGCAAATATCCACCATTATGTCAGAAGATAAATCTCTTTTTTAAAGTCACTGTTTATTGAGTAATTAGTTACATAAAGCTAAAATCAATTTCTAAAATTTGACCAAATCGAAAACAAGAACTAAATATCTATCAGATGTTAACATCAGATGACTTACTCTGTTCCAACTTTAATAACGTTATCACAATGTAAAACATTTAAATCTCTGTCATAACATTTGCTGCTAAAAGGATTCTTATTTGTATCTAGGGTAAGTGCTATTATCTCTATATTATAACAAGGAAACCAAAGTACAGAAAAATGTACTTTCTCAAAATACAATTCAAAATAAAGCTGGAGCTAAAGTCAAAGGTTATTTACGCTTAACACCACTCTGGCAATCCTTAGTAATCTCTAAGAAACAACATTTTTTCTCCATTGGTTTAAGTTCTTTCCTTTAAGAGCAAATATTTTTATCTTATCATTTGAAGGCAACTATCAAACTCATCTTCTTTGAAAGAAAATGTAATGAATTTTACTCTTTATCAGAGAAATATAATTCTTACTAAGATTTTTCACACTTATGCCTGATAACTACCAATTCATTTCATCTAACAAAAGTTTATTATATAACAACGTGAATCAGGATGGGGAACAAGAATTTTGTTTCATATTGCCTCTGTGTGATCCATACAGATTTTTTTTAAAAAAATTTAATATGAAATAGTGATTACCTGCAAGTGAGGTAGCAAATACAAATGTTACTATCAATTTAACTCATCTTCAAAACTAGGACAACTTTGGTTGTTGCTGATCAGCAAGTCATGTAACAACGATGTTAAAGATGCTTTATTAAATAATGTGGTGATTTCATATAAAAAAGGAGCTTTTGCAAGAGGGCTCTATATTCCGAGCACAGTACCAATAAAGGGTACTAAACCTAAGACAAAATACAAAGAAGCTACGAATTTCTTTATGTCCACTCTTTAAAATGAAAATGTCAAAAGATTTCTCCTGTTGGTCATATTTCTTGTTAGTAGATATTAATCATCACTGTGAACAAAACATTATGAAGAATCTGTGAAGTCATAAACTTAAGAGAATGAAGATGTTCAGTAAGTTCCATCTAAAATCCTTTTGCCAAATAGCACTATCTCTTCAGTTTAAAATATTGTCCTAACTACACCATACAGGAAAGAGTTCACGTGCAAAGATAGCCCATCTGATCCTAAGAGTCATCACAGTAACTTCCCATTTAGGAGTTCTAAGCTGTGAATGCACAACAGAATCATGGTATTGGCCATAAATAAAACTTTGTGAGTACTCCAAAGAAACTGTAATATTCAGCACACAGAAATTCCATTTATGTCTCTAAACTCTTTAAATGACAATAAAATATTTTTTTAGAAACTATTGATATTTACTCCTTAGTGTATTTTAAAGGAGAGACGAATTTTAAAACTAAGTCCTGAGTACCTATTATCCTGTGTCTTAGGTCAGGTACTATATTTTATACTTTATCTTATTTAATCCTCACAAGTCTGATGCTGTGTATCATAATGCTTATGTTATAGATAACAGAGTAGGTTCAGAGAGGCTGAGATTTTTCACCTAGACTTGAAAATCTTTCTGTGATAGTCAAGTTCAGAAATTACTTGGCATGTGTTTGTTCTCTGTCTCTGAACTTAAAAGCCATGCTGGCATACTGGGCCTACCTGTTTAAAACGGGATATGAGTTGAAGGAGCAATCCTAAGAATGAATGCTTTTATATATAGAGAAACAAATTACTAAAAAAGTGAGACTGCTTAATGAATAGTGATTTACCTTGAACATGAGAAATGATGAACAGATAGGCTCCCAATAATTTGATGTAAATATATAGCTGAGTCATTGTTCAATGGTAACGTTTTCTGTATACCGTCACCTTTAATTACTGGTCTTGTTATGTCACTAATTGAAAACACTTTTATTCAATGAAGATTTTTCTTGTAAAAGGTCTCAACACCTGGCAATGACTCCAACTTCCACTGCTTTCTCCTGACTCCTGAAAGATAAAAATATTTTTTAAAGTAATCAATATAACTGAATTCCAGAAAGTTTTCAAAAACTGAGAGGAAAACAAATGCCCAAACACACCTTTGAACAATGAAATACATTTTTAAAAATTACAGCTATCTTTATTTTTTTAATAAGGCACTGTAATTCAAAAGCTTAAATAATTTATTAATAGATTGCCATCTCTCCTGACCTTAGATTAAACATATATAAAACAAGATAAGAACACTAACAAACTCAATAGTCTTCTGACTGCTCTAAAATAATTAAGTTATTTTATTACTATTAAGAAAACTTCTAAATGTATCAGGAATAAAGCAGGAATAACTGAATGTAAAATACTAATTAATCAATAATCTTTCAAATCCTAGTAGATGTGATAAAATACCTTGAATCTAATAGATACTCTATAAATAGAAGAGAAAGTCTACTTAGAAAACATATTTAAAGATGCACTACACTTTATAATTAAAGAAAAAAGCAACAGAAATGTATCATAAATAAAATATTTCCCTAAAATATTACAAATCTGTTAGGACAAAACTGAGCTTTTAATATGGATGACATGAAACATAACCTCTCCAATTAAGGTTTGGCAATTATACAATAGTTAAACAGGTAACAGAAAAAGAAGGCTAGTTCATATAAAGATGATTCTGTTTCCCTCCCATCCTACTGATTCAGGCAATTTGATTTTATTGACTCCAGCCTGGACTATTCCTGAATGAGAAAGATTTTACTCACGTACAACACAATTACCCTGGCATGATTTCTACCATAAATAACCCAAGCTTTCTATTTTATCTACCTAAGTATTTTTCACTTTAATTAGCTCTCCAAAGGCACGTGCAGTATTGAGGAAATGAGGTTTACAGTGAGGTATCTTTTATATTGTGCATTTTATATATGGCTTGGTTCTAAAATCTGCATTTTTTCACTTCTGTACTATAAAATTAAATTGCTTTCCATCTACATGATGCTGAGAGAGTAAGGTGTAAAGTCTAAACTAACTACAGAATAACATCCATAATGTGCCTTCACAGAATTTCTTGAGAAAACTCACTTCTTGAAACTATGGGATTGCGGTTCTAGGGATACTTGTTCCAGTTTCAAATTCAAAAGAAGTTTCCAGTATATTTCCAACCCTGACCTCTCTCCTTATTTCTATTTGCCTGCTAAATATCTCTACTAGGATTACATTCCACCTGTCCAAATCAAACTCATTAATTTTCCTTCTCACTCCGCTGGCCCTGCCTCCTCGTCCTCGGTTTGCTATCACAGGGGAAGGTGGTGCCATCTCTCCAGTCATCACGCCCAAAACCCTGGCATCATTTCTGCCTCTCTTCCCAGCTCTCACTCCCTCTCCATGCTTTCACTCATTTATTCATTCACTCCCTTATCACCAACAGTATTTTCTGAGTACATATTACACATCAGTGCAGGGGGCTAGAAATAAAAATATGAGTATGACAGATTCTGCTTCTAGGACCTCATAGTCTTGTGACTGCTATGGCTGGTTCCACCTTTCAGTGTCACTGCTTCCTCACCAGTTTATTTAAAGCTAATAATGTGGTCTTGCCTCATTAGAGATACAACCAAGGCATCCGCAGAGCAGTCGATGGACCCTAAGCACGGGCTACACTCACAGTCCCTTTCAGAAGAAAGCAATTAGGTGTGATTCCTCCCACACAAACACCTGCAGCTCTGCTACTCTCAGCACAAGTGCAAGTCCTGCATTTGCCTTAAATGAAGTAATCTAACCTCTTTGGATGAGTTTCCTCATCTGTAAAACTGGAATTATATTAATTCAGAATTATTTTGAGAACCAAATGAGATAATAGCTAATACATGTCCACCGCTATGTAGCAGTACCATTACAAACGGTTTGAATATATTAATATTAAATTATCGAATCATTACAACCACCTTATAAGACAGGCACAATTATTATTTTAATTTACAGATGAGGAAACCAAGGCAAGTGGAATTTAAGGAATTTATCAAAGATTGCACAGCTAGTAAGCAGCAGGGCCATAATTCTAATTATGGGGATCTGATTCCAGAGTCTGTGTTAGCTGCTGCCCCATACTGCCTTGCTGGATGTTTCATGTACACTGTAAAATGTAAACTATACATTATATAAAGTAGTTAGAAAAGCTTGATACAGAGTAGGAGCTCAGTGAGAGTTTCCCCGTTTCAAACACATTTATAACCTGGCACAGGAAGTAACAGGTGCTATCCACGACAATCCCACCTGTAAGACATTTTTATAAACTAAAAAAACTGCAACAATTTGTATAGAGAAAAGCTATCAGCCAAGAGAAGGCTAAAGGTAAAATGGCTCCAAGTGCTTCATTTGTAATCTAACAATGGAAATCCCTAATCTTTAAAAGAAAAAATGTTAGGTTTTAGCTATCAGCTCAATACGCATCAGTGCTATGACAACCGCTAAGATCGAAGGCACTCCTATGACGCGCTGATATAAGCACACTGCTAGAATCAAAGAGGGAAACCATCTTACTTTAGCCCACCTGATCAGGCCTCTTAAATACTTTAGAGAACAATGATAAGAATGCAAAGGACAGAGAGGATACAACTGAAAGAACAGGGGGTCTTTGCTCACAGAGTAGCAGAGGAACAGTGTGAATGCACCTTTGTCAAGGACATGACAGGCATGATAAAAATGAGACTAGATTAATTAAATGATTCATCAGATTCCTTCCAACTCGGAAGTCCAGTGTCAACAGTGTTCTTGCCACTGAAACTAATTTATTTCCCAAATATTAAGTGCCTACTTATATGCATAATTCTGTATTAGACGCTGAGAACACAGTGAGAGAGCAAACAGACTCAGCCTTCATGGAGTTCAGTTAAACAAGACAATTAAGATATTCAGACATGGAACAAGACAATACAAATGATATATAATCACAACTTGTGCTAAGCGCAAAGAAAGAAAAGTGCCAGATCCTGGAGGGACAAGGGGAGTGACTTAATCTAATCTAGATACAGACAGAGGTCAAGGGATGCAATGCTGAAAAGTGATATTTAAGTTGTGATCTGAAGAATAAAAAAGTTATTTAGCCAGGTAAAGAAATAGGCAGCGGGGTGGGGTGGGGGTGAAGGACAGCTGGTGCAAAGATCTTGAGGCAGAGAAGAGCAAAAAAGAACAATGTTTCTTTCTGAAATGTTAAGAATAAGGGGTAAAGTGGTGAAAGATGAGGTTGAAGAGACAGAAAAGTCAAGGATCAGGTTAGGCAAGCTCATAGAAAGGATTTGGGATTTAAATGTAAGTGAGGTGGAAAGGCAATTATCTGGTTTCTATGTAACGAACTGGAAGGGACAAAGGCAGAAGCAAACAGACCAGTAAGAAGCATACTATGGTAGTTTAGGAGAGGGGCAATGGTGGTTAAGATTAGAGTGGTGGTGGTACAGAGGACGGATTCAAAACATACTTCACAAACAGATTCAACAGACCTTGGTACTGTGTTAAGACGGCCAGGGGGAGTGGGGAGAGTGAGTAGTCAGAGAAGATCCCTACATTTCTGGCACGAGCAATTACTGAAATGAGGACAACTGGATTTTGAAAGGAATGAAGAGAGGAGATCAAGGGTTCGGTTCAATTTTAGACATTTGAAATGACTCAAAGGGAATGTCTAATTGGCACTCAGTTCTGAAACTTAAAGGAAACATCTGGGACTGAAGATATGAACCTAAGTCAACAGCAGAGATTTTTAAAGCTGTGGTTCTATATGAAATGACCTAAGAAGAAAGAGAGAAGAGGGCCCCAGAACACCAACGTTCATTTAAAAATTGGATTAATAAAAGCATTAACATCACGTATCTTCATCTGGCATTCACTGATAACGTTGTACCTGATGGTCCAGGATCCATCACGTACAATATTAATGTAGTGTATATTATCACAGCTGGAATATAAACTACTATTCACATATGATAGTTTTTCACAGTTTAAAAAAGCCACTAACCTACCAAAAGATCACTGTGGTGATCTAAATTTATCCACACTGGATAAAAAAGTTGTGTGTGTGTGTGTGTGTGTGCGCGTGTGCGCGCGCGCATGTATGTGCACACACACATACACACCCCCCAAGAATAGTACTTAATCATAAAGAAGAATAAAATAATGCCATTTGCAGCAACATAGATGGACCTGGGGATTGTCATACTAAGTGAAGTAAGCCAGAAGGAGAAAGAAAAATACCATATGATATCACTTACATGTGGAATCTAAAAAAATTACACCAGTGAACTTGTTTATAAAACAGAGACTCAGTGACATAGAAAACAAACTTATGGTTACCAAGGGGGAAAGGAGGGGGTGGAGGGATAAATTGAGAATTTGGGATTTGCAGATACTAACTGCTATATATAAAATAGATAAACAACAAGGTTCTACTATATAGCACAGGGAACTATATTCAATATTTTATAATACTGAAATACATTGAAATATATTCAATAATGAATATGAATATGAAATGAAAAATATGAAAAGGAATATATATATAACTGAAACACTATGCTGTACATTAGAAATTAACACATTATAAACTGACTATACTTCAAAAAAAAGTCTAAACCAAGATTAAAACAAAACAAAACAGAGTAAAATAAAATATGTCCACAAATGCTGACACTGTCTTTGAAAGGTAGAACCTAATTCCCTCCCTTGAATTCCCACTGGACTTAATGACCCACTTCTAACAAAGTAAGACAGAAACACAAGAGTTTGTCTTCTGAGACTAGATCATAAAAGGCACTTCAGATTCTTCCCTGCTCTCTCCTGAAACACTCACTCTAAGGGAAGCTAGCTGTTATGTCGTAAGGATACTCAAGCAGCCTTACAGAGGCCCATGAGGCAGAGAATCAAGGCCTCCTGCCAACAGTCATGGGAGTGAGCCACCTTGGACATGGATCCATCGGTGCCAGGGAAGCTTTCAGATAACTGTAGCTTCACAGACAACATAACCACAATTTATGAGACCCTAAACTAGAACCATCTAAGCCCCTGCAGGATTTTTGAAAAATTTATGAGACGATAAACAGCTGTTTTAAGCTGCTGTTTGGGGGGTAATTTGTTGGGCAGCAATAGATAGCATGCATAGCTGTAACAGAGTCTATGACAAATTTGCTGAACTAGTAAAAGCTTAATCACTGTGTAAGTTATTGTACAAAGGACAGAACTCTGGAAAGCATAGTCAAATCAAGAGTGTAACAGCAAAAAAGTATAAATAGTCACAATGCCCAAAGAACTAACTGGATAATATAACTAACATCTCTCCTTCAAAGGAGTAACCAAAATTATGTTCTTCGTTTTCAAATTATCTCAACAAGTAAGGCTCACTTTTTGTGAGGGAAAAACTGCTCCTAGTTCTACATTATACACTGTTACATTTGCCCTTTTAAATTAAAGATGACATCACTTTCGTGTTTTAGGTAAAGGCACTTTTCATATAATATCCTGGAGAATTTAAGAAAGTAAATTCTGATGTCAGTATATCGGTTTCAAAAATCAGCTCCAGTACGTATTTGCTACATAATTTGGGGTAAGTTAGTCAAGCTATCCAGGTCTCAGTTTCCTTAGCCGCAAAATGGGGACACTATTACTAACCCAAAGGAGTTAGAGCCTTGTATCTCAGTATTAAACATTCAATAAATAATACATGTCAGTTGTGATTTTTGTTATCAATCAAATAGAAATACTGATGGCCTTCCCATTATTTGTCCCAGCATATTAACTGTTTCTATAATCATGATATAGCAAAAAGTTACCTTATTTTACAACCATTCCTGAAACTGAGGATTTTATAAAGCAACTCTAACATCTGAAAATAAAATAGTTTTAATTCCTAGAATTCATTAGAATTTTTATATTAAAATTATCTCATCTTGCAATGTTAAGAATATAAGGAAATGAAGACATTTGAAATACTGCATGATCAAAAATTTTAAATGATGTTGGTGTTTAAAACCTGTTGTTAAATAGTCCAAACAGGCGTCTAAATAAATTTACTTTCCTTTGGTATCTATGCAGATTGGTGGTTTCTTCTTTAGGAAAACAGCACTAAGACAAAATTACTCAATAAAATATAAATAATCTATTTTTAAATAAAAAATTTTAAAGCTTCACAAACAGCAAGAACGCTAAACCAATAGCTCAATCACGATAAAAAAAAAAAAAGAACAGGAAAAGGCTGAAGTCAGCTAAAAAAACAGACTAAAGTCATTCTTTCCTCTTCCCGTTAAGCCCCCCACCCTTAATTTTTACTTTCTAGTAGTGAGGTTTGGGAATTTTCAACATGCTGGCTAACTGCCAATTCCATAAAGTAGTAAGGAGAAAACTCTCCCTTCCAGGGGTCCCTCCCCCCAGCCAGCTCCAGGCGCCTGGTCTGACAAGCTTTCTGAGAAGGACTAGACTCACTGCAGACTTTCTGGCTCCACAGCCATTGTTTGCATGGCTGCTTTGCTCCTGATCCAGAGCTTGGATTAGCATAAGAATATTGTCTTTTCCCTTAACAAGCAACTCATCCATCTCTTTCCCATTTCTACCCTCCACCTCCATCAGTCCCTAAGCTAATATATATACACACACACAAATGGAGCAACACTACTCTGGTTATTTTTATATCAGTGTAAAAAACAATCTTACCCAAATCTAAACATAAACCCTTAAGAAAATAACATGCTTAAATAAATAGTTCTCTGAGTATATCTGTGGTAATACACAGGAATCTCACCAAAAAGCCTGCCTTGGAGTCCACGCTGTGAGAACTTGTGATGGGTGAGACAGTCACAATGATGTCTTTTGGAAAGTCTGAAGAAGGAACAAAGAGAACCAACCATCTAGCAAAATTCTGACCTAAAGTGGCAATGAGGAAGTTCCACTTTATAAAGACATTTCTTAACCGTCATGTCTTCATCACTCTGAGATCACTACTTTCATCATCACCCCTGAAATTACCTTCTGACTAGACCTTCCCTTTCCCCAGTGCTCAATTATTTATTCAAAGCAAATTTAGCACGTTTAAGCTTTGTATTTCTGCTCAATCATCCCCTCTTTATTCCAAACCTTTCAGTTTTCTTCTGTGCCAAGAAAAGTTCTTTCCAACACAAGCAAAATTCTTCCAGGAACAGAGGCAAGACAAATGAGTATGGCATTATTACAGCTGATGCACTTACATGTTTATATCCCTCACTCGGGGACTCAATATTAGATGATAAATGCTTCTTGGTTTATGAATTATTTTAAAAAACAGGAGCTAATCTACTTTCAAAACACCATTCAATTTCATAGACAAATTCACCAACCTAGTTTCTCCAAAGCTTTTCTGTTTGTTTAATCATATTAAACCAAAAACCTCACAAATAATTAGAACTAGATTATGCTATACATCCATCTTTGGCATATCAGTGCCCAGAACAGATTCTTAATGCCAGCAGTTAACTGAGGGGCTCTGGGTGTTATTCTTCTGTCTCTCCTCTGGAATAAAAATGACCAAAACACTGGTGAAGTGAAATCAGCAGTTGCAGAAACACCCGGGAGGGAACAGAATTTGTTCACCCAAATAGGTACAGTATGAGTAATGGGCGGTAAACAATATTGTCTGTGTTTCTGCACAGTATTTTTATAGAGATAAAATCAGTATAATGTGGTAGTGAGTAGTTCAGGGTCTAGCATAAGACAGATCTACGTCTTTTGTGCAGATTAAATGAGATAAAACTCATATAATATTTAAAGGCAACTTTACGTTCACACATCACCATCTTTGTAATTTGCAAGTTAGTTTTACAGGCATGACACTATATGTATATGACCCTTACAGCAAGTAAAATTATTCCTACTTCTACAGAGAAAAGGCAGGTTCAGGGAGCTAAAGTGGCTTGCTGAATTCTTATAGCTGGTAACTTGAAGGACAAACTAAAACTCCAGTTTCCAGCTTCCTTCCCTACTCCCAGAACCAGCCTCATGGCCCCCATTCAGACCCAGCAGTAGGTACACCTCAGGGTCTGAATGCCAGCACCTCAAGACCCCAGAGCAGGCCCTTGGGAGCCAGCAATAGCTGGGTATGAGCTCCTTCCACAAAAGGCTGGGTCAGGGCTCCACAGGGGCACGTTTCCTCCGAAATTCCAGGTTCTGAAATCTCGACCTCTTAGGGGTGATACCTGCTTCCCACAGTTACTATTTCTGTTTAACCTCCTTGTGTCCCTTTAGCTTTTTCAATCCTCTAATACATGTGGTCAATTCCCTACACCAAATTCTTTCTGTTAAAATAACCAGTATGGTTTCAGTTTTCCTGAAGGGGCCCTGATTGATACAGATACTCTCAGAAAACAGATGTCAGAGTAACTGATTGACTATATAGACACAAGCCACACATATTTTTATACATGTTTACTTCACCAAAGAGGAACCAACAACATATGTTTAACATTTCCCAAGTGCTTATAAAGTGTGTTTTAAAATATACTCAGAGTATTCTAAGACATTCTGACTTTAGGAATAAACTCTTCTAGACTCAGTAAGTTGCACTTTTCTCACCACAACTGATTTTAACCTACCAAAGTTAGAAATTTGTTCAAGATTGATTGGTCTTTCAATTCTAACCTAGATGACCCAAGTCAAAATGCTTGAAACAGTAACGAAGCTTGGCTATCAAAACAGATCTCTCTTTTCCTTTAGCAGTACTACATACAGTTAATCAAAAATTGGTAGTGTTAACTCAGTAATCCTTGTGGCCAAAATATTAATTCAAATGCTAAATCAATTTTTAAGGGGAAAATGACTTCTAGAACTAGGGGGAAAAAAAGCAGAACTTCAAAACAACAACAGCAAAATCTATACTTCACTCAGGAAACCAAATCAAAATGTATCTGAATTTATGCCCTCATATGAAACATCCTTTCAAAAAGAGTCACAAGTTTTTGCAAGCTTCTATCTCCCTAAGAAGATGTGGAACTCTAAAAGTCATGCGAGTGACTTTTTTGGCTAGAACAATGGCTGGTGTATGACAGGACATACAGTGACCATGGATCAAAATGGAAAATGCAATGCAATGTGCAAGGACAATCCCTCAAAACAAAGAAGTATCTCAACCAAACGACAACAGGTCTCTTTCTGTTGAGAAATACCTGTTCTTGACTAGAATGACCTGTCAAGACTCCATTACTATCTGAAGGCTCTTTCGAGGTTCCAGATGTTCAAAAAGCAATAGTATTATTTTTCTCTAAGGAGAAAAGTTATCTTAATCAAACTAGTGTCTGACTGCAACTTTTACTTTACTTTTCTTCTCATTTGAAACTTTACAAAGTGGAATCATTTTCTTGCTGTGTTAACCATAGTGCTTGTGTAATGCAAAAGTAATTTAAAAAAAAAAATCAACCATTTTCCTCCACTTTTTTCCCTACTTACAATTTTTAAAAATTCAGTGTATCCATGTTTCCCTGAAGCCCCAGGAGCAGAGGCCCTGTCCTAGGCCAAGCCAATAAGCATACGCCCTCTCCTGTGCCTCAGTGAAAAGGTCCAGGACGAGCTGCTCTAACGCAGTCTAAGGACTACAGCTGGGTCTGCAGAGCAAAGTCACTCTTTCAGATTGAATATAAGTAAGAAATTAGCAGCCCAAATCACTGGCATCTACGCTGGAACCAGAAGGGGAACCAGAGGCAGAGCTGGGAGCCTAAAAGAAGCCAGCCTCTTGGAGCTAGCAATGAGTTCCTCAAATAACCTTGCCTGAAGTCTGAATTACTTAGGGGCTTTTCAGTTCGCAGTCGTCAATAAATTCCCTTTAGTTTTTAGGGCAGAGAGAGTCCGTTTTTCTGTTATAATCACAGATATTCTAGCTGACTGAAAGATTAAAGCAAAGTGAGTGTTCTGGGTTAGATTAGCATAAAACTAGTACTTCTGAGTAAAACCACTTATCTTAGAAAAGATACTTGATAACACACATGCAAAAAAACCCCACAGACTGGTACAAGATAGAATTACTTTTAAGATAGCTCAAATAGTATTAAAATTTACTTAAATCACATAATCAGCAGCTTTATAATTTATCACTCCTGCCTTCCTCCTCTTGTGCCCACAGCTAGCAGGCTCTCTGCTTCTAGTTTTCCAGGCTTACAATCTTGGAGTCATACTTGGCAACTCCCTCCTTCCTTCTCATACTCTATATCCTATGGGTCAGCAAATCCTGTTGGTTCTTCCTTCAAAATATATCCAGAATCTCTGTGCTTCTCACCACATCCACTGTTATTTCTCTGGACTGAGCCACTAACACCTTCTGCCTAGATTACTGAAATAGTCTCACAGAACTGGACTCTGCTTCTATCCTTATCCACTTGTAATAGAGAAGAATAAGTCTAACTTCAAATTGGATGTTTCTTTTACTTTAACCTTCGTATTTTACTGCTTTTACTACAAGTTAAAAATGTTGTCTTTAGCCTGAAATATACAGGATAGCCCATTCTCAAGGTTCTGATCTTTATAAGTACAATACTTTTCCATTCATATAGAGATAAAAAGTTGCAGAATAGAGAATAACATTTGTCTTGTTGGAGGTTTATAGGAACATTGTGACCAGACCTATGGGACAGCTTCAGGAACAAAGGATTCTGGCACCAGGGAGTTTGCACCAACCAAACACCCGTCCTCCCTTTTTAGTATAAAAGAAGCTTGAATTCTAACTCGAGTAAGATGGTTCTTCGAGACACTAGCCTGCCATCTTCTTGATCTGCTGGCTTTCTGAATAAAGTCGCTATTCTTTGCCCCAATAACTTGTCTCTTGATTTACTGGCCTGCCATGTGTTGAGCAGTACGAGGCTGGCCTCGGTTATACACCTACAAAATATTCTCAACACACCAGCCAAAGTAGTGATAAAAAGCATATTAGGTCACGTCACTCCCCTTTTCGAAATGCTCCAGTGGTTCCCCAGTTCACTCAGAGGAAAAGCTTAGGTCTACGACAGCCAACAAGACTCCACCTCCTCCACTTACTCCAGCAGCACGGACCTCCTGGTTCCTCAGACATGTCAGGGATGGCCCTGTTGCAGGACCTGTGCATTTGCAGGTCCCTCTGCCTCTAACAGTCCTCCCCAAGACATCTGTATGACTTCCCAGCTGACCTCTTCCAAGTGCTTACTCAACATGCCTTCTTATTTACAGTGTTTCTGCTCATTCTATTTAAAACTGTAATTCCATCCACATCCCTGGCGCTCCGAGCCTCCATCCCTGTTATTTTTTTTCTCTTTAGCACTTGTCACTCTGTAATTTAATATATAATTTACTATTTGTTTTGTTTATTGCCTGCCACCTGCTACACTCCATATGGGCAGGGGTATAAGTCCACTTTTTCACTCCGTATTTCTAGCACCTAGAACAGTGCTTGGCACACAGTTGGTACTAAATAAATATTTGCTGAGGGAATGAGTGAATATAGCAGGAGGAATTAAAACGTTATGCCAATTCCTTTTACTTTCATATACAAATGAGACTTTCCCATAAAGGCTTCGCTATGGATAAACTATTCCATTTCCTTATCTCAACACAACTGAAATGATACAAAAACCACACCACTTCCCTTTGCTCACTTCGAGCCCTGACTTGTATCAAGATCCAGTAAAAAAAATTTTCCACTGTTTTCACTGCATATACTCAAGTTTGAGATATAAATTAAAAGCTCTTAAGAAAGGCTTGTATAAGTAAACATTACTTCCCAAGATCTAAAATATTGCTTAAGGCAAACAATGGTTTGGGTTATACTCTAACAGTACCACACAGTTACAGCAAGTTAAATAATTGTGGAAATAACCACAGACAAAAAGAAAATACAGCCCCTTTTTTGGTACAAACAATGTGGTCTGACAAAGGGAACTTCAAAGCACTATCTAAACTCAAGTGCAATCATTCAGTAAGTAGACAAAGTAAAGGTTCAAAGGTAATATTTATATGTAAATTGTAAGTCACCAAAGGCCCTGAATAAAACCAGAGGGTGTTAAAATCAGATTGCTAACAATTCTTCCCTGACAAGCATGAACCATAAACTATAGGAAACTAATTCTTGCAAACCGTAAGTCCAAGAAAGGACACTCAAAATTACAAATTCGTGAATGTGAACACACTTGGAAATCCAGGAAGAGCATTCCTCTTTGTGTATGAAACATCTCTACTTTCTTTACTCTGTGTCAGAACATCTCTTAGGTTAAAATGTGATGGTTTAGAGTGTTTTCATGAAGAAGTTCTATGGCATGGGACGTATTTGCCATTACTGTGCCCTTTTTTTCCTTTTAGTATCTTTCTTTCAGCTCTGAGATACCTAGTTTAAATACTTACCAACTTACATTTTTATTAAAAAAGGAATTGTAAGTAACACAGTCTTAGAGTCAGGAGAACTAGGATTCAGTTGAAATTCTGCCTAATTGGCTAGTTCATCTTGGCCAACTCACTTCCCTTTCTGGACTTAGTTTCCTTATCTATAAAATAAATAACACCATAAAGACTTCTACCGCTTACATCCTGTGAGTCTATGAACTACACTTACTGAACACAGTGCTTCAAAGACTTCCCCTAAGAATTATCTAGGTGCTGCATAAAGCAGGGCAAATACCACTGAATCTCCACCCTTTCCCTCTGAGGGAACCATTATTGTGAATGTGGTATTTAACACTCAGGTCTTGGGATATGTGGTCTATATCCCAAACATTATATAGCATTGCTTTGCTTACTGTTAATATTTCTGAAAGACAGGTTTCCATAAGTGGGATTCTGGGTCTAATGGCAGTTTTGGTAGACATTTTAGTAACCCCCTCCAGGACTGCACCACTCTGCACTTTTAAATGTACAAAACTGATATAAGGATAATTTTTAAATACTGCTGAAGGATACAGAATAAACTTTAATACATGGAAAGATACACTGCATTATGTATTATGTATAGAACACCTAAATACCATGTATGTCAATTCTTTCTTAGTTAATTACAAATGTAACTATATTCTCTATCGTATTACAGTTTCCTCCTATTTTATGTCTGCTAAGAGTTTTCAATGTAAATGGGCATGAATTTCTTAAAGTGCTTTTCCTTCATTTACTGATATGATCACAGTGGTTTTCCTCCTTCAATGTGCTAATGGATAAATTAATTAGTAATAATTCATACTAAGAGCTCTCTCAAAGAGTAAACTATCAATGATAGTTTAAAAATATGTCCACAAATCCTTTCATATTCGTCTTTTCAAGAGGCGGCACCTAATTACTCTGAGTGTGAGTGGAGTGACTCCCTCCTAACAAACAGAATAAAGTGAAAGTGACAAAGTATGACTTCTGAGACCAAGTCTTAAAAGGCAATGCAGCTTTCTCCTTGCTCTCTTTCTTGTATCATTTACTCTGGGGAAAGCCAGCTGTCATGGTGTGAGGGAAGACACTCAAGGAACCTTTGCAGAGGCCTATGCAGTGAGGAACAGAGGCTTCCTGCCAATCGCCATGAGAACGTGCAACCCTGGAAGTGGATTGTCCCCCAGTCAAGCTTTCAGATGAACACAGCCCCGATGACGTAACTACATTCTCATGAAATATCCTGAACCAAAAGCGCCCAGTAAACTGCTCCTGAATTCCTGTAAGTTAATTTAAGTTTTCCTTCTTTCAAGTCCCTAAGTTTTGGGATGAACTGTTGAAGAGCAATGATAATTAACACACAATCCTTGGATTTCTGGGATAAATTCAGTTTTGTCATTATCAAATAATAAATATTTTTGTCTGGTCTCTGTGCCTCGTTCCTGGGTAACAGGAGTGTCTTAGTTATTCATAAGCCTCATGGATCATACTTGAGTTTATGATAATAGATGATTCAGGATGGGAGCTTGTCACCAAAAGACCAGTGATGTGATTAGAGGGTCGGGGCTTTGGGCCAGTCCAACCTCCAGGAAGTATGGATAGGGCCAAAGACTGAGTTCAACCACATGGCCGATTTTTCAATCACGCCTCACAATGAAACTCCAATGAGAACTGCACACCACGGCTCCGATCAGCTTCCTGGCTGGAAAATATACCGATGCACTGCCAGGACAATACGGATTCCAGGGGGAGTGGGCATGGAAGCCCCACATTTGGAAACTCCCTGACCTCACACTGTGTCCCTTTCATTTGGCTGGTCCCAATATATATTCTTTATAATAAAACTAACACCATGAGTATATCATTTTCTTGAGTTCTGTGAGTCATATTCATGAACTGTGGAGTTTGGGGGGGTGTCTTGGGAATCCTCCTGGATTTGCAGCCAGTTAGTCACAAGTGTGAGTGGCCTGGGGACCCTCAAACTCATGACTGGTGTCTCAAGTGAGTGCAGTCTTGTTGGGAACTGTGACCTTAAAAATGTGGACTCTGTTGCTAACACTGGGTAGGTAGTGTCAGAACTGCACTGCAGTACTAGACGCTATCATGTTTAAATACATCACTGGATTTGTTCTGCTAACACTTTGTTAGGTTTCACATCTACGTTCATAAGTAAGACTGGCCTACAATTTTTTTTCTCATCCATGTCTGTTTTTGATATCAAGGTTATACTATCCACATATAATAATAAGCTGAGGAACTTTCCTTATTTTGCTGTTCTCTTAAACAGTCTGTGTAAATCTGGACATATCTATCACTTAAACAGTTTGACAGAACTCACCTTTAAAATCATCTAAGCCAAGGGCTTATCTGTGAGTGTATGGGAGGAGGCAGATTTTTTTACCACAAATTAAATTTCTATAATAATTGTAGAAATATCCAGGCTTTCTGTTTAGCTTAGCCAGAATCAACTTTATTAATATTTTTAAACTGTCATTTTATTTAAATTGTAAAATGTATTGGCATAAAGTTATTCAAGGTATTCTCTTATTTTTAAAAATTTCTTCTATATCTGAAGTTACCTCCTCCTTTACATTCCCAAAACTATTTGTGCTTTCTGGGTCTTCCTTGATCAGTCATCCAAATGGTTTGTCTATTTTATCAGCCTTTCCAAGAAACAACTTTTGGCTGTGTTAATCCTCTCCACTCTATCTTTAAAAACAACAACAACAAAAAACTTCTCTCCATTAATTTCAAACCCCAATTCTATTACTTATTAGCTAGAAGCATAGATAAGCTTCTTTCTGTGCCTCAGCTTTTCACCTTTAAAGTGGGAGTGATAACAGTACCTATCTCACAGGGTTGTTGTAAAGATTAAATGAGATAATCCTTGCAAAGCACATGGAACAGTGCTTGGTACATATAATAAGTACTCTGCAAGTGTTAGCTTTTATATTTATCATCTATTTTACTTCATTTGAATTTATTCTCTTGTTCTCTTCCTAATTTAAATAGGTACTTAGCTTATTAATATTTTTAATCTTTTAACATGAGTACGTAAGGCTTCATGTGTCACACAAGTTTAATATGTCTTAATTTTCTTTATGTTTAATTCTAAGTGTTTTCTAATTTGCATTATCATTTTATTTTTGACCTGTGGGATTTACAGAAGTGGGTTTTTAAATTTCCAAGGGTGTGTTTATAAATACTGTTTGTTATTCAGTTTTAACTTAAGTGTATTTGTTGACAAAAAATATGGTGGATATGATCATTTGAAATGTGTAATAACTTACTGTACAGCCTAGTAAATGACCACTTTTAATAAAATGCTAACTTCTAAAACCAAACCTAACTTCTGAAACCAAATGACCTTGTCATGCTCTCTGCTTAAAAATCTATAAACATTTTCATTTCTTAGGATGGAATTAGCAAGACCTAAGAACAACTGTTATGATCTGGCCTCTGCCAGGCTTTCTAACACCATCCTCCCACTCCTCATACCCTTAAAATGCTCCAACTATGCTGAAATCACTGCAGCCTCTATCTTTACAGGCATCCCTTTTAGACTCCCATCCCTTATAAATCCTTTTGCTCTTCCCTTTATTTTTCACCAGGTTAATTACAATTCATTTCTCAGACTTGATCTATGAGTAATTGCTGTAAGCGGAGATTACTTGACCCCTTGACCCCTACATCAGGCTGAGTGAGGTGGCCCATCTCTGTGCTTCTGTTATACCCAGAACGTGCACAATGCTGCTTCACAGCTCCTGACTAACATTCATTTAAAACCCATTTATTAACTACTTGGTATGTGCTTCATGCAGATTATACAACAGTAAATGAAACAGGCATGACCCCTCCTTTTATGATGCTTAGTCAGGTGATTTTTTGACTTGACTTGCGGCACTGGTAATCTCCATTTTCTAGCACATTACTAAACAAAGCGATAAATGTTCAATAAGTGAATGAAAGGAATAAAAAATAATATCTTAAAGGAAACATAATTGGGGAATTAAACCAACTACAAAATTACACAGTAAGCTCTAATAGTTTTTTATAAGTACACTAGTATCTCCAAACCTTACAGTTATAGCCAGTTACTACTAACCCAACAATCCAAGTACTAGGTCAAGAACTTCGCTCCCATCATCACCACCCCTCTGGTGACATCTAGATGTCAGAGAAAAGAAATTTAGACCAAAGTCATGGAACAGTGACTCTTGGTATATTCAAAAGTCCTCTTCCCCAAATATTTCTGGCTTATTCCTTATTTTGAATTACCTTAGCTCTAAGTTTATTAGCTTTTTTTGCATCATATTGGTTTTTTTCTACTATGAAATAAGACAACTAATATGTTACACACACTCGACATGTATTATTTAATCCCACACTAACTTTATGAAGCAAATATTGGCATGCATAATTTTATAAAAGTAAGTCTGAAAAATCAAGGTGCACTGGAGGATTTTTAAAGAAAGATATTAAGTACCAAGATTAACTCAAGAGGGAACAGAACACATAAACAGATAGATAACCTTACTATAACATGGAGGTCAGTGGGATGCAAATGGACTGGAGGGGAGAGTGGTGAGGAGGGCAACAGGGTGAGGGGAGTGAAGAGGGACTTGGGCTTTGGTGCATACTGTTCAAAACTGCATGTAATAGGAAATTATTCATTTCTAGATTATATAATTTTTCTTAATTAAAAAAAATTGTTCTGAAAAGAGACAATGAGACATCCTCCAGCCCCTATCCCACAAAGGATGGATGGGAAGGAAGTAGGGAGGGAGGAAAGAAAGAAAGGAAGTAAAGATAGGAAGCAGATAAGCTCAAAAGATAAACTGGAATTTCTATCCGAGACACCTAGATTAGAGACTGATTACCTTACAAATCGCTGAAAACGTAAGACAGTAGAGCAGGAGAGCACTGGTAGGATAGAGGATAAAGGTAGGAATTGATACGTCTACTGAATATGGAAAGATGCTACTGGAAGTCCCATGACGTGCTCTTCCCACAGCATCATATACAGCTGCAATCACAAACTGCCACCTGAATCCGAATGCATCCAAACTGCAGAATGATCAAACAAGTAAGCCAGGAGAATATCCACCAAATTCCATTTAAGAAAAGAATAATGGTATCTCAGTTTTAAGGAGGCAGTCTGAACAGAAGAGAATGGAAATCAACTTTCCCCGGCTCCCTTTCAGGAGTACCACAATAACCAAGAGCCTGAGGGCAAGGCCTGTAGGATGTTTCTGAGACCCTGAGTTCTAGGTTCCTCTACAGAAGAGAGCAGGTGTGGAAATAAATTTTCAGTGGGGTCCAAGGATAGACCAGTAGTAAAGATACAGCTCATCTTTCCTTCAAGCCTAAAGCTGTAACTGCTTTGCTGCAATGCAGGGCCTCAAAAGGCTGCTAGATCTAACAGATCTAACAGATCTAAGCAGCTCAAGAAGCAACTCTTATTTGCTCCACTGCTAAAGGACCTTGCAATTGGGAGTGCCTGGAAGCACTGGACTCCTCCCAGAGCTTCAAGAAATAGGTAAAAATTTGTTGGTTCCTTTGTCACAAGTCCACAGGATAGAAACAACTCTGCCTTACACAACTATCAGTTAGTTTGCCAGTGAACAACAAATGCATACAGTCAGAACTAAATGAGTACTTAGGGAATCCAAAGCCCCTAGGAATGGGCATGAAAAGTACAACTCATTTAAAGGAAATTCAGCAACTGAGGGAAGGCTAAGCTGAAAATCAGAATAGGTGGCCACTAGTCAAGCAGAACTAATAGCAGAGACTGGGCGACAGTGAACACCTAGATGGTGTCAGTCATACCAACGAAGGAGAAACTCATGGATGTCAAAGTAAAGGAGCTGCCAAACTGGATAATGATGCAAGATTTCACCCCAAAGGTAATGTTAGAGCACTTCAAAGAGGTTACAAGCAGTATGACAACAAGTATGTCAATGTAAAGAGGGTTTTTATGGTGCTGGCAGCTGACATGCTTTTCAACTACTGCTTTTCTTACAAAGGGCTCAAACATGAACAGCTTCTCAAGAACCACTGATGAGGGCCCCGTGTGAAGGGTGCACTCTGCAGCCCTTACCATGACCATCTTTGCCCTGTGCTCCTATTTGAGGAACTCAATCTTCGCTGAATCCTTTCACATCCGCATTGAGAATTAATGCCCAATGAAAGATGACTGGTATATTTTTACAAATTTTAAAATGTTAGAGAAGAGACTGGGTGACTCAGAAGGCTGCCTATTTTTCATTAGGACCTAGAGGAGGTGCTCAGCAGATGACCTCCAGTGCAAGCAACCCTGATGCTCAGACTAAAGGAATCAGAGAGATCTGTGCTAAACAGACACCATGTCGATTCTCCGGCAAGTTCCAACAGGAGAGCTGTAGCAGTCCTCTGGATTTTCTGAAGCAAGGACATGTCTTCTACAACACTGTATGAAAAGCGTAGCTCTTGGCGTGATACTGGGCCCTAGCAGAGTTTCCAAGCATGAAACATCAGGGTTTAGTGACCAGAGCTCCCATCGGGATCCACCAAGTCACAAGGTTAGGCGCAGCAGCAATCCACTGTATGATGTAACAGGACCTGGGCGGGCCCAGAGGGCACTAGTGAACTACAGGAGGTGGCCCAGAACTTCATGTCATCTACCTCTGTCATATTGGTATCTTTACTTCTGCTCAAACCACTGACTTTATGGTAGGTTTCTGGTGACCAATGACGAAAAGAAAAACCTGGGACCTGGTTAACAGACACAAATCAAAAATGGACAACTACTGCTCTACCAGCCTATCTGGATGGCCCTGAAAGACAATGAGGAGGCAGAACTTCTCTTGGTGGGTTTGATGAAGAGAAAAGTTGGCAAAAGGAGAAAAAACATGGACTTCCTGGGAGTGACAAATGGTATGGCTGATTGGTTAGGGGAACAGAAGGAGCAAAACTAGAAAGTAAGAGAAGGAATCTGGAGAAGAGGATGTTGATGGTTGTACAGGAGTCAGGACAAAGTGCCAAGCTTTTAGGCCCACCACAAAGCACCAGCAGAGGTGGTGCATTTAACTACATCCTAACTACAGACGGAACGACCTGTCGGTGGACATCAGCCAGCCTCTGCTTTCGGCCACCTCAATGCTTAACCAATAGGGCTGTGAATGGAGGAGCCTACAGACAGAAAGGAAGGCTTTACACAGGCCCAACAGCATCCTTCTTATGAAGGTGACCTAATTACTGCCACTCTGGAATGCCAACTGACACACGTGGGTGCAGAGCTGACACTTCTCCAGCTGTGGGCTTGCTTTCCCCGCCCACAGTATACCCCACGGACAGCAGCACTATCCCACAGATTACAGAATCAATTACAGCCTCAGGACCAGCTGCAGTGGAAGGGACTACACCTTGCTCCTCTCACCGTCCTGTTTTAGAGATTTCTTTTAGTGTTTACAACCAGCCACCACTATGAAGGGTCAGTGACAGAGTGGACTTGACAAAACACGAGGTAATCTGAGTAATAACAGGGGTGGCAGACACTTGTGGTGCTCTGCAGCGCATCCCCTCCGCCTGCCTGTCCTCATTAGAGCTACAGCGGACAGATGTGTGCACTGTCCAAAAGCACCTGACACCACGTGTGAGCCAAGACACTGCTCTGTTGTGCTCCTCAGGGTCTCCTCCAAACCTGCAGAAGACTGCTCAGCAGTATGCAGACACAACCACACAAGTGCTGGAGTCACAGCTCTAGAAGCAACCCTCAATTAACAGAAGATGAAAGTCAGTGGATGGTGTCCCAAGCTCCTGTCCTCTGGTGGGACAATGCTGAGGTGCATTCAGAGGGTCCCCAGGGAAATCGAACCCCAGCTGCCCATAGTGATAACTAGCTCATTAACACACTTCACGTAACTTTACTCTCTTCTCTGTCTCACTTTTCACGTTCTCTCATTTCTCCTTCTTTGGACCACCTGCCAAATAAACTACCCATGCCGTAAGTCCCTTTCCCAGGCTCTACTTTCCAAGAAACTCAAACTATGAAGTGGTGCAGTTAGGACTCAAACTGAAGCAACATGCCTCCACTGTCTTTGAGTGGCAACAAGAGTGTGTTGCCTCTAAGTAGAAGAATGTGGTACAGTACACTCTGGATACTAAACATAAGTGGGAAACAATGAACACACATATACACAGCAACATGGAGAGAGACCTTTTTGGTGTTGAAGAAAATAGTGGGGAAAAAAGGGCAGAATATCTGTAGCAAAACCTAACTAGGTCAATTAAACACATACACACCAACACCACCACTGTATGTTTTGGAAGGATGCATTCATTCAAAGACATACAGCAAACAAATTAGAGTGGTTTCCTTTGGCAGGAAGAGAGGAAAATGAGAGTGGAGATCAAGAATAAAGACAAAATAAAATAAATCAATTCAGGGGTCTTATGAAGAACAAAGTAATTTTACTGCCATAAATTGAAGCCATGATTAGCTCAAGTTTCTGAACCACAGTTCAAAACAGAGAGAAAATAAAGGTGAAAGTAACTCACTACGTTAACTATTACTTGACATGAATAGGAGGTTATCAAAATAAATATATAAATAGGAAAAAATTTAAAAACTCATCTCTGTGCCACCTAAAATCATTATGAAAACTACCGGCAGTACATATGCTACACTTTGGGAAACACTACCGTGACTATTCTAAGAATAACAAAATAATAGAAGAGATCTTTAAAAAAAAATTATATACATACATATGTATACACACATACATACATATGATAGCACAAGTATGAATTAAGTTGAGAGCTTAACCAGATTTCTGCTAAAGAGAGGAAACAAACTGAAAATAGTTCAAGATGGGTAAGTATAGCTCAGTGGCAGAGCACATGCTTAGCGTGCACGAGGTCTTGGGTTCAATCCCCAGTACCTCCACTAAAAAAAAAAGTTCAGTCATAGAGCCTTTTCTTAACGTGATGCTTTCCTTCTGCAATTGTATCATGTTTTCCAGTTTTACACAACGTATAACTACAAAACAAATAGTGACTATATTTTCAATACACAGTGTCACAATTCTAAATATTGCAAAGTCCCAAATCAGCCATTAAATAAGAGTTTAAAAGAATTTTAATAAAAGCATCAAAACTAGTTAGTTTTGTATCACGAGGTAATATTACCTCGCTTTAAGGTATTTCTCTAAGGACATTATCATATTAATGCTTATTTATTCATGTGGAACCATCAAATTCTACTTAATGCCTTCACAGGTCCCTGTTCATTTAGCAATAATTCTATTAAAGAAGGTACTATCTTTCAGTAAAAGTGTCAGAACTATACCTGTGGAAATACTTTAAACATTCTTAAATTTTACTAAATCTTACATAGCATTTAAAACTATAACAAAAGAGATAAATATGAGAATAGTATTTATTTTTCTAAAAACAACTTTTCTAAAAGAGGCAGTACTTTGCTTTTCTTCCCCTTTCAGTATGCTAAGGCTTGAAAAATATACAGAAATGTCTGTTGTGTGTAAACAAATGAAGAGATCAACAATACAGTAGAACATCAATTTTCATGTTTCTTTAAACTTAGAAAACTTAGATTCAACTGGATTTGAAGGATTACTTATGTTTGCTATTAGTGATGTCCAACATTATCCCTGCTACCCAGATAAAAACCATGGGCATCATCATCTCTTTTCAACATCTAGCCACAAATCAGTGTCCATTCTTGCTTCACAATACCTACTCCAGTTAGTCTTTCTTCTCTATTTCCACTATCACCACCCTGACTGAATTCTAATTACCTTATTATGCCTAACTGCTCCTCCAGCCTTGCAAGCTCCCTGACTCCTCACTCCATTTCTGCTTGTTCACACATCACTGCTAGAGTAATTTCCCTAAAATATATGTCATACTTTCTATCCTCTCTACGACCTCTACTGCACTCCTATATATTCATTTTCTATCAATCAGCTTTTCCAGAAATATCTTTTAATTCTTTTTACCTATCCAAACTCTACTTGTCTTTCAAAGCCTAGCTCAAGTAACCCTACTATGTTCTACCTGTACTTCTCAGAGCTATAGAACTAGGAGCAGTAATTTATTCCTTTGGCATTTATCAGTTTTCCTGGCAAAGCTGGTTATCACTATTCATATTACTTATGTACATACCTTACTGATACAAATATAAACAGAGGTTGGGGACCATGTTCTTTATATTCTGACTCCTCCTTTGTGACTTGCTGTTACATAGTTTAACAGGGACCAAAAAAAGTAATATCCTGGAGAACAAAAGTAAGTGTTCTGGGTCCTTAAACTAAGAAGGAACTTATTCTTAAAATCAAAGGAATATTGATCAGAAAGGACCTCAGGGATGAACTGGCACTTGAGATGGGTTTTTAAAAGCTGATAGACCTTCCACAAGACAGAAAAAGAGGGAAAAATACACGAGAAAAAAAATATCATGAATAGAGGGGAGAGAAACACAGGACAATTTCAAATCATCAGCTGAAGAGTGCCGTACACATAGGGGTACAGAAGAAGAAAACTGAACATTTGCCAAATGATCAGTGCTTAAAGAGTTTCACAATGTCAAGTAAGCTGATCTCTACCATAACCAAGAGCCTCATTATCTGTTGCCTGAAACAATTAAGAGTATCCTGTCTCTCTGCTTTTGGTTATCTCCACCTTCCAAACTGTCATTCATATCACTGCCAAATTAACTGTAATAAAACATAATTAAGATCCAAAATACCTCTGTTAAAATTTTTCAGTGACTGCCAACCACTCACAAAATAAAGTCAAAACTCACCATAGCATTGAGAGTTTTTCACAAACAAGCTCTCTTCCAGCCTTGTCCCTCAAACCCTCTCTCATATCCTGAATTCAAATCATACAAAATGATTGCTTCTGTCTTTTGTACATTCTCTACATTTGAAGCTTCCCCTGATTCCACTGGGCTCTGTGCATGAAATTCTCTTGCTTCCCAAATTACACTCAGCAATCTTCTACTCATCCTTTAAGACATTACTCAAATATCATTTCCTATGTGAAGCCTTCCTGACAATTCTCTCCTCTAACAATGTTGGCGGAGCCTTTCTACATGATACCAATACACCTTTCCAATCTCACATAGCACTTTTCAAACTGCACTCAAATAAACTTCGTATACTCATTTCTGAACAGACTATTCTTTGAGAGTAAAGCAAAGAACTCGTTTCAACTCAATGTTATGTGTTCTCAGCGCCTAACAGTGCCTGGGATAGGGTAGGTGTTTAGTAAATATTTAAAGGGAAGAAGAAATGGATGGATGCAGGCAAAGGTGTCACTCACTTAAAGCTACACTGTTGAGAGACTTTACTATTAGAGGAGTTTGAATTTGTCCTTACTTTCATAGGCTAACAAAGAGTTACCAATAGTAGATGCAGAATTATCTTTTAGAAAATTTAAGCTGGTAGCAACATGTAGAGGGAAAAGAGAGAGAGGAGAGGCACAAAGTCAGGAGAGCCTTGCAATACTGCAGGTGAAATGTAATACAAGGACCTAAACTTGGATGGTGATGAGGGGATTAGAAAAGAGAAGACGAAAACATTCATGATACATTACAGACGTAAGACTGATACGACCTGATCTTCGACTAAGAGTAGGAAGGGAAAGATGAGGAATCAGATTAGAAACTGAGACTTTGAGTGCAGGTGAAAAGAGGCTCAGTAACAGAAGTGGGAACACTTGAGTGTGAGGCAAAGAGTTGAAAATATGCGTCAAAGCTTAGAAAAGTATCACAACTGAGATATGAGGTTGAGCGAGATCATTTTTTAGAGGTAATTGCTGAAATCAAGTAATTAGGAAAAACATAAAGAAAAAAACAGAAGAATTTCAAAGATAAAACCTTAGAAAAGGTCAGTATTTATGAATAGGAGGACAATTATCCAATTTATTTTCAACTGGAAAAAAAAGAATAGGAGGAGAAAGAAAAAAAAAATTGAAGGAGTAATTAAAGAATTAGAACCAGAACAGCATAGGGTCATAGAAGCCAACAGCATTTCAAGAAGGGAAAAACAGCAACTTCTACAGTGATCAACGAGTAGGACACCTAACACAACACAGCTGGAAAGTCTGAATGTTTCTCAAAAGAGCAAACAGCACTCTGGTAGGGAGACAAGGACGATGAATGAATGCTATAAGGAAGCAGAAGCAATAAGCAAAACCTACTATTTAAAGAGGAAAAAGTACAGACTGCTTCATAAAAGTACACGTTCCATTTATTTTTTTAAAAAATATAGATCCCTGAAGGATTAAATCTTTTACCTGATAATCTAAATGATAATCTAAATGGATAACTCTAAATGGATTTGAAAATAATAAACTTGATTTCTCTGTACATACTGTCTCAGAATGGCTTCTTCTCCCACTTCGTTCAATAAATTCTATCTCCAAATATCTATTATTCTAATATAACAATTTTATCTGAAATTCTAACATGTGAAAGTTTCAGAATAATGTAAACGTTATTTTTAATATAATCTTCCATTCTAACCTCTGTTTTGTCATCATTAGAGGGAAAAATAATTACATACATCATTTAATGCTTATCTTCTACAATTAGAGTGAAGATATATTAGTAATAAGTAAATATTTTTTACTCCTGAAGAGTTTCAACATTTGTAAGGAGAGGAAAATATGTTAGAACAACTTATGAACTCATACAGAGGGTGATTAAAGATGAAGAAATTACAGTTGCAGTGGTAACACAGAAAAAACATTTTCAACTGTTGAGAAATGAAAATTTTCATATTATTCCAATTATTTTCTTAAAAGTCTTTTTCTTACCTCAGAGATGTGGCTAAATAAAACTGTACTTCCAATTTTCTCCAAACAGCTTTGACCTATGCTTCCATCTCATGAATTCCAAGACAGTATTAAACTGATGCATATTTTCATAAATCTGTTTAGGAAAAAAGGTACATATTTAAGACTAAAAGAACTTTTATTTGTCAGAATAACACATGTAGAAGGAATACTAAAAGTGTATCACGTGTAGACTATATCTTTTCAATGTTAAGTCAACGAAAAGTTCTACAGTACTTCAGAAACTTACCACTTTCCCATTTTCCCAACCTCTGCCCAAAGAAGCTTCACATTCTGAGTATTTTCAACTTTACAAATTACTAGTTCTGTGGAAAAAATTATATTAGCCTAAGCTTCTGGGGAAAAAAATCATATCTCAAATTGAAAACCAGGAACAGCTAGAGGAAGCACTAACAGCTCTACAGGACTCAGGTCTCCACTTGGGCAACAATGTATTTGACCACCAAGCTAGTATTTCACATTTTATCACAAAGGCTCAGTAAGCAGTTTTAATTTCAGCCAAACTTCTACCTAGAGTACTAGGAATTGTGAGGGTCAAGAATTAATTGCACTGCTTAAGCAGGTCTAAGTCCATGAGATAGGTCTCAACTATATTACTACTGCCATCAGTACTCTACTGCCTTAATAAGAGACAACGTTCATAAATCTAAAAGATAGAAATCATTAAAAATTTTAATTTATTTAAAGACAGGTGTGCTGTTTACTTAGAGATCAAAAAAATAATTACACTGAATGTATCTTTTAACTGAAACTTCAAATAGCAAAGTATTCTGTTTCATATTTTAAAAGGCAAAATTTTAAGCTGTATGAACATTACTCATGTCCCACTGCAAGGTCAAAATGCCTCTGTCTTCAAGTCCATTTAGAAGTATCGTTTGTGTTACACTGAGGTTTAGCAGTCTTGGCAATAATGACTAAATTCATGTAAACTGGGGCAACCTGAAACGGTCTGGCATATCAGATAGCCTTTCTTAAAGACAAGAGTCTCCACTCAGCAGACAGGCTGCCATAGGACCATGCTAAATCTTTCATGGTCCAACTAAAGACAGACTGACCCTGAAGCAATTAGTAATGCTTTGTCTGCATTTAGGAGCCTTTAACAACACTCTTCTCAATGCACTAGCCACCTACAACTTCACCAGATCCCTGACATTTTTCAGGGTACTCGTATGACTATAAAACTCTTAGACCACCACTCAGAGAAATGAGGGAGGGCAGTAATGGAGATCTGGTGTTCAGGGTTTTGTTTGTGTTCTTTCCCCACTCTGAGACATCGCAGTCTGAAAAATTTTTACCTTACACTAATCAAAAAATAAATGCATATGTTTCCACTTTGGAAAGAGCATCAAGATTTTCCTCCAAAGCCATTCTTTGCCAATAACTCCATTCTTCCCTACGGGTACATAGAAGAAAGGAGGCAATCACTACATTAAACAAAGCTCAGATAAACCTATTCTCATAATATGTTTTAAATAGTTCATCAAAGTGACTATGTTTAAAAATATATGGCCTGATTCTAATTCTAACCAGATATTTCCAGTGGATCAACAATAAATAAAATCAACATGTAAACCACTTACCAATCATTGTTTATTATAGCACTATTTATTAAAACACTGCTTCCTTGGTGCAGAAAAAAAAAAGATACAAGCTTTAGGCTAAATCTAGTTAATAAAAAATAAAAATACATAATCAAAAGAAAATTCAAATTATACCATCTTCAAAGCCCAAGACTCTGAATCATCTATCTTCCCTCAACACTCTCACATGTACAAATACATGACAAACCGTAAACTTCAGAAAACCTTTTCTAAAGACTGAATTTAAGACCCAGTAATGGAAACCTTTGACTTCATTAGTAAGAGGAAAATAAAAGGCAAGCAAAGGATAGGAGTGCTTCACAGTGCAGGTCTGCAAATCACTTTTTACACACTAGAAATTGTACAAATCAAGTAAAGCTTTCTCTAACCTTTGCGACTGCAGGTCTTTATGCAGGAATCTATACATATGTACAGGCACAGATATAGGATTTACACAGGCAAAAATGCCTGCAACAACTTTAATCACTTAACTTACAAGGTAATTTGCCAAAGATTTTCAACACTATGAACTACATGTAACAATGACAAGGGATCCAGTCAAAACCGAACACTAAACAATTACAAGTTATAATATGTTCACTAAAGATTCTGCACTTGAAATTTTCAAGCTTCTTAGTTCTAGAAAACATATTAAGGAAAAGGTAATTCTTTTAAAAACATATTAGAGCTTCTTAATGACTCAAGATAAATGAAAATCAAGTCTTCCTGGATATATTCTAGTACTTTGAAATTCAGAGCTAGACAACTGAGCTAACACTAGAATTTACTCAAAGTTAATGAGGATTTGCAAACATACGAAATATTCATTTTAATCCCATATTGCCTTTACAAAATATCTTGGTTTTTTATTCTGCCCTCAAAACGTACACATCCCTCTTGGTTTTCAAAATTATTGAAGTGGTTAAATCTTAAAACACTAGGGTATTTTAAGATCACTAACCATACAGAACCCATCAGTGACAAATATCAATTGTGGATATTATAGTTAACTTTCAGGTGTAAGAACGGTATCCATTAACTCCTATATATTAGTAAGATTCTCAGGAAAGAAGAGCATAAATATGCTTTTTATAAATATATTCAGTCTAAGACAAAATTTAAGGTTGCTTTTGAATTTGCACCAGATGTCAAAAAGTAGTGGATTTCTTAGTATTCTCAAAATCAGCAATATTGATTGTACACTTCTCCCTCCACCGCTCCAAATCCCTCTTCATCTTCATTCTTCTCTCCTAGCACTCACAAAAAGCACCCCACATATACTGTACAAATACTGCTGTAAACATCAGAGCTGCAATTACATAACCATTTAAAAAAATTGCAAATGGCAAAATAATATTTTATAAAACATTTCAGTTGGTGTCTTAAAATATGCTATTACTATTAAAACCTTCAGCACATTAACTGAAAAACTCAAACATTTATGCTTCAGAAAAACACAATGCAGTTTTAGCTGTAAGTATAACTCAAATGAACACCATTCAGGTTAGTTTATCACACATTTCTATAAATAAAGCATGTAAACCACTTAATACAGAAAGGGAGGGTCAACTTATGAACAGGTTATATTCTAAATGTTCCAAAAGTTCATTTATAAATTGAATACAAGCTTATTTTTGAAACTCAAGATACCTTTTTTCACAAAACCAAAGAGATAAACAGTGTCATTAAATTCAAAATACAAAAGGATTTTAGTGTACAATTTGTACAATTTTATCATAGCATTCTTCTGCTTTAGCGTATTTCCGTAACAAACTGTAAGTTTCTTATTCATTGCTCTATCCTAGGATCTAGCACAGTTGATGACACAGAGTAGGATTTTAACAAATACTGGCTGATCTGAAGTACTACTGAATAGCAACAACTCAGATGATATGAAACTCAGTTGCCTAAGAAGCTTTACCTATCTGATCTACAGCAGAGACCCAAAAGGGAAACGGAAAAAGCTTCTTCCAAAAGAGATACGACAGAAGGATGCTTAACACCAGAGTTAGAAAGCTCTAAGCCAACTGTGGCAATTTCCATTCCCCCTGCCAGTGAGTGGTTTAGCAATAAGCATTAATCTGATGCAATTCTGGCCAGTAAGACAAGAGAGAGAGTTTCTGGTAAAAGTTTTCCTGGGCTGATGAAAACAAAAACAACAGCAACAAAAAACAACCCCCCCCACACAGAAACTTTTGAGTTTGAATTGTCAAGCAGAACTATGGCAGCCATCTTAGGACCATGAAGAAGGACACAGCCTAAGCAGACAACCCAACAGAAAAAGAATGACATTAAAAGATGGAAAAAATCTGGGTCCTTGGTGATGTTATGCTTAAGTGAAATAGCCCTAGAATCATTTTATTAACTTGTATCTTTTTATTACAAGTATATTAAATCCTTCTATTGTTTATGCAATTTTCAGTTACCAAAAGTAACCCAGTGGATACAGCCATTTAGGAATAGATACACTATTTCAATGAATTCAACTCTTATCTATACAACAGTAACTCTCCTAAATTTATATCTCAATCTAGATCCTTTTAAACTAGATACATATTTCCAAACTATTAAACAGCTATATTAAATATATATTCCAGTGATACATCAAGAGAACAAAATATAATAGCCGTCATCTATCAGCATTAAAATTGTTTATCACCCACATTCACTTTTCTGGCTAATGGCAGCATCATCTAAGTGTCAAAGGCAAAGATCTTTGGATCACTAGCCCCACCTCCCTCTACTTCACTTATTATATTTAGGCAGTTATTAAATGCTGCCTGCTCTAACTGATATATCTATCTCCCTCATCTCTATACTCATCTAGTGCAATCTCTCTTTCATGGAACTCACCTCCATTCTTAACTCTTTCACTGTACTCATGTTTCTAAAACACAACTGTGCTTCATGAAAAGACTTATAAACATCACAAGCCATTAGGAAGTACAAATTAAAGTTACACTGAGATACCACTACATTTCCACTAGAATGGCCATCACCAAAAAGACAGTCAACACCAAATGTTGGTAAAGACATGGACATTGGTAAAGACATTGTGTGAAACTCCCACACAATGCTGTAAAATCAATGTCGCCACTTTGGAGAACAGTTTGGCAATTTCTTAAAAAGTTAAATATGAAAACAAACTCACCATAAGATGCAAAATTTCGTCTACAGAAGAGAAATGAAAATATGTGTCTATACAAAGACTTACATACCAAATGTTCTCAGCAGCATTGTTCTTAATGGCCAAGAACTGGAAACAACCCAAATGTCCATCAGGTGGTGAATGGAAAAACAAAACGGGGCATAATCAAACAATGGAAATATTACCAGGTAATAAAAAGGAACAAAATACTAATACATATTACAACATGAATGCACCTCAAAAACATGCTAAATAAAAGATGCCAGATGCAAAATACTACATATTGTATGATTCGATGCATATGAAACACTCAAAAAAGGCAAATTTAGAGATAGAGAAAGCAAAGCAGTGGTTGCTTAGGGTAAGTGGTGGAAGTGGAAAATTTGGGGCGGTGATGAAAATGTTCTGAAATATTCATAGCACAACTCTGAAAATTTACTAAAAATGATAAAATGTAAGTGTGCTTTAAAATTTTTTAGTGATTTCCAGTTATGCACAAAATGAAGTCCAAATTCTTTAAGAAGATATTCATAGGCTGCTGTAATCTGCTTTCAACTATTTAACCTACTTTATCTTCTGCTACAATCCTGACAAAAAGCTTCTTGTTGGCCATATTAAACTATTTGCTGCTCATAAACATGCCAGGTTATTTAATGCTTCTACCTTTCTTCAAACTTGCTTTTCTAACTCAAAAATCAAAATGTTCTTATCTTTATCTTTTGCCAAGTGAACTTTCATTTGTCCTCACAAAGATCCATCTCAAATAACTCCTCTTTTGTTGAATCTTCCCCACTCCCTATGTAAGCTACTTGTTCCACAGGAGTCTGGTAATAACACATTATAGTGTTTTTCATACTAAATTTCAGTTATCTGTTTGTAGATTTATCTTCTTTATTACAGTAACTCCTGAGTACAGAAACAGCATTTTACTAATGCTTGTGTCCCCTGCGTTTTAAGCACAATCCAGTGATTAGCACATAGGAGGTAATCTACATATTTTTTTAACTGAAATACAGCCAACTGCAATGTGTCAATCTCTGGTGTACAGCACAATGTTCCAGTCATGCATATACATACATACATTCATTTTTAAAATTTTTCCATTAAAGGTTATTACAAGGTATTGAACATAGTTCCCTGTGCTATACAAAAAAAAATTTAGTCTATTTTTATATATAGTGGCTAACATGTTTTTGAATAAGTGACTGATGAAGAGTGACACAGGGAAGAGAAAAACCCAAAAGCAGGTAAAATGAGCTCTGCACCACAGACACTTGTGTAAGGATGGTTACTGTCAATGTTATATAAGAAAAAACAGTAGGAAGTCACCCAATGTCAACTAAATGTTTTCCAGTGTAGGACCAATTAAATAGCCACAATGAACACTACACAGTCATTAAAGAGAGAGAGAGAGGAGAGACATCTTATCTACTTGTACTGACATAGAAAGATATCCCAAATATTCTTAGGTTTAAAAAAACAAAATAAGTCACTTCTCCATTATTAAAAAGAAAACTATACACACATATGAGTATGTGTGTATGTACACACATGTGTACAATAAGTGTGAGGAAGGTGAGGGCCTGACAGGTTACACACCAACTATTCTGAATGTAGACAAAAAAGTAGAAACAACCTAAATGGGTATCAATTGATGAACAGAGAAATAAAACAGGGCATATCCAGCCAATGGAATATTATTCAGTCATAGAAATAAATGAAGCCATAAAAAGAACCAATTCAGATAACAACATGGATAAACCTTGAAAATATTACTCCAAGTGAAAGAAGCCAGACACAAAAGGCAACATATTATATGATTCCATTTATATGAAACAGCCAATTCCAAAGAGACAGAAGATAGATTAATGGATGTCTGGGATTGAGGGTAGAGAGTGGGGCTGGAGAAAAACATCAAAAGGATGATCCATAAAAGAAAACAAATGGACAAACTGGACTTCATCAAAATTAAAAAGGTTTGTGCTGCAAAAGATCCTGTTAAGAACATAAAGACACAAGGCACAGACTGGGGAGATGTATTTGCAATCCGTATATATGACAAAGGACTCATCTAGAATATGTAAAGAAATCTCAAAACTCAACCTTTTAAAAACTTCACCTAGAAAACGGGCAGAGAATATGAAGAGATATTTCACTAAAGGAGGAATCTGGATAGCAGATAAGCATATGAAAAGGCATGGTGAACAGCACTAGTCATGAGGGAAATGCAAATTAAGACTATGCTGAGATATGACTACACACCTGCTGGAACAGCTGAAACAAAACACAGTGACAAAAAGAGCAAGTGCTGACAAGAATGCGAAGAAACGGACTCTTTCACACGCTGCTGTTGTGAACGTAAAATGGCACAGCCACTTTGAAAAATGGCTTGTAAGTTTTTTTAAAAAACTTAATGTGTAACCAACTGCACTCCGGGGCACATACCTGTCCCAAAGAAATGAACATGAATGTTCACAGCAATCTCATTTTTAATAGCCGAAAGCTGGGGAAAAAAATAGAATATTCTTCAAAAGGTGAATGGTTAAACGAACTATGGTACATTCATACCAAAGGATCCTACTCAGCAATAAAAAAATAAACTATTGATTCATACAACTTGGATGGACTCAAAGGGTTAGGCCAAGTGAAAAAAGGTCACACACTATGATTCCATTTTTAAAATACTCTCAAAATGAAAAAATCATACAGATGGAAAAGAGATTAATGACTGCCACAGAGGGCAAGTGTGTGGATAGCTTAAGGAAGATCTTTGACCTGTACATACAAAATGTCTCAGTATCAGTTTCTGAATGATACTGTACTACATGTAGTATGAAGTAACTACTGAGGGAGGGTGAAGGGTACAAGGACCTCATCTTACAATTTTTGCAATTTCCTATGAATCTACAATTATTTCAAAATTTAATATTTTAAAAGCCCTATTTCCTGAAAATGTTTTCATTTCTGCTTTACATTAGGTGTTGAATTAGCAAAATAATTGCTCAAGCCTATTCAAGATACATTATTTCTCTCGAATCAGCTAAGAAACTTCAATTCTGCACAGTGGTTTCTGGTATCCTGTGGGAGTGAAGAGTCCCTATAATAGAGGTCTAAAGAAACCAGCAATTTCTAGACCAAAGTCTGGATCTTCAGTCCCCTCAACATCCCTGACCCTCTGGCTCCGGGAAGCAGTGGTTACTCCTAGGTGAGTGCTGATTTGTTTTAGGGCTAGCAAATGTAGCAAGATGAATGCAACCACTTGCAGCAGAGTCAACCTCCAAATAATCATCTCCTTATATGTTCTTTTTTAATTTATTCTTCTGACAATGAAGCATGAAAACCTAATTTTCTCTATACTTTATTAACATAATATTCACAATAGAAGACCTTTAAATTACTGGATACATCTTTCCCTTTCCAAGCAAATCCAATTCAGTCGGTAGAGAATTATTTATCACCCGGTTTTTTCCTGTAGAATTTTGAGAAATTATCAATAGATCATTTGCTTTATTAGCTGATAGGTAAACACACCATGAAGCAAGTTCCTTTGAATAGATTGATTACATATAAACAATAAAATTGCTACTATTAGGAATCATCAGGAATTGATTCTAGATTGCTAAGGGCTCACCAATTCTTCTAAAATCTGCATTGTTGCACCTTCTCAAATGAAGTATAAAGATTTATTTAGAATTAACACTATAAACACCAATTACAGAGTTACAATATAGTGAAATCATCACTATTAATACCTAGTGCTGCTGGCTCCAGTTCTAAATGGTCCCCAAAGAATGCTGTGTTTATTTATTTACTTGATTGTTTGCTTATTTGTTTTAGCTTGCATTCCAATTTTTTTTTTCTTGTTAAGTCTTCTTCCTCTTGCTAACAGCTACCTGGAATGCATGTTGGCTAATATAATAACAGCACCCTCTCCTCACTTTTCATTTACATCATCCCTGGGAACCAGAAACCTAGCTCAATGTAGCTCTGTTTCAAAGACTATAAAAATAAAAAGACTGCATACGACAGCCTGAGACCGAGGGTAGAAAAACTAAACACATCTTTATGATCAAGTAATTTTTATGCTGTGAAATTATAACAATTTTAAAAAGACCACTTCAAAGAAAAGGGGAAGATGAGACACCTGAGTGAGTCAACCCAAGAAAAAACAAAAGATGGGTGGAACCAAAAACTGTAAACACATCTCAAATGCATACTCGACATTTCTAACAAGATGCTAAACTCAAAATAACACGAAACAGAACTCATTATTTTGTTTTTCCATCTTCTCACAAACCTGTTCCTTTTGAATTCCTTATCTGGCTTAACGTACAACTGTTTACAAGAACAGTTTTTTACACACGTATATACGATTCCATTCACATAAAACTCAAAACTGGAAACACTAGAAAAATGTATACTAAAGGAAAAATACGGAAGTCGGAAAACGTAAGGAAAAGTAACAGAATAACACCAAATTTAGGATGACGGTTTCTTCTGTGGAGGGAGTCCTGAGGCCTGGAAAGGTTCCAAGATGCCATTACATTTCTTGAGATAGGAGGTTGGGACAGATATATTCACTTATTATTAAAACTCTTTAAAATGTACATCTACTATATGTACCCTTTATACAGGATAGAGAGAGTTTAGAATAAAAATTTTATTTTAATCTGAAGTAAAGTCTGGGTATTAGGTACACAGATGTCTATTATACCACTTTCTGTATTTTTGGAATCTATCTTAATTGAAAAAAATTAAGACCAAAGCATTACAAAATTGTATTTTGAAATTTAAGGACATGGCATCACAAGTCTTTAGAAGCAATAAATCCAAACAAATACTAAGCTATTATAAAATGAAAAAAAGAATAGAGAAAAAAAATTACTTTACCTCCTGATATTATGCTATGGAAAATATACAACACTATCTATATAGTATCCATTTCAAAAAAATTTCTTGCATTTCAAAAAAAATTTAACTTTAGTTATGAAATACAAAAATACAAATAGAAAATGTGGGGTATCCTATTTTTTTAAAAAACAGATAAAATAAAAGACAATGAGGGTGAGGATGAGGTGGTGGTGGAAAATGGTGGCTTATGGCAGCTTACTTTCAAATGGCTCAGGAAAAAAGGTATGTTTGTGTTTAAAAGCAGAGAGAGCAGGTGAGGCAAAATGTTAGCAAGTGAATGGTGAATAAAGCTGAAATGGGTATTTACCATCTGTTTAAATTTCATACCAATTTAAAAGTTTTAAAAGTAAAAAATACTGGGGGAAAATATGTACTTAATCGGTTATAATTTTACACATAGGTTTTAGTAAACAAAGTCAGTATGTCAGAGATTATTAAAATAAAATATTGACAGATCTACAAGGAATCCCAGAAGTCGCTTCTTCATCAGCAAATTTTAAAATTTTTTTCCAATAAATTATAAATTGTAAGTTGTTCAACAGGATGAAAAATTTAGTTTTAAACAGGTCATAGACTACCTGTGCTTCAGAAACAGGGTGTCATAACAATTTAAGGGCAAATGGGCTTTTAAAAAAATTGTTTAGTAAGTCAACTCTACTATAATTCACAAAGACTTTATTTGATACTGCTAAAATACATACAGCAATACTAATACATTAAACAACCTATTTAGCAAACAGAGGAATGTCCTAGAATTTCTTTCTCAGAACAGATTTATTTTCTATTTATTGGGTTTTTTTTTTGTTATTTTTTTGGGGGGGGGAACTGGGTTTTCATTTATTTACGTACTTTTAATGGAGGTACTAGGGACTGAACCCAAACCTTGTGTTTGCTAGGCACGTGCTCTACCACTGAGCTCTACCCTCCCCCGCTCAGAACAGATCTATTTGTGAATGATGCATACGCGTATTTCTCAGGACTGCTAAGGCAGGACAGTAAGGATAGAATGAATTCCTTCAAAACATGGGTAGTTTCCTGAAAAACTAATCACACACCATGAAAGCGGATAACCATCCTATCACCTAAGGAAGTACTCGCCAGAATCTGATCCAATTAACCTGTTGTACAATGTTTGGCTTGATTATTATTTATTAAAAACTTACAACTACCTTCATTAAATATCCAATCGTCATTCGTCCAAACATGTACACCGGTGAAACTAAATAAATGACATTTTAGAAATTACAGAAAATAAAATTTTCAATTAAAAGCACCCATATAAAATGTATTACTTGTACAGGAATATGCAAACTAATCACTTCAGACAGGAGTGGGAAATGGACTACAGATATTTCGTCCAAAGGCCAGGTGTGGGACAGTGTTGCTACATGTTCATAGGCTGGTAAACACATAGGGAAGAAGTTTAAGCTGGGAAGCCTGCATTTAAGTTCTCATCTCTATGTGTTGAGAGGCAGGAAGTTAATTACTGAACAGCACTATCTTTTAAATCAGTGAGTCACATGCCTAAGGGAGGGGCTTGTAAGCAGGATGAGCAACTATGGAGGAAATCAAGTAAGATTTCAAAAAGAAGCAACAACAGGTTTTGAAGAGTTTCAGACAGACAATTAGAAGCAACTATCCCAGTAAAATGCACATAATTCAAGAGCTTGACTATGGACTACCCACCTTCTTGCAAAAAATACCTGTACTTCAGGGACTAAGCTTGTGGGCTACATACTTTTGAATTTCAGAGAAGAGCTCTATTATCAATAGGCAAGTAAGACTGAAAGAGAAAAATAAAGATTACTTGATAACACTTCTGAGGGCACTATATTAAATTTTAAAACATTTAAGACAGTTTCCTGCCAACAAGCAACATTTAATCAACTTGAGGAGTCAAGCCATTATATATAAAGCTTAAACAATAGCACCAGATGACAATACAAATACTGTCAATGCCACCATATATAATGATTAACTGAGATTAAAAAAGACTTAATTCACAGGTGGAGAGATCCCTGTGGGCTGAATTTAAATTGGCCCTTCCGAAAACAGGCAGGGTTTGATAGCATACAAGGAAAGAGGGGGGTATGGGCTCTGATGGGAGTCTTAACAGGAAGGCCAGGGTGTAGGGGGCCAGAGGTGTACACTGTACCTGGCCACTGTCCCACCTGGGGCCCACATTCTAGAGTGGTAGAGCATGATTATCAATGCATGGTCTGAACCAGATGATAAATACACAGCTACCCTGAAGCCCATGTCCACAGCAGGCAGCGACAGTCATTTTAGTTCTCCTTACAATCAGGCACCAAAGATTTCACAGTCCTTCTTTAATACAGAACCCCCAATAGCCAAGATGCCGAGATGTCTGAAGTCTACCTACCATTCTTTTAAGGAGAGGATAAAGAGAAGAACACAGAGCTAAGTGTATCGGCTCTGTAGCCAGACCGAGTACCGAGGTTACAATCCTGGCTCTACCACTTACCTGTTATAATACTTTGACCAAGTTGTTTAACCTCCTCAGTACCCAATCTGTAAAATAGGGAAAATAACTGCATGCATCTGAAGGGTGAGGACCAAAGGAGTTCACGTAGGCATATCACTTAGAACAGTGCCAGGCAAATGTAAGTACTTTCTAAGTATAAGCTTCTATTATTGTTTTCTATCAATAGGAAATCAGTTCTATTCTCATAGAGAAATTAGAGTTTTATATGAGGGCTAATAATATAAAATGTATGAAAATGTCCCTAGGTACAGAAGCATTCTGAATCACTGATAAGAACACCACTCAGTACTTAACAATACCTAATAGCATCAAACAGTTGTTAGTTTTAAGGACAAAAGTATAGCAACAAAGATACCATTCTCTGTACTTACTGAACATCTACTATGTGCCAGTTACTGTACTAAATTCTATACATTTATTATCTTGTTTAATCTTTAAAGTAAACTTTTGAGGCAGGTACCTCTTCTAATTCCATATTACAGATGAGAAAACAAGTGGTTGAGTAACCTGCCCAAAGTTACACAGCTAAATACATATGGTAAAGCTACGATTTAACCCAGGTCAGACTCCAGAGATCGCACTTTAATCCTAAACTACACCTTCTTTTTCCAAATCCTGGACCAACTGGGTATGATGTAACAACCAGATAAATATAAAACACTATTTTAAAGTAAAACTATAGAGGGGTGATAGCTGAAGGGTATGAAGGTTTCATTTTTTTATTTTTTATTCGAGTATAATTGCTATACAGTATTATATAAGTGACAGGTGTACAATATAGTCATTCACAATTTTTAAGTGATGGTTTCATTTTGAAGTGATGAAAATGTTCTAAAATTGACTATGGTGATGGTTGCACATGTCTGTGATTATGCAGACTGAAGTGTACCCTTTAAATGGGTGAATTATATCTCAATAAAGCTGTTTTAAAATATTCTTACCAAAAAATAATAAAATTAGGCTAGATGGTAATTAGGGTTGTATCCACACACAAATTAGAGATTAAGAGAGGTTTTACTTTATTTAGGATAGAAAAATTATTTTCAGAATTTCAGAATTATTTTCAGAACAGGAAAATTTATAATCAATAAGAAAAAATTAAATATATACACCTATACTTAAACTAGACCTAAATAATGAAATGTTGTTCAAGAAATATCTGTAGGTAACCATGACGTAACTGTGACCCCCTTCTAAACAAGTCCAACATTTTGACGAGAGTGGGAAAACACACATTCATCACACAGGTACTCACTTTAAACAAGGGGAGCAGTACAAAATGTAGGCAATAACATGAAGGTTTTGAAAAATGTAATGAAAACTACGGGTCTCTTATACAACCATGGGGTGTAAATGAGTACAACTTCTCTAAAGGGCAATTTAACAATATGCATCATATACCCACTAGCCCAGCAATTTTAGTAAGAGATTCTTTTTATTTCACTAATAAAAACTACCCCTAAAATCATGCGTTTAGCTATATAAATGGTCCTATGACATTCTTAATGATAGCAAAAGGAATAAAACAGAAATAATCTAAATAAACTATAGCAAATTCACATACTAGTGTCATCATAGCTAAGTTCATAAAGTGCCAAGAATTATTTTTTATGTATTATCTCATTTATTACTTATAGCAACCCTAGGAATTAGATACGAATGCTATCTCCATTTTATACATGAGAGAAATGAAAGAAACCCAAGGTAGCAAGTTGCTCAAGGCCACACAGCTAGTGAGTATTTGGAGCCAGGATTTCAACCTGTGCAGTTTCAACACTGTCGATTTGTGTGACTACTATACTGTACTGCAGAAGAGTAAGTACTTGGAAACACAATCACGGTGTATTAAAACAGAAAAAAAATCAGGTAGCAAAACAACAGGTACAATATGAGCCTTCTTTTGTTTGATGAATTAAAAAAAAAAAAAGATGGAACAGATACAGCCCCAGATTTAACAGTCAGTATCTCTAAGAGATGGTATTACAATGGATAATCATCTTCTTTACATTTTTCTGTATTTTCCACATTTTGTATTGCAAGGTAGATTTTTTAAAGTGGGGTTCTTAAAAAAAAGTAAAAAGTGACAATTTCAAATACTGCAGAAAACACAAGTAATAAAAAAAACAAGGAAGAAGCTGTTAAATTTTGCTAAATGGGTTGCTGGTGAATTCAAGTTAATGGCAGAGGCAAAATGGCTACGACAAGTAAGAAGTATGTAAAAAAAAAAAAAGTGTCAGGAGCTATTCTGGTATAGATTACCGTTTCGAGAAGTTCAGAGATGAAAAGAAGAATGGTATATAGCCTCGAGGTAATAACAGTGGAAAATTTTGCTGATTTGTTTTTAATTTCAAGGAAATTTGATCAGCTTTGTAATCTAACTGGAAACAGTCTGTTAAGGATGGTTGTCAAGATAGACAAGGGGCAGGAGGTCTCAGAAGACAAACATGTGTAGCCTTAGAAAAAGGGAAACTTCTTGTAAAACAGTAACAGAAAGGCTCACAAAAAGGGATCTTTAAGGTGAGAAGAAATTTACGAACTTATATTTGGTACCTTCAAATTTCTCTAAGAAATAGAATGAAGTCATCTTCAATAACTGAAAGGGTGGGTATTAGGCACAGGGAGAGAGGTATGGAGTAGTGGGGAAAAATGCTGGAAAGCAAATGGATTTACCAATTTGCCAGAACTAGCAGAAACCATCTAGCTATCACATGGCAATAAAAGAAAGTACTGGAGGAAGGTAGAAAAATCTTCTTCATGGTTAATGCACATTAAACTGTATCACTCAAAAACGGGAGAATCTGTGGTACATCTAAGCCAATTACTCTACTAGTAACCTCTAGGATTAACAATCACTGTAACAATCTATGAAGTTGATATTACAAAGTGCCATCACCTTTAGGAGATGACAGGCATTATCAAAGGGAGCACCAGAGTTCAAGCATAAACTTCTAATTTGATAATAAGAAGGTCATTTTGTAGGAAAAACCAAATAGCAAAAATCTGAAACCTTGTATAATTGAAAAGTTTTCCCAAGACAGGTAAATTGTTATGAAACATGTTATCTTTAATAGGCACACAGGCCTTTCTAAAGCAACTTAAAAAAAAAAAGTAGCAATCAAGCTTCATTTTACACATGAGTATGGAATAAAAGGAAATCTATGAGGTAGGGACACTTCCTTTCCATACAATGTACGGAAGAGAACGAACAAAAAGAACCAAAATAGCCCTGACTTCTTGGAAATGATAACCTAGTTTTCTAAGCCTGTGTCTTAATGAGGTTAAGCAATATATTTCTTTGGAGCCACATTCAGTAGGTGGTAGAGACAGGATTCGAATTCAGATATGTTAGATCACAAGAACATGCTCCTGCACTCAAGTATGATTCCAGCGTAAATAAACCACTGCTCAACAAAGGGAAAAAATAACTTCTACATTTATCTACACTTTTCCATAATAACGCCTACTTTAAGAGGAACTTTGAATACTGTATCATTTTGCTTATACTATTGCCCTTATTATAGGCACATGTTTCCTTCCATCAACTTGCAAATTTTAAAACAAAAGAAAACAGAGCTAGCTAAAAGTAATAAGAAGATCTTCTCACCTGCTCCCTTAAATTATTAACCAAAGAACTATTCATGCTTCAGCACACTTCCTAAAATATTGAGGGGAAGGAGGGAGGGAAATATTAGAGATGAGCCTCATAACAAAGAGTATGTGCTAACCTTTTCCTTTAATTTTTATTACCATTATCTGCATTATCTTAATATGCAAACAACTCACTGGGACTATTATTATTCTCTTTCCCCTAAAGAGTTGCTTTTCTATTAGAAATTTCCAGTAAATATCTGGTGATCCTTGGGTGCTGTTCACGTAACCCTGAATGGACAATGCTGTGGAGGGGCTTATACACTAGCAGTCTTCACAGCAGGGTAACTGGGCAATCACCTGCCTGTGCAGATACAGAGAACCTCAAATGTCAGGTTGTTGCTCTATTCCCTGGAATCATTCAATAAATTAGAAGAGTCCTCCAGGCTCCTAGATGGAGTGTACACCTCTGGTCACCAGTGCTCTGCAAACAAGTGGGAAAAGTGATATGCGACAGAAAGTAAAGGCACATCTCCTGATCAGCAAGTAGACTTTCGCTTAACCCTCATTTACAGTGTATTCCTCTTCTAATTTCTCTCCAAATCTGGGGTTTCACTGGTTTAGCTTCTCTAGACAATCAAACATCCAACTTCTGCCAGGATTACTGAATTTGTCTGGGTAGGGTCCAGCACTGTCCAAGATAAATACAATGCCATAAATGTGACCACATGTGTAATTTAAAATTTTCTTAGTGCCCTCATGAAAAAAAGTAAAAGGAAAAAGCTGAAATTAATTTTAATAGATTTTATTTAACCCACTGGATCCAAAACGTCATTTCAACATAATAAATAAAAAAATTATTAAGAATATATTTTCTTTTTTTCATACTTAAACACCCAAATCTGGTACATACTTTATACTTAAAGCACATCTCAATTAGGACTAGCCACATGTTAAATGCTCAGTAGCTACATGTGCCTAGTGGCTACCATATCAGAACAGCACGGCCTAAGTTATGCTGTAGAAACAAAAATGGCCCAACACAACAAAAGTCTACTTTCATCTCATGTAAAATGTCCAACATAGTGGGCAGAATCTGTTTCATAGTCATCCAAGGACCCAGGCTGTTCCTGTATCAAATGAAACACATGACTAGGTACTTCCCAGATAAAGAAAAAGACCACAGACTCTTCACTATGTCAACCCAGAAGTAACACACACTTCCACTCAAAGTTCCCTAGCCAGAATCAGTCACATGATGCCACCTAACTTCAAGGAAACAAACGAATCAGGTGTTCCCATGTGCCTGGATTGAAAGGAGAACTGGATGTGAATAAGCACTAAGTCAAGTCATTACCACAGGAAGGCACTTGGCTGTGTGGACAAGTGTGAGACAGAAGATGATCTAAGCCCTAGATTCCAGGATATAACTGTTTCCTATACAGACTTCAAAATCTGTTTTTAGCCTGAATTCTTATCCCTATGTTAGATAAAACTGATACCTGCAATCCTGGGACCTTGACAGGAATGAAAACTCTTTTGCTTATTAACATGTGTCTCTACAAGCAACAAAGTACTCACTGGAAAGAATGGTAGGCTTATTTGAAAATACAAGTAAAATTGGGGATGGAGGGAGAATTGATCAATCCAACTGCAGATGACAGCAAAGAGCTTACACTGTATAAGATTTGAAGCTGATGCAGTAGTCAGGCCTCTCTGAACTTCGAAAATGACCAATCAGGTCTCCCTTCTAGGGCAGTCTCGTAATGAAAAAAAAAATGCTGAGATTGAACACAAAATTGAACAGGAAAAGTACAACAGAAACAACAGAAAGAGAAGACTCACAGAAAAGTAAGGGACAGTAGTACAACCAGGAGATCTCAGAAGGCAATCAGCCAAATCTTAAAACATAATCAAAACAATTCTACCAAGTTAAAAATTTTATTCTGAGTCGTCCTATATTTCCTTCTAAAAATTCAGAAAAACTTCTTTGAAAATGACCCACAGAAAAGTTTACAGAATCAAATCTCATACTAGTTATTGGAAGGTTAGAACAGAACAGAGAGCAAAATGACACCCCTACAGACAACTAAAGCAAGCCAAAACAGCGGAAACACAAAACTGATAAAAATGAAAATCTACTAAAAAGCTTAAAGTATTTAAGAAAATCAAATAAGGCATGAAAATACAACATCAGAATTGGAGAAACTCAGAAATGTAAAATATGACTCAAAAAAGAATTCAAATTAAAAATTTCATTTTAGAAATAAAGACTAAAAACAAAGGAACACAAGAGTGAATAAACACAAAGGGTAATGCTTTAAAAGAAATAGAAAGTGAAAAGGAATCTAACCCTAAGGGAAAAAAATAAAATAAAATAAAAGGATTCTAGGAAAAGTGACAAAAATTATTCTAATTTTTTTACATAATAGTAATCACTGAAGAAAATCCCCCCAAAGGAACTAAATAATAAAAAGTAATTCAAGAAAATTTTCTAAAATGGTATTTTTTTTGGTAGGGGGAGGTAATTAGGTTTATTTATTTATTCTTAGAGGAGGTACTGGGGATTGAATTTAGGACCTCCTGCATGCTAAGCATGCGCTCTACCATTTGAGCTATACCATCCCCCAACCAAAATAAAATTTGAAACTATATGTTTAAGGCATGCAATCCATACTCGAGAATACTGACACAAAATAATCAACACTAAGACCCATTAGAGTAAAATTACACAACATTTAAAAGAAAAAAAATACTATTTGAGCACCTAGGTCAAAATGTCAAGTAACTTATAGGAAAAGAAAACCACATTTTCAACATAATTTTTTTTCCAAAGGCAATAATTTATGTCAGAGAAAACATTAAAATACTCAGGGAAAGAAAACAAGAGCTAAGAATTTTATAGCCAGTCTAATTTTCATATATAAACAATACACGTTATCATCATTCAAGAACCCAGAGAATACTGTTCTTAACAAATCTTTCTACAGAAATCTAGAGAATGAGTGTCAAAGAACCAGCATGATTAGAGAAATACTGACATGGGACTAGAGGTGAGAACTGTTACTCATAGATTAAATGAGGATGAAAAGGAAGAAAGTATAGTACATACAAATGGCCAAAAAGTACATGAAAAGACGCTCAACAATGCTAATCAGTAGAGAAATACAAATCGAAATTACAGTGAGGTATCACCTCATACCAGTCAGAATGGCCATCATTCAAAAGTCCATGAACAATAGCTGGACAGGGTGTAGAGAAAAGGGAACCCTCCTCCACTGCTGGTGGGAATGTAAACTGGTGTAGTCACTATGGAAAACAGTATGGAGTTTCCTTAAAAAACTAAAAACAGAACTACCATATGATCCAGCAATCCCACTCCTGGGCATATATCCAGAAAAGACAAAAACTCTAATTTGAAAAGATACATGCACCCCAATGTTTACAGCAGCACTATTTACAACAGTCAAGATATGGAACCTGATCGAGGGGGGACAGCTCAGTGGTAGAGTACCTGCCTAGCATGCACAAGGTCCTGGGTTCAATCCCCAGTACCTCCTCTAAAAATAAATAAATAAACCTAATTATCTAACCCCCTAAAAAATTTTAAAAAGATATGGAACCTGACCATATCAACCATATCTCAAGTGTCCATCAACAGATAAATAGATAAAAAAGATGTGGTATATATATAATGGAAAATTACTCAACCATAAAAAAGAACAAATTCTGCCATCTGCAACATGGATGGACTTGGAGAGCATTATGCTAAGTGAAATAAGTCAGACAAAGATAAATACTGTATGATACCACTTATATATGGAATCTAAAAAAATACAACATGTAATCTGAAAAAAAAAAAACAACAACAAAGTACCAAAAAAGAAGCAGACGCACAGCTACAAACTAGTGGATACCAGTATGTGAGGGGGCAATCTAGGGATGGGGAAGAGGGAAATAAAAACTACTGGGTGTAAGGCAGACTCAAAGGTGTATTGTACAACATAGGGAATTTGGTCAATATTTTTTAATAACTGTAAAAGGAAAGTAACCTTTAAAAATTGTATAGAAAAATTTTTTAAAAACCCATAAGGGTTGTAATAAAATTACATGATTTGTTGTAACCCACTGAATAAAAGAGAAGTCCTTTAGTCCATACTGATGATAGATAGATAGATAAATAGAACAAATAAAGACATAAGACAGTAAGAAGGGTTCTTATAGTATAATGCAGAATGATAAATGCAGAACAAGTGATGAAAATGGAAAATTACCATACTTCAACTATAGAGAGCAAAGACCAGTTAACTCTAGGGAGGAGTGGGGACTTTTTACGGGGAATAAGAAATCTGCATAGTCTTCAAGTATCTTCCCACAGTTTACTTATCAGTTGTAAATAACATTTACAGTTATTACAGAATATTGGCTATATTCCCTGTGTCATACAATACATCCTTGAGTGTACCTTAAACTCAATAGTTTGTACTTCCCACCCCTCCCTATACAATGGAGAAACTGGACATCACTTTGACCAGACGATCAAAACCAACATTACCAATGACAAGTAGGACAGACATATCATGCATGCTTCTGAGTGTGATAGCCTGAGAAAGGACACATCATCATATACGTAGAATTCTGGCCAGAGATGCATCACCTAAATCTAATAATGAGAAAACGTCAGATAACCCCAAATTGAGGAATACTGTATGAAATAACTGGCCTCTGGGCTTCAAAAATGTTACTGTCATGAAAGACAAAGGACAGCTAAGCAACTGTTCCAGATTAAAGAGACGTGACAACTAAATACAATAATGTAATACCAGACCAAATCTTCCACTAGAGGGAAAAAAAAGTCTAAAAAGGACTTAGTTGAGATAACTGACAAAAGTAGAATACAGACTGATGATTAAAGTACTGTATCAATGTTAAGTTTCCTGACTTTGACAAACTAAGTGTGATTACATATAAGAATATCCTTGTTTTTGGAAAACAAACTGAAATAATAAGGGTAAAAGGATATAAATACAACTTTACTCTTTCAAAGAGTTCATCTGAAATAAACTATGTATGTGTAGATAGGTAAAGGAAGGAGGGAGAGAACCAGAGAACAATGCAAACGTGGGAAAATGTTAAAAACTGATGAATCTAGGTAAAGAGTACATAGGAGTTTTACAATGCCACTCTTGCATCTATTCTAAGTATGAAATAATTTCAAGATAAAAAGTAAAAATAAAAACATCACTGAATTAAGTTCATGTATTGTAGTCCTAACCCCCAATACCTCAGAATATGACCTGTTTTGGAGGTCATCATGTTAAAATGAGATCTTTAGACTAGGCCCTAAAATCTAATATTATTGATGTTCTTATAAAAGGGGGAAATTTGTATACACACATGCGAAGAGAGACAGGGAGAAGATGGCCAACTACAATCCAAGGAATGCTTGAGGCTACAAGAAGTTAGGGAACAGGTCCTTCCCTAACGCCTTCAGAGGGAGCATGGCTCAGGCGACAACTTAATTTTGGATGTTTAGCCTCCAGAGACAGGAGAAAATAATTTTCTACTACTATAAGCAGAAATAAACGAAAGAATTAAACAAACAAAAAAGCTACAGAATATTATGCTAAAATAAAATAAATCTTTTTACAGATATCTGAGATATACTTTCATCAAATAAAGATGTTTTAAAAACACAAATATCTGAATTATTCACTACCGTTCACCAAGATTAAAGAAATCATCAAATACCAATCCTGCACTGTAAAGAAAACTGTAAAAAAATTAATCACTCAAAGCTTTTAATATAAACTAAACCCCAACTGAAAATGAATACACTAAAATTGACTGAACAAAGTTATCATTATTTAAAAATATATTTTTTAAATCTCCCATTAGAGTCAACTGAAAAATTATTAAAACTAAGAGTTAAACATGTGACTAGTTTAAATATAAAACAATAAGTTGTTCATGTATTTTAAAGTTTACAAAATATAATGGCAAAATAATCTCACAATAGCATCTAAAAACACACAAGTCAACTGAAAGTCAAATAAGACTAATAAAAGAAAGGTATACCATTTTATGAGTTATAAAACTATTGCAGTGGAGAAGGAATTTCTAAATCTGATATCAAAATCTGAACACTAGAAAGAAAATGGCTGATGTAAATTGTTATTAAAGATAACACTGAATATAACTTTTTCTGTTTTATGTAGCAATCTTAATAAGCCTATAACATTATTACATTATTATTATTATGCTTTTAGAGCTGTGTCTAGGGCAATAAGATGAGAATATGTTATTCTACCCATCTGACTTCATTTTAAAGACAACAACTTTCTATTTTGATTTAACAATTGGTTTTCCTGTAATGGTTAGGAAGTTACTGAGTAACAGCAAGTACTTAGCTCCCTTTTTTTCACATTTCTGTGATCGCTATCTTTAATTGGAATGGGAAAAAAAACTAAAATTTGGATAATTTCCTATAAGCTGGTATCAAGTTATTAAAGTGGTTGTAAGTTTTTTCAATTGACTGAAGTTAATATTCTAGGTGAAGGAATAAGAAGTACCCAACAGAATTTTTTTTCCTCCCTCAAGCTAGTACCACTGGATCTGAGCGCTACTTGTACCTCGATTTATGTTATAAGCAAATGTTTGTTCTGCAGAGGAAAAATGCTTACTTAAATGTGATATTTCATGTCAAATTCCTAGATTCGTCTCCCTTTTTTTACATCATAGTCATTCAAGCATTTGCAGCTGCAGCAAAGAGGCAAGAAGAATTCATAATGTAGTTCAGATTCTTTAACATGCTTATTTTTACTTTCCAAATCATCTTTTTTTGTCCTTTCATAAAATCAGCCCAAAATGCAGGATAAAAAGTATAAAACCTGAGTTGTGATACTGAATTTACAAGGGACTTAAGGGCTTAAGTGTAAAGGCTTAAACCAGCAAGAGTCCATTCCTCAGCCCTGATTTAGCATGTTCCTCAGCCACCATCTGGACTTAGCTGAAAGATCTGGAAGGCAATAGTCTTATTACAGCAGATAAGAGTTTCAGGCAGAGGAATCACTTGTGTCAAATACCACTGAGCAGCTGTCCACAAGGACAGAAAATCTGGCAGGTGGACGCCATCAATGACATTGACACGAATGGTTTTTGAGATGTTAATCGTCGTAAGCATATAAAGTAATGATAAAAGCAGGTTAAAGGGTAAAGGGAAGGTGAGGGAGAGGAGGTACTACAAGTACAAACCGATGCATGTGGCTACTGAGCAAGAAAGAGGCTAGAAAATGACTGTTTATCTTACTAAGTCTATACTAGAGATTATTTGCTGATGAAAATAAACCAATGAAGAGGCAAAGACTAAAGAAAAGAGAAGAAATAGTCAAAATTCTCACAGAAACCAAAAACAAATACAGTAACTAGGTGCTATTTATCTCTGTGCTTCTATCAAACTCAATAAATAATTTAGCATTTTTGTAGAAGCTGCCCGGTAAATTTCTTGGTCATATTTTTAATAGTTAAGCAGTATTTCGACAGATTCATATTTGCAAATTACTGGTGCTCAAAACACTTTTTTCTTTGTTCTCTAAACACTTAACATATGTAACAACATATGTAAGAGATTTTATGCCTAGGAAATTTCTCTTAATACATGTATGAGTTTCTTCCCTCACAACAGCATCATTAATTTACTCTAGTCTCATTTTTTTTTAAAAATCCCTGTTGATGTTTGAGTTCATGTTCTAGTAAAAGTTTTTCATTATACTCTTTCCACATATATTAATCATAGTTCTTGCTATGATTGCTTCTTAAGTCCTAAACTGTGGCCTTTGACAGATACATGTAGAAATGTTCTTTTATTTCCACAAAGAATTAGAAGCTTTCCAATTTTTCTTAAAACACAAACGGCTCTATTTTAGGTTTCTCTTTTTTCAAAAAAGCACTGTCACTTTAGGACTGCGGAGACAACAGGGAGTATCAGAGATCAGCACACCCTCTACTTGGCTCCACTGACTGTTGCAATTGGAGAATGCAGGTCCTATGCTGCTATTTTCCAGTTCTGCAAAACGAGCCAGAGAGCTGAAATTTCTTTTTATGAAATCTCCCAATTTTTAATTGTTTGCAACTAATTGAAAAAAAAAATACAGTGTAAGCCAAATATAATATACCTGCAGGCCAAATCCAGCTGACAGGCCATGAGTTTACAACTTCTAGGTTGAAGAACCATAGTGGATTTGCTTAGTTTTCTTTCTTATTTTTCTTGTTTTTAGGTAATTCTTCCCTCCAAACAGGGATATCACAAGTTTTTCTATAATATACCCATTCAGAGATTCAAAGCAAAGTTACATGACCTGCCACCATCACTAAGCACCATTAAATATCTGTCTTTTTTAAAGTAATATACCGTATTTGCATTTTGATATGGGATGGGAAAGAAATCAGTCTTTAAATTTACAATTGTTCTTGAGAGGGCCAGTTTTCTAACATCTACATGATAATTAACATTTATAATACCTACTAACTGCACATTACTAAGCATTCACACTTGGGTATTTCATTACTATTTTCAAGACAAGTAAAACTGAAGTCAGCTCTGGTTCTTGGTTAACATATTTCTTTCTAGGGCCTCTAAAAAGACTAAAGGTTTTATGAAAACCATAGGGTATTTTTTTTCCTTTTAATTAATTAAAGAGGACGGACCACTGATCGCTGCCACAAACAAGTTACAGAGCATGTGCGCTAGGCCCTGTAACACAATGAACCAAATTAAGATTTCATCCTCACATAGAGCTTACAGTTTCTAAGAATGGAAATAGACCTTAAAGAAGTGTTTATACAAATTATAATTTAATTATAATCATAAGTGCCAAAAAAGAAATTTAAAAGAGAATGCTGTGATAGCTTTGACAAAAGTGTATAAAAAAAGACATTACTGGGCAAAATCTCAATATAATAAGGGCAGAGAAAAGACAAACTGCTTTGTTACAGTGAAGTGGCTTTATTAAAAATATTACAGTCTGAAGGTTTACCTTAAAACACTACTAGTACATAATTCTACTTATATTTTATATATCCTAGTGTAAGTCTCTATGTTTAAGTCTTCACTTTGATGTTTTAAAGCCATTCATCTCCTTACAAGACACACACACATAACCTCAGTATTTTAAAAAGTAAAAACCCTTATCAGGATTTAACTCCAAGGCCCAAGGAGCATTTAAATAATTAAAGCACATTATGTAGTTATAAAAATAAAGACAAAACCAGTAACATTTATTAAATAATGTGAATAAAATGATTAAAATGCTGCTTTTATTGATAATGTGTAAAAAATATTAATTTTTAAAGTATGGATATTATGATAAATTGGTCAACTACTTGATTTTTGGAAAGATATAATAACATGGATTAGGAAGCTACAAAAGCAAAGCAGTAAAATGGGTCTTAGTTCTCTAGTAAAAAACTGGCACCGTAGGAATAGATACAAAAGTTTTAAAAATATGCTTGAGAAAACGTGTCCCAAATGTCTCAACTCTCACTAGGAGTTAATGATTTTTATAGCAAAATAATAAATAGCAAATGTACAGTGTTCAAATACATAAAAGATTTAAAACTCAAAAATACCTCACAAGATTTATCTCCATTTTCTGAGGTCTACCTAAATCTAATTTTAAATATATAAATAAACACATAAATATTTTAACTTAATGATTTAAAAACAACATCCTACAGCAGCATACTCTCTTCTCACAAGTCACTTTCAAACATCTCCCCTGCTTTATGCAGTCATAGATTCTTTTTTTTTTTTTTAACAATATAGGGAACTACACGTCAATCATTTTGGAACAAGGTCCATTCTTGAACACAGGGAAGTTTAGATGAAAAGCCCACAATGGTGCCCGACACGCCATACAACTTGAAGATTCACAAATCCCAACAGACTCGGCTCCTCTTGCTATTTCCAAAAACCATCTAAAAGGAAGAGTGAACCAAAATATCAGTCATCTAGCACCCCGTATTTAGTAAGAATCTAGTATGTTTAAGGTTCCTAATATGTGTGATAGGAGCCAAAGAGAGAAAAGACGTGACTAAAACTTCCCTCAAATGTAGACTAATTCCTACCTTACCAGGTTATTTTTAAGATCCACAATAATGGCACAGCATATTATAGAAACACAAATGGTAGCTAGTACAAATAGCTTAAATCAAATTAGAGATGGAAAACAAACACTTAGGAAGAAAAATAACAGTATATAAACTGGATTAAAAGCCCTATAGAAGCACAGAAAAAGAAGAAATGATCAAGAGCACAGATGAAATAAGGATTCACGGAGAACGTCAGATTTAGGCAGAGCCTATGGAAAAGGCTTAGATCTATTAGCTAAGTAGTGGGAGGGAGGGCATTAACAGAGAAGCAAAGATAAGACTAGAGAATTAGGGCCACAGCATAGAAAGCCAATCCAACATCATATTATCAAGCAAAAATATGTAAAGAAATTAGAACTAAATCATGAGCTAAAGAGAACAAAACCTGTATGACTTGGACAAAACGGAACAAGTCCCAAAGACCAACTACAAATTTTTATCAGCTACATCTTTCCTCCTTTGGAAAAAGACAATAGCCTTGTTTAGAAAATATGATACCTACTCTCAAAATACTAAAGAGACTGATATAAATGGGACTATATGTTGATAACATAATCTGATTACTGGATTATAGTGATTTTCTTAAGAGTATTAAGCAGATTTATGAACATTATACTTAAAATTACCTAAATATGAGGGGGAAAATCAGTAATTTTTAATGAACTGATTGATAATGTTTAACAGAGGTATGATTAGTTCACAAATAATGTTTATGTTTCTTAAACCCTCAGAAATGGGACGTTAGATATAAACGTATATTTATAAAATATATTCAAATTTTAATAACCAAATTTTAAAAATAATTCCTTAAAGGTTAAAAAAAAAGTTTATGTACATTCTAACTAAAATTTTTTCAGTTTAGAAAAAATTACAACATAAACTAGTCAAATTCACATTCAGAATAAGGCAGTGGGAATTTTATCACAGTTTTTACGCAAAAAATCTTTTTAAAGTCTTCATTTATCTAAGAGCAACAAGGAAACAGAACAAAAGAAATACTGTAACTGCTTTAGGGACTTTTCCGCATCACTTTTGTGAAACACAAGAACAGTCCAATTCATGCCATTTTATGCCAGGAAAATTATTTTTTTCTCAAAATAAAATCTGAAACACTCTCTAAATTTAACTCAGTACTAATCTGAATTAAATTTATGTTTAACTGCAATTCTAAAATATAACTTGTAGGCCTCTCAAAGAAAGTACCATTTTTTTAATGCCCTTGAATATACAAAGAAGTAACCTTTAGGTTTACTTGGAAGCTAAACTATATAAAAGTAAAGACTTTAAAAGAAAAAACTAAGAAGTGATGTTTACAAATATTAAGCTAAAATGGTTCTATTTTGGAGGCTCTGTCAGGACAATGTCTAAGTCTCTGGCTCCCTAAGTGGGGGCAGGGTTGAAGATACTGTGGCAAATGCATATTCCAGCCTCGCCACTGCGGCTCCAAACTTGAAGTGCAGTGGTAGGCTCTGGAACAAAGAATGTGTAACTTGATCTCTTCTCCTTCTCTCCTCCTTCACAGCAACATTTAGAAAGTAATTTAACCTCTCAAAATGGCATCTTTGTGCTGCTTAGGGGAAAAGCATCTATTCATTATTACAATGTAAGGGGAAAAAAAAGGAATCAAATCACTTTTAAAAAATGGTTTTTGCGTAATGTATAGTGATATTTTTGTGTCAGACATTGAGTACGTAGATAAGCCAATTATAAATGAAGACTTTAGTTTTGTTACTTGAATGTCTACTACCCAAGAATAACAAATGCAGCTCAGGTTTTAAGAACAATTAGTCTTACCAATACAAGGCAGACTTAGTATTTATTTTGCTTTGGTAACAAAGACAGTAATTAGCTCCAAAGAAGTTCTGAAGAGAAAATAATAAAAAGTTAATAGAAATAATCTAGATAAAGTTGAATTTGAAATCTTGGTGACAAAAATCATGCAAGTTACGCACTTTTAATTCTCATATTACCTTTTCATTTATCCTAATTTAAGTCAAGTCCGAAAATATGGGAAAGAACAAAAAAACCTTAGAAAAATTGTTACCCACATATCAAAGAATGTATTAAACATTCTCACCATTGACAAAAATTTTAAGATATTCTAAAATTAGTACCACCAAAATTTTATATAATTTGTAAACATTTCAAAGCACTTATACATTCATGACATAATTTGAGCCTTACAACGACTTTGTGAGTTAGGAAGTCACAAATTTGCTTAGTTGAGACGGTCACAAAAAAGTTGGTAGAGGTCTCTTGACTCCAATCTGTACTATTATTTCTATTTCAACAAATACTAGCAAACATTATTAGCCCCCTTTTACCAGAGAGGAAACAGGTTCAGAAGCAAATAACTTCCCTAAAGTCACAATGCTGATATACAGCAGGTCCAACTTCAAAGTCTTATTACTTAACCACTACTATACTCCTGATGTTTATCAAAATAAATAGATAAAATTAACAGTTTAATGTTATATCACTGACTATAAACCAACTATGGTAGCAGAAAAATGGTCCCCTCGAAGACACCCACATTTTAATCCCTGGAACCCGTGAATGTTACTTTGCATAGCAAAAGGGTCTCTGCAGACTGATTAAAAGTAAAAGCTTGAGATGGGGAGGTTATCCTATTGGACTCAATTTAATCACATGAATTCCTAAAAACAGAGAACCATTCCCAGCTGTGGTTAGAGAGAGAAAGAGATGACAAAGGGTCAAAGAGATGACACCTCGTGAGCCCTGAAGATAAGGAAGGAGGCTACGAGCCAAGGATTTTCGTTGGCCTCTAGGAGCTGGAAAAGGCAAAGAACCAGATTCTCCCCTGCAGTCTCCAGAAAGGAAAACAGTCCTGTGGACACCTTGATTTTAGCCTGGTGAGATCTGTGTTGACCTACAAAGTGTAAGATAATAAATTTGTGCTATTTAAACCAGTGAATTTGTGATAATTTATTACAGCAGCAATAGAAAACTAATACACCAGTTGTACTATATAATTAACATACAGACTGAATGTCCATGTCCGTTCAAAATTTATGTTAAATCCTAATATCCAATGTGATGGGATTTGGACGTAGAGCCTTTGGCAGGTAATTAGGTCTTAAGGGTGGATCCCTCATAAAGGGAAATGGAGCCCTTATAAAAGAGAACCCATAGAGTTCCTTTGCTCCTCCTGCCATATGAGGATATACAAAAAAGATGACCATTTATGACCCAGGGAGTGGACTCTCATGAGACACCGAATGTGCCATCACCTTAATCTTGGACTTCTCAGCCTCTAAACTGTGACAAATGTCTGTTGTTTATAAGCCATCCAGTGTATGGTATTTTGTAACAGTAGCCTGAATGGACTAAGATAATTTTGTATTTTAAATTAACTGAATACTATCTTATAATACTAAAAGATATTCTATCAGTGAGCAAATATGTTATCAGAAATCCTGCCCCTTGGAAACTTCTACACTGCTGGTGGGAATGCAGTCTGGTGCAGCCACTGTGGAAAACAGTATGGAGATTCCTCAAAAGACTAGGAATAGACTTACCATATGACCCAGGAATCCCGCTCCTGGGCATATATCCAGAAGGAATCCTACTTCAAAAAGACACCTGCACCCCGATGTTCATAGCAGCACTATTTATAATAGCCAAGACATGGAAACAGCCTAAATGTCCACAACAGATGACTGGATAAAGAAGTGGTATATTTATACAGTGGAATACTATTCAGCCATAAAAACAACATAATGCCATTTGCAGCAACATGAATGTCCCTGGAGAACATCATTCTAAGTGAAGTAAGCCAGAAAGAGAAAGAAAAATACCATATCGCTCATATGTGGAATCTAAAAAAAAAAAAAAGAACATAAATACAAAAGAGAAACAGACTCATAGACATAGAATACAAACTTGTGGTTGTCAAGGGGGAGTGGGGCCAGAAGGGACAGACTGGGAGTTCAAAATTTATAGATACTGACAGGCATATGCATAATAGATAAACAAGATTATACTGTATAGCACAGGGAAATATATACAAGATCTTGTGGTAACTCACAGCAAAAGAGAATGCGATAATGAATATATGTATGTGCATGTATAACTGAAAAATTATGCTCTACACTGGAGATTGACACAACATTGTAAACTGACTATAACTCATTTTAAAAAAATACTAAAAAAAAAAAGAAAGAAAGAAACCCTGCCCCTTGTATAGATAAAATAAAAACACAGGTACTCATCACTGTGCAACCTGGTATGATTTGGTTGCCAGTGACATTCTGGCCCAATGCTATTTATAACTCTTCTTTCTCCTTTCCTAGCAAGTCAAATGTAAACACTAAACTCTGAAATCTCAAAATACAGATCCAAGTAACTTTTTTTGCCTTGACCACATCAGCATGTGTAGGTACATACAAAAGTCAAGAGGATGATCAAAAGGCATTGAATAATTGGGGAAAAGACTGCAGAGATGACCAAAAAAGAATGGGATCAACAATAATACAGTGGCAGAAGAGTTTTCAGAAAGGAACAAGGTAGTATACTCTTGAAGAGTACAGAGTACTGAATACAGTTCAAATAATACCTGTCAAGGGACTATACTAAATACAGTAATAAATAAGTTACTCTTTGACTTAGGTGATTTTATTAGCCCACTGTACAGATGGGAAACTAAGCACAGAATATTATATAACTTAGCAAAGTCACATTGCTAGTAAGTGGTAAAGGCAGGATTCAAATGCAGGTAAGTGGGACTTCAGAGCTGGTGCACTTAACCAGTAAATTATGTCGCTCCCCAGAGCATAAGCCTCTCATTCAACCCCTTTATGCAAAACAGGAATACTTTCTACCTTCAAGATTTGGGGAAGATTAAAGAGATAACACATATAAAGCATACTGAAAAGCGCCTGGTATGTAGTAATTGTTCAATAAATGTTAGTGACTAGTAATAAGTACCAGGTGCTATGCTAAACATTTTCCTTACCTGATTCCATTTAATCTTCACAACAGCCCTGAAAGCTGTATCTTTGTTTCTGGTTAAGGGGGAACTACTTAGAGAGGTTAAGGTTATATAACCAATAAGCAACAGCAACAATTTGAACTAGGGACTTACATACAGAATCTAAGCGTTTGATCAGTGCCCTTCAACTACTGGTCAATAGTTTTTTGGCTTGTGTATCTTCAAATACAACTGTAAAAAAACTACATAATCCCTCATACATTTTTTAGCTGACACCTAGAAGTCTTTCACAAGTTAGATAACTCCAAAGAATGTGATTTCTGGCATATTGTAAATACCAACATTTTCCATAAATCTGTTCAACAGAATTCAACCACCACTGTGATCTGACCTACCATGATCCATTTGAAAATAAAAATTTCACAGCTTTTTTTTCTCCTTGAACTCATCTCATCTTATTCCATCTGCCCTGCATGTAATAATATTTATGCATTAAAGTCTATGATTAATCACTCATACATGTCTGAAGTTTGAATGGAAATTTTTTTTTAAATTTCTCCTTTGACGTGGAAACAGCCTAAATAAGCCTCTAAGTGTTTAAAAAAATTATTTGGGGTTCAAGTATCACTACTAGCATATACAATTGATTTAAACAACAAACATTACAGATTTGATAGTAATTAACAACAGTAAAAGTTAAAATTTTACTACAAATATATCTGTAGGTTATTGGGGTATGGCTCAGTGGTTGAGTATGTGCTTATTAGCATGCACAAGGTTCTAGGTCCAATCCCCAGGACCTCCATTAACCGCCCCCCAAAAATCCTGTGTTAATGAATTGGATGCCTTTTTTTAAATTAGTTCATTTGCCTGTTTGAATAATTATTGCTAAAATGAAATGATTCAGCGTACTCTTGCTTTTCTGTTTTTCATTTTTATTTTTTTCAAAGAAAGCACTGTGAGAATTTTTGTTCATATCAATAGGTGAATGGGAACGGAAGGAATTTTTTCAGTAGGGCCAAATAATCTCTTCGGAGTCCCACAATTTTAAAAATTCCTTCTGAGTTATTTATTCGAAAATCCCATAGTGATTTACCATCAAAAATATTTTTAATGAGTTAGCAGCTAACAAATTATTTTTGAATATTGGAATTGAAAATCCTTCAGATTTGTTCAAGCAAAAAACTGGAAATCATTAAAATATTTGTTCCCCCCAAATTGGAGCTACTTACTTTTGCAATACTAACAGCAACATTTGGAAACTTCTACCTTAGGGGTCCCTGAAGTTTTATGTAGTTTTCGGAGATATAATTCACGTATCATAAAATTCACTTTTTTAAAGTGTACAATTCAGTGGTTAAAAGCACAGTCACAAAGTTGTACAAGCATCACCACTATCTAACTCTAGAACATTCCATCACCTTAAAAAAGAACCTTGTAACCATCAGCAATCCCACTCAACTCCCCTGCCTCCACCTAGTCCACTAAGGTACTTATTTTCTCTATGAATTTGTCTATCCTGGACATTTCATATAAAAGGAGTCATACAATATGAGGTCCTTTAAAACAGGCTTCTTTCACTCAGCATCATGTTTTCAAAGTTAATCCATGTTGTAGCATGAGTCAGCATTTCATTTCTTTTCAAGGATGAATATTCCACTGTATAGATAAACCATATTCTATCAGTTAATGGACATTTGGGTTGTTTCCCCTTCTTGGCTATTATGAATAATGCTGCTATGAACTTTCATGTGTAATTTTTTATATTAACATGTTTTTAATTCTCTTGGGTATATACCCAGGAGTGGAATTACTGTATCATATAGTAACCCTAAGTTTTTGAGGCACTACTAATCTATTTTCCAAAGCACCTGCATCATTTTCCATTTCACAAGCAGTATATAAGGGTTCCCATTTCTCTACATTCTTACCAATTTATTATCTGCCTTTTTACTACAGCTTTCCTAGTCAGTGTGAAGTGGTATTCCATTGTGGTTCTGATCTGCGTTTCTCTGATGAGTTATTATCCTAAGCATCTATTTATTTTTCATCTATCTTACTTGCCACTTACACATCTTCTTTGGAGAAAAGTCCATTCAAATCCTTTGCCCATTTTTAAATTCAAGTTTTTGTTGTTAGTTATGTGTTCTTTACATATTCTGGGCATGAGTAACTTACCAGACATCTGATTTGCATATGAATCTCCCATTCTGTGGGTTGTCTTTTCACTCTCTTGATAGTCCTCTGATATACGCAGGTTTTTAATTCTGATGAAGTCCAATTTATCTACTTTTTTCCTTTGATATCGTATCTAAGAAATCACTGCCTAATCCAAAGCTGCAAAAAATTTACACCTATGTTTTCTTCTAAGAGTTTCATACTTTTAGCTCTTACATTTAGGTTGTTGGTTTATTTTGAGTTATTTTGTCTATGGTATGAGGTAGGGGGTCCAACTTCATTCTTTTGCAATTAGATATTCAGCTGCCCCAAGCACCACTGTTTTGGTGTCTTGGAATTGTCTTGAAATCTTTTTCTTCCCTGAGAGATTTCCACTGTAGGGCAAATGCATCATGGTAAAAAGAAGGAACAAGAGAAGAGTTAACACCATTCTTTTGTAAAATGGAAAAGGGGAATGGTGGGAAAAAGATTCACCAGGTTGTTTTTAGGAAAGAGCACATGTGGAAGTTTAGTCTGGAAATTAATGTACTTAAAACTATCCCTGTGGTTGGGTACCTCCAGAAGGTTATGTTTCCACTCTAGGCCCAAGACCAATGTTTAAATACAGCTCTATACTACTGCCTCCTAACTCCAAAGGGAAAAGTATCATTTATGAACAATTTTTCATATTTCAATTGTATGAATAATAAAATGAGATGGGGCCCAGGAAAAAGTGATAAGAAAAAGCCTAAAAGTTTTTTACCCTACACCACTCGGCCAAATAATAGTAAGGTTCATTTCTATTCCTCACTTTACATGAAACATATCTGGCTCAATGTATGAATTAACAGAATAAAGTTCATTTTCAAATTTAATTTTACTAATGCAAGAATAATAATAACAAAAAAGAACTAAGAAATTCTGCCTTGAGTCCACTAGTTTGCTCACCTTATGCCTATGCTCCACTGAAACAAGCCCTAACTAGATCAAGGATATAGTATAGGCCATTACTGAATTTTAAGGTCAAACCCTTAGTTCCAAGGTACACCACTATGTTTAGTAAAATTCTTCTCCCTTGAGATTGATTCAATTTCTGATACTGGCAAAACAGATGTGCTATTTATTTTCTCTTATCACGTAACTCTGCCAGTGTGATAGGTGTGCAGTATAACCTTGGGGATATTTCATTTCCCATGCCTTTTATTGGGATGAAACACAGACGGCATTTTTCCATGTGGTAATTTATTATATATTTCTGCCCACGTAAACTAACTCTTCACTGCCTTTTACTCCTAATCTAAGTACTTACCCAACAAATCTGTATTTTTTATTTTGGATGAAAAGTTTTTTGATTTGTTTGCTTATATATTAACACTTGCCTTCTATTTTAAAAAAAATTGTATTGGTTCTTACTGTGTAAAAGTGAATTATTTTTCAAACTAAATCCTAAGTATCAAAAAATTAATCTGTGACCCCTTTCTCTACTGGTGTGTTGTTCCTGGACAATTATCATGTACTAAATCTAAAATGTGACTCTGTTTCTGTACTCTTGTTCAATTTGTTTAATTATTCCACTTTTTTCAACCCAGTATCAGTTATTCTACTTCACATGGTTGTGTTCTGACTTGAGATAACACACATTTTTAAGAGTGTAAAATCTACAATGCAAACATTAGACAGTATTTTCATTTGTAATTTTTAACCCTGATATTATTCACAAAGGGATAAAGATGACATTTTAATCGAGTAAAAACTGATTATTTAATGAAGAGTATTGAGAAACTGACTAGTCATCTGGCTTTAAAAGAAAACTGAGCCCTACCTCACTCCTTAGACAAAAAATAAATTGTAGATTGATATTCAAAGTAGAAGAAAATAGTTTTGGTTTTGTTTTAATATTATTCTCAAACAAGTGGAGGCCATTCTAAGCATAACACATTAAGTTACTGAGGAAAAAAAAGGTAAGTTCCTTATAGGAAAAGTTTTATTTCAGTTGCCTATTACACATACAAGAGAAGTATAAATCTGCATTTCTGAGTCAGACTGGAGATTAAAAGTTGGGCACCAACAACACAGAGATGATTACAAAGCCTTGAAATCAGAAAAGCTCAACAAGGGAATGAGTATGGCTAAAAAAGAGGTGCAGGGACTGAGCCCTGGAGGTACTCCATGACAAAAAGAGACTGAGACAGAAACTAAGGAGAGTATGCAGTCCTGGAAGCCAAGGGAAGAAAGTGTTTCCAGGAGAAGAGAATAAGTGACCACCTGTGTCAAATACTGTTACCAGGTCAAATAATTCAAGGATGAGAAACGAAAAATCATGGGTAACCTTCACAAGAGCAGCTTAGGCGGGGTGCTAGGAAGGAAAGTCTAATTAGAGTAGGCAGACTCCTAAGATCTCCTTTTGGGATGAGAAAAACTAGAAGCAAAGTATAGACAATTCTTTTGGAAAAAAGTGGGGGAGGGAAATGAAGCAACAATTAGAGGGGAAAAATGGAGTCAAGAGACTCCATTGTTGTTGTTAAGATGAGAGCATGATAGTGAGTTGACAAGAATGATCCTGCATCATGTTAGACAGAAGGGATGGAATTAGAACACAGTGGAGGCTATAGACCTTCCTAGAAGCATGGTCAGTTATTCCATAATAATAGAAGGAAGTCAGAATACATGGAGCACAGATGAAGACAGATGGATAGATGCAGCAGCAGGAGCTTTATGGAGTTTTCTTCTATAACATCTATTTTCTCAGCAAGATGAAAAGCAAAGCTGTGCACTGAGAGTAAAGAATATAGAAGGTGGTGTCAGAGGTTTGAAGAGGAGGAGGTTTAAATGATCACCTAGGTTAAGTTAGGTCAGGAAAGTAAACACATTAGGAACTACTGCTGAGTAACATTATGGGCTCATCCGACCTTGGTGATCATTAACTGTAGGTAAGACCAACAGCAAAGTTAATTCTAATTTGAAAAGACGCATGCATTCCAATGTTCAGAGCACCATTACTTACAAAAGAAATTGTGTGTGTATACAATGGAATATTATTCAGCCATTAAAAAGAATGGCCTACAACAAAGAAGAATCTGAAAAAGAATATACATAACTTAATCACTTTGCTATACATCTGAAAGTAATGCAACATTGTAAATTAACTATACTTCAATTAAAAAAAGTTAAAAAAATTTTTCTCAGTTAAAAAAAATTCTGCCATTTGCAATAACATGTATGGCGCCAGAGTATTATGCTTACTGAAATAAATGAGCTAGAGAAAGACAAATACTGTATGCTATTACTTATATATGAAATCTAAAAAATAAAATGAATGAATATAACAAAACAGAAACTAAATCACAGATACGGAAAAAACAAACTAGTGGTTATCACTGGGGAGAGGAGAAGGCAGAGAAGAAGTAAGATAGGAGTAGGAGATTAAAAAGTACAAACTACTATGCAAAAAATAAGTCAGTTACAAGGATACGCTACACAGCATAAGGAATATAGCAATATTTTATAATAGTTTTGAATGGAGTATAATCTATAAAAATATTGAATCACTATGCTGTACACCTGAAACTAATGTAAAAATGTAAATCAACTATACCTCAACAAAAAACAATCTCCCAACAAAGAAAAGCCCAGAAGCAGATGGTCTCAGTGGAGAATTTTACCAAATGTTTAAAGAATTAACACCAATCCTCTGAGTCTTCCAAAAAACTGAAGAGGAAGAACACTTCCAAACTCATTTTATGAGCCCAGCATTACCCTGATACCAAAGCCAGAAAAAGATACCACTGGAAAAGAAAACTATAGACCAATATCCCTGATGAACACAGATGCAAAAATCCTCAATAAAATATTAGCAAGTTGAATTCAAGCACATTTAAAGCATAACACACCATGACCAAGTGGAATTTATCCCTGTAATCCAACAATTGCTCAACCTAAGAAAATCAACATACACAATACACCAAATTAACACAACGCAGAACAACGGGTGCAGAAAAAGCACTTGACAGAAGTCAACAAATTTTCATGATAAAAACATTCAAACTAAGAACAGAAGGAAATTACTTCAACATAATAAAGGCCATACAGCTGATTCTTGAACAATGTGGGGTATGAACTGCACAGGTCCACTTAAAAAGATTTTTTTTCCAACATATATATACTACAGTACTATATGATCCTCAGATGCAGAACTGTGGATGTAGAACCATGGACTTAACATTGTTAAAATGTCCATACTGCCCAAAGCAATCTACAGATTCAATGCAATCCTTAAGAAAATCCTAATGGAACTTTTAGCATATATACCAAAAACCACCTTAAAATTTATATGGAACCTCAAAGGATCCTGAATAGCCAAAATGATCTTGAGAAAGAAGAATAAAGCTGGAGGCCTCACACTTCCTGATTTCAAAATACATTACAAAGCTACAGTAATCAACAAGTATGGTATTGTTGGCTGAAAGGATTAAAATCCAGGATAATGGGCAGAGGTCATGAAAGAACTGCCCAGGGAAGAGTTCCCAAAATTTTTACTTCCATCTGTGGAATAAATGGATTATCTTTTTAGATGACTTCAGAAAGGGAAACTCATTTGCAGGTATAAATTCTGGTATATGTTTAAAAAAAAAAAGTCACACTTCATTTATCTATGTATATACTGATATATACTACTTAGGATATATATACCACTTACCAATTATACTAATTATGAATGGGTAAAATACACAATGTGTGTGAAATATATATATATATATATCACTAGCATAAAGACAGACATGTAGACCCATGCAACATAATAGATACCCCAGAAATAAACGTTTGCATATATGGTCAAATGATCTGCAGCAAGGGTACCAAGACTGCAAAACGGGAAAGGACAGTCTCCTTAACAAATGGTGCTGGGAAAACTGGGTATCTACATGCAACAGAATGAAGATGGGTCCTTATCTTACACCATATACAAAAAGTAACTCAAAATGGGGTAAGCACTTAAACATAACACCTGAAAGTATAAAACTCCTAGAAGAAAATACAGGGGGAATGCTTCATGACATTGCAATGAACAATGATTTCCTGAGTATAACATCAAAAGCACAAGCAACAAAAACAAAAATAGACAAAATGGGACTACGTCGAAACTTAAAAACTTTTGTGCAGCAAAGGAAGCAATCAACAGAGTGAAAAGGCAACCTATGGGATGTAAGAAAATATCTGCAAACCATGTACTGGAAAAGTTGTCAATATCCAGAATGTGGGACAAAGAAGTCCCACAACTCAGTAGCAAGAAAATAAATAACCTGATTTAAAAATGGGCAAAAGTCCTAACTAGACATTTCTCCAAAGAAGATACACAAATGGCCAACAAGCATATAAAAGATGCTCACCATCACTAACCATCAGTGAAATTCAAATCAAAACCACAATCAGATATCACCTAATACCCATTAGAATGGCCGCTATCAAAAGAAAGAAAGAAACAAACAAACAAGTATCACAAGGATGTGGAGCAATCTTGTACAACCTTGTACACCGTTGGTAGAATCGTGTGGCCGCTATGGAAAACGGTATGGAAGGTCCTCAAAAAATTAAAAATAAAACTACCATATGATCTAGCTAAATCACTCCTGGGTAAAAATTCAAAAGAATTGAAAACAGGATCTTAAAGAGATATTTGCACACCTGTGTTCATTAAAGGATTATTCACAATAGCCAAGAAGTGGATGCAAACTAAATGTCCATCAACAGATGAGTGAGTGCATAAAGAAAATGTGGCATATAAACACAATGGAATATTATCAAACCTTTAAAAATAAGGAAATTCTCTCATATACTACAAACATGCATGAACCTTGAGGTCATTATGCTAAGTAAAATAAGCCAATCAGAAAAAGACAAACACTATGTGATTTCACCTAGATATGTTCCCTAAAGTTATCAAACTCACAGACGCAAAAAGAATCATAGTTGCCAGGGGCTAGGGTGAGGGAGAAACAGGAAGTTGTTGTTAACTTGGCAGGGCTTCAGTCAAGTAAGATGAAAAACTTGTAGAGATCTCTTGTATAACAATGTGCACATAACGAGCAATACTGTACTGTACACTTAAAAATAGTTAAGGGGGTAAATTTCCGTTATAAATATTTTACAACAATAACAAAAAAAAAGTGCACAGTAGGCATAGTTAGATTTATCCATCACTGGAGTTCCTCAACTAAGCAATGAAGCAAGTAACAGCAAGTGTGTACAACTGAACAATTATGCCTAACCATTGAATTTAAAATGAATAAGAAGGCATGGGACTTAAGGGGGTTGTGTTGAGAAAAAGTAAAAAGGTAATAGGGTCCATGGGTTGCAGGTCCCAGTGAGGTAAAAGGATGGTTGATACGAGAAGACATGAGTTGGAAAGATGAGAACTGATAATCAGGGGGGAGGGTATAGCTCAAGTGGTAGAGCACATGCTTCCCAGTACCTGTACCTCCATTAAAAATAAACAAACCTAATCACCTCTCCCCCTGCCAAAAAAAATTTTTTTAAGTGATAATCAAAGTAGGGTACTTGAAATTGAAGTTACGGAAGTGGATACAGTTATTATAATTACAAGTACGTTATTATTATATATATAACAGATCCGAGCTATAAGCACAGGTGGCTGAAGCAGAATGGAGAACACTGGAAGAGGTCAAAAAACCAAGAGGCCAGGAAGGTAGTGGAAGAGTCACCCACCTAGATGTTGAGATCATCAAGAATTAGAATAAAGTAGTATTGGAGATAGTGAGCTACATGAGGTATTTTCACAGAATAAGGTGAAATAACAGGGGATGAAACCAAGGTTCAATGGAAAACTGCTAGGAGCAGTAGTAGTAGGTGGTGGTATCTGATCAGGAGACTCAAAACCATGTCTTTTGTTTGATGTTAAGTAAGGTTGGAGGGACAGTGTAGAAGTAGCAAAGAGGGGCAGGGTGGATAACCCATCTCCAGGCCCAAAGGACAGGTGGTCTGTAAGAGAAAATTCCACCACTCGAGTGGCTGCAAAAGAATCAGTGTCCTCCAGTATGAATCAAGTTTCAGGTACAAGGGTTCTTAATCAGAGCCATGACCTCACAAAATTCAGGAGGTCCATGAACTCAGATGGGAAAAAATTACATCTTTATCTTCATTAACTCCAACTGAAATTTAAATATAATTATTTAATTATGATAGGCAAAACACACAGTAATATTAGCAGTACCTGTAACTTCATAACCAAAAGAAATCAGATATTCTCATCAAATTACACTGTTACAGATAATTCAGAGTATTATTTAAGCTCATCATTATTTAAAAATTAGGGCAGTTGTTGAAACTCACTACTGGGTTATCTAATGAGTTAATAAAAGAAAATACATATTAATATATCTAAAATTAATTACTTAAACAGCAGAATTTCAGTGTAATTGGTTTCCTTTGTAATCCAATGTATTTTATTTTACACACTTAAAAACATTAGTCTGAGAAGGGGGACAGAATTGTTCCAAAAACTTAAGAATATTTGAGAGTAAGAAGGTGAATAGAAAGATTAGAAAAAGGTGCAATGAAAAGGCTTCAGGCGTTGGAGAGCAGAGGGAGGAAAGGGTCTGCCAAGGAGATTATACAGAGCCTTATAAAGAATAAAGGTTAATGTGAGATCAAAAAGAATGAGCGAGATACAGAAAAAGTCCAGTGAAAAAAAGGCAAGCTGCAACATAAAATGCATGATACCAGTTGTATAAAACACAAGAAATGGAAATATATTTTTGTAAATGGAGAGAAAATTTTAAAAGGATAAGACAAAACAGCAACAGTGGTTACCAATGAGAACTAAAGTCAGAAGGGGGCAAAGCTACAAGAGAAAGTAAAGAGGAAAGTTCATTTTCCTCTCCTGGATTGTCTGAATTGTTTACTATGAGCATGTATTACACTTTCTAACAAACTAGTTGTTTTTAGGGAAATCCCTTTATTATTTTCCTTAGTAGATTCGCTCGTATTCTTGCAGGACACTAGCAGGAGGCTAGGCCTCCAAGATCTCCAGGGAACTCAGTGAAATATTCTTTAAGGGAATGCTGTCCAAAAACAATGTATTTTTTTAAATAGCAGGGTGAGATGGGCATCATTGGGAACAGTTTTAGACAGCTATTTGGGGTTATCATGAAACAATCACCCCTTGTGTTAGCCTTTCAAACATGTGACTTTTGTGCTGAGCAAGCAGGAAGTTGAAGCTTCAGCTTCTGGAGCTCTCTCGCCATGATTCAAAGCATGTCTGGGACAGGTAAGTGCCAAGCAGGCTGGGATTAATAGGCACTTCTTACCAAATGAAGCAAACACTGTTAGCACTTCTCAAGTTGAACAGCTACTGCTGGTATACAGGGAACCTACCGATTTTTTTGCTCACCATATATACAGCTATCTTACTGAATTCATTTATTAGTTTTCCAAGTTTGCCTTGATTTTTCTAGATTATATGCTCTGCAAAGGGTATACATGAAGAGTACAAGTTTTGACTTTCCTTGTCAAATATTTACAGGCATACCTTCATTTTATTGCACTTTATAGATACTGGGGTTTTATTTTTTTAAACAAATTAAACGTTTGTGGCAATCGTGTGTCAGGCAAGTCTATCGGTACCAGTTTTCCAACAGCATTTGCCCATTACATGTCTCTGGGTTACGTTTTGGTAATTCCTGCAATATTTCAAATCTCTTCCTTATTTTATTTGTTATGGTGATCTGTGATTAGTGACCTCTGATGTTACTACTGTAACTGTTTTGGGGCACCCATGAACAGTGCCCATAGAAGACAGCAAACTTAATAAATGTTGTGTCCTGACTGCTCCACCAACCAGCTGTTCCCTCTTCCTTTCTCCCTTTCTTTGGGCCTCCTGAGACACAACAATACTGAAACTAGGCCAACTAAAAACCCTACAGGGTTAGGGGTGGTGGGGGTACAGTTCAGTGGCAGAGTGCGTGCTTAGCATGCACGAGGTCCTGGGTTCAATTTTCAGTACTTCCATTGAAAAAAATAAAAAAAATAAGAATAAATAAATAAACCCAATTACTTCCCCCCAACCAAAAAAAAAAAAAAAAAGGCAACCTACAATGGCCTCTAAGTGTTCAAATGAAAGAAAGGATCACACATCTCTCACTTTAAATTAAATGCAAGAAATAATTAAGCTTAGTGAGGAAGGCTTATCAAAAGCCAAGGCAGGCCAAAAGCCAGGCTTCTAGCACCAGTTAGCCAAGTCATGAATACAAAGGAAAAGTTGTTGAAGGAAATTAAAAGTGCTACTCCAGAAAATACACAAATATAAGAAAGCAAAACAGCCTTATTGCTGATATGGAGAAGGTTTTAGTGGTCTGGATAGATCAAACCAATCACAACATTCCCTTAAGGCAAAGCTTAATGCAGAGGAAGGCCCTAACTCTTCAATTCCCTGAAGGCTGAGAAAGGTCAGGAAGCTGCAGAAGGAAAGTTTAAACACAGTAGAGGCTGGTTTATGAGGTTTAAGGAAAGACGCCTCCTCCATTACATCAAAGCACAAGGTGAAGCAGCAAATGCTGCTGTAGAAGCTGCAGCAAGTTATCCAGCAGACCTAGCTCAGATCACTAATGAAGGTGGCCACATTAAGCAACAGATTTTTGAGGCAGATGAAATAGTCTTGCATTGAAAGAAGATGCCATTTAGGACTTTCATAGCTAGACAGAAGTCCACGCATGGCTTCAAAGCTTCAACACACAGGCTGACTCTCTTGTTAAAGGTTAACACAGTTGGTGACTTTAAATTGAAGCTAATGCTCATTTACCATCCCCAAAATCCAAGGGTCCTTAAGAATTATGCTAAATCTACTCTGCCTATGCTCTAAAAATGGAACAAGAAAGTCTGGATGACAGCACATCTGTTCACAACATGGTTTACTGAATATTTTAAGCCCACTGTTGAGAACTATAGCTCAGAAAAAGATTCCTTTCAAAAGATCACTGCTCATTAACAATGCACCTAGCTACCCAAGAGCTCTAATGGAGATATACAGTAAGATTAATGTTTTCATGCCTACTAACAAATCATTCATTCTGCAGCCCTTGGATCAAGGAGTCATTTCAACTTTCAAGCCTTATTATTTAAGAAATCTATTTCATAAGGCTATAGCTGCCATACACAGTGATTCCTCTCACAGTTCCAAACTAAACTGAAAACCTTCTATAAAGTATACACTATTCTAGATGCTATTAAGAATATTCATGATTCATGGGAAGAGGTCAAAATATCAACATTAACTGAAGTTTGGAAGAAGCTGCCTCATGGATGACTTTGAGGTTTCAAGACTTCAGTGAAGGAAGTAACTGCAGATGTGGTGAAAACAGCAAGAAAACTAGAATTAGAAGTAGTGCCTGAAGATGGGAATGAATTGCTGCAATCTCAGGATAAAACTTTCATGGATGAGGAGTTGCTTTTTATAGATAAACAAAGAAAGTGGTTTCCTGAAATGGAATCTACTTTTGGTGATGATGCTGTAAAGACTGTTGAAATAACAAAGGATTTAGAATATCACATAAATTCAGCTGATAAAGAAGGGACAGGGTGTGAGAGGATTGACTCTAACTTTGAAAGTTCTGTTGAGTATAATGCTATCAAACAGCACTGCCTGCTACAGAGAAATCGTTTGTGAAAGGAAAAGTTAAATCAGTGCAGCAAACTTCAATGCTGTCTTACGAAGTGGCTACGGCCACCCTATCCTTTAGCAATCACCACCCTAATCAGTTAGCAGCCATCAACATAGAAGCAAGACCCTCCACTAGCAAAAAGATTACGACTCACTGAAAGCTCTGATAATGGTCAGCATTTTTTAGCGATGAAGTATTTTAAAAGATATGTACATTTTTTTAGACAATGCTATTGCCCACTTGATAGACCATAGTGTAGTATCAACATAATTTTTACATGCACTGGGAAACCAAAAATTGTGACTCCCTTTATTGCAGTATTTGCTTTATTGTGGTGGTCTGGAAGAAAACCCGAATCATCTCCCAGGTATGCCTGTATACCTTCTTTATGCAAAATTCCACTGGCTGGGGCTGCCAGTTAAATATTTAACAATAGTTTCTAAACTGAGCTCTTAGGATTCCTTAAAAAACTAAAAACAGACTTACCATATGATCCAGCAATTCCACTCCTGGGCATATCCGGAGGGAACTCTAATTTGAAAAGATACATGCACCCCTCAATGTTCATAACAGCACTATTTACAAGAGCCAAGACATGGAATCAACCTAAATGTCTATTGACAGATGACTGGATAAAGAAGATGTGGTATATTTATATAATGGAATACTACTCAGCCATAAAAAGAATGAAATAATGCCATCTGCAGCAACATGGTTGGACCTGGACACTGTTATTCTAAGTGAAGTAAGCCAGAAAGAGAAAGAAAAATACCACATGGTATCACTTATGTGCGGAATCTAAAAAAGCGACACAAATGAATTTATTTACAAAACAGAAACAGACTCAGATATAGAGAATAAGCTTATGATTACAGGTTGGGGGGGTTGGAGGGATAAATTGGGAGTTCAGATTTGCGGATACTACTGTATATAAAATAGATAACAAGGTCCTACCGTACAGCACAGGAAACTATATTCAATACCTTGTAATAGCCTATAATGAAAAGAATATGAAAAAGAATATATGTATGTATAACTGAACCACTATGCTGTATACCAGAAAGTAATACATTGTAAACTGATTATACTTCAATTAAAAAAAACAAAACACAGCTCTTAGGACTGTTCTTCTTTTCATGAAAAGTATTTTACCAGTTGGGTTTACTATGTGCTTTAGCTATTTTTACCTCTTATAAGGTTGAGAAAGTTTCTTTTCTTTCCTAAATCTAGTCTATCAGAAATGGTTACCGAATTTTATCTAGTAGCTTTTTGTCATCAATTAAAATGATTATATTGTTTTCCTTCTTTGATTTACTAACAGTATAAAGGATGCTAATAGATATCCTAAGGTTAAATCATCTTTGAATCCCTGGGCTAGCTTGACCCTATAGTTTTAATATACTTTTGGGTAAGTTTGCTAATATTTTACTTCCGATTTTAGGTGATAAATGAGAATAGCCTATCATTTTCTTTTCTTGTGCTATCCTTTTTGTTAGCAGAGTTATGCTAGTTTCAAAGAGTATTTTCTCTTTTGTATTTTTTCTTTCCTCTGGGAAGAATGTGTAACATAGGAATTATCAACTACTTTAAATTTTGTAAAACATCTGACCTTTTAAAAGGTGTATCTTTCACAACTTCTTCTATTTCTTCATCAGCTACTGAATTATCAAGTTCATCCGTTCCTTCAATTTCAGTAATTTAAATTTTCCTAAGAAAAAATCTGTTTCATCTAATTGCTAGGATGTGTGGCATAAAGTTATACATAATATTTTTCTATAAGGCTTTCATCTCAATACTGAGATGTCCCTAGCTTTTTAACGTTTGCTTCCAGCTTGTTTTCCTCTTAATCAGATTTGCCCAGAGTCTGCCAGCTTTTAATTTTACTCAAGTTGTTTTGTTTTTCATTAACTTACAATTTTATATTTATTAATTCCGTCATTCTACTTTATTTGGCTTTACTTTGTTGCTTTAAACCAACGTGAATTGAATACCTTGTTCATTCAGTTTTAATCTTTTTTACTTACTAATATTTAATTGTTACGAATTTCCCATAAAGTTTCACATTGGCTACACTGATACTACAGTGTGCTCTCACAGTAATTTACTTCCACATTGTGACTTTAGTTATGACTGTCTCTTTAAGCTATTTAAAAGCTATGTCTCTTCCCCTACCCACCAAAAGGAGATAGGTGTTTTTATTTTAGACTTATGTTTTTGTTTGTTCTGTATGTTTTTGTTCTTTGGGGAAGCTGAGGCATTCTATTGTTGTTTATTTATCTTGCACTGTGGTCAGAAAATATAAAAATAATCTATTTGTCTTTTGCTTTCTAAAAAATCTACTGATCTTTGTGGCACAAAACATGCCCACTTCTCGTGAAAATTTCACGTGTTGGGAAAGCATATATATTCTCAAGAAATCTATGTGAAGGAACTACAATCAGTCTTCTTTAAGGATCTAGTATTGAGAAATGGAAAGCCACTGAATACCAAGTTATTCCTTCTCCGCAAAGCTACACAATACCTTACCTTTGCAATGCATCTGATTCATTCTTCTCTCTATAGATCAATTTCTGATTCTTTAGCTACTTGAATCCCACCACTCCTGATTGGGAGCAAAGCCCCTGGTGTTTAATGGCCTGAGCATTCCAGTTGTCAATGGCCCAAAAGCAAATTCTGAGGCAAAACAATCCAATTGGCCCAACCTGGATCAGAGGTCCATCCTCACTCTACTCGACTATGGCCAGGAAAAACAAGGTCATGGTTGCAGACTTTTTAAAGCTCACCCACAGCCAAGTCTCCACTTCTGGGAACATGGAAGAACTACACTTCTCTATCCCCTTGCAGTTAGGTAAGGGCAAATGACTAGTTCCTATTACTGAAGTTATGTAACTGCTGGTTACAAGATTCCCCACAATGTTCTCTCCCTTTCTATAGCAATCAAGAAAGCCATGTTCCAGAAGAACAGCTACAAGACAGTGGAACCTCTGCCAGGCTTTCTCTCAATGGCTTATTTGACCCAAGCTGAACATGGAACAAGAAATAAACTTTTCACTCTGTCAAGCCACTGAAATTTTTTTTTCACTAATGACATATAATTTAGCTCATCTTGTTAACCAACACCTCCCAGACCTGCAGGGAGGGCAAATTCTCTGATATATTCTCTATTTATAATAAAATTAACATCTCTAATACAAATGAAATTTGAGGGAGAGGGTCTTTTCTGTAGTCTACAAATTTTTCTAAAAATAGTATATACTGTCTTCACAATCAGAGAAAAATACTCCTTAAAGAGCTAATGAAAGTTTCAATGGGATAAGTACTTTGGAACTAGAAGCTTAGCCATTACCTAGCCAAGTCCTGACCACTTCCATTCTACAGAACAGAGAACTGGGAGTGAAAGCATGTCCTAAATAAGGCTTCCAACAGGCAATACCGGACTAAGGAAAATTTACTCAGGCCTCTGGATTGTTTCAGTCAATCGAGACAACACATTTTAAGATTTATTCCCTTAAAAATATACTTTCCATGATTTTTTCATGGGTCTATTTCCCCACTTTATTCTAACTTTTCCCTCTAATTTTTATATATTGCACCATATTCTCAACCTAAAATAAGCTTAGGCCCCCTATTAGCCACTCTCCTAGTACTCTAAACTTCCCTTTCCTAGCACCAATACCACATTGTCATGACATAACAGGGTGGGTTTGTATTTTTCTAATGCTGGTCTCCCCTACTAGAGCATAAGCTCCATGAAAGCAGAACTCAGGGCTATTTTTATTCACTATTATATAACCAAGTCTGGACAGTCTCTGGTCTGTAACAGGTGCTGATTACATACTTATCAAGTTGAATTATACTTTCCAAGTCTTAAAGATTTAGAAATAATTACCAAGACTAAATTGGTCATCTCAGAATTCTTGTCTCTGCTTTCTCAGAAAGTCTGTTTCTTTCTCCTTAGAAAAGTTAAGAGTTCTATGCAAGGGTCAAGAAAACGGGAGGTTTTCATAAAGAGTACTGAAGCTTCCTAGAAACCAAGTAAATTAGGAATCAAGCTTTGGGGGGAGAGAGAGTTCAAATGTACTAATAGGAAAACAAAGTACACCATTTTGGTTAATCATACCTTTCCTCCTGTCTTATTGAACAGGGAATTAAATGTAAAACATAGAACTAAAAATTCCCCACCCTCCATCCAGTCAAACTCGAGAATGAGGAAATCCCAATCATTTTAATTTCTTGAGATGGACACTTAAATCATTGAGTTTTAACATTTCTACTTTTCTAATATATATTTTTAAAGCGATAACATTTCCTCTAAGTATAGAATTAACTATATCCCAAATGTTGATATGACATGTATTTTCATTATTTTTTAACTATTTTATTCAGGTATGACTAACATATAAAAAGCTGTGTATGTTTAATGTATACAACTAGATGAGTTTGATAAGTACACAGCTGTGAAACTATCACCATAATTTATGTCATAAATATATCTATCACCTTCAAAAGTTTCCTTCTGCCATTATTATTATTATTATTATTTTGATAAAAACACTTAAAAGTTTGCTACAAGGGTAGAGTATTTTCATTATTCTTGAATCCAAAGTAATTTCTAATTCCTTGTAACTTATTTGATCCATGGGTTATTTAGAAGTGTACTGCTTCATTTCAAAGGTTTTCTCATTATCTTTCGTTACTGATTTCTAACTTAATTCTACTATGGTCAGAGGACACTGCGAACAATTTCAATCCTTTGATATTTGTTGAGGCTTGCTTTAATGACACAGCAAGTGGGTCTTACTCTATCCTTATTGGGTGTAACGTACTCTATACATTAATCAAGTTAGGTTTTTGTTATGTTGTCTGACTTCCTATATCCTTACTAATTTTCTGTCTACTAGTTTGATCAGCAGTCACTGTGATTAGGGTCCCTGATGTAAAACTTTAGGTAACTTACATAGTGCTTACAATGGGTAAGATATGATTCTAAGATATAAGATAAATATATAAACTTACAACCACTCCATGATGTAGGGACCATTATTCCCATTTTACAGATGAGGAAACAGAGATGTTAATCAATTTGCCAAAACTGCTGATTGCCCAGCTAGGAAGAAGCAGAGTTGGGATTTAAGCCCAGAGTCCATGCTCTTAACCACTATATATTTATAATATCATCTTAGGATAAAATGTTTTTCCTCAAGAAGAAAAAATATTACTGAAACAGTGCCCCCTTGAAATAATTAAGAACTATTTTTTCTTAGAAATGCTTAAGATGTGAATTTTAAAAGGACACAAATATTGCATCAGCATCAAATTATGCAAAAAATATAAATAGAAAAAGAAGACTGAAAAGACTTACACTAAATGTTAACAATGGTTATTTTGAGATGTTGGAGATGTTTTTCCTTTTTGTTCTACTTTTCAATGTCTTCTAAATCCTGAATATGAATCACCCTTACAGTAGGTAAAAACTACTACAGTGGCATGTTATAACCACTGACTTAATAGACAGTGCTGTGTCTTAATTTTTGAGTTAAGAGACAAAAAATGTTAGCAAATGAAAATCACAGTAGATAACGGATATTTAAAAGCGCTTTGTAAACTATAAAGCTATACAAATGTTAGCAATCATAAGCATCCCACAACTAAATAAAATAAAAGATTTTTCATGTCTTTCCCTTTTTAAATTTCAATGGCTTTAAAATGCCTGATTATTTTAAAATTTGAATATTTTGTCTAAACAAATTCTTAAGAACTGATTTTTAAAGGGCAGAACATTTAAAGTGCCACATATCCCTGAATACTAAAAAAAAAAGGGAAGCAACCAACAAATTTACAACAGCATCACACTCTCTTAGAATCACTGAAAAATCCCGTGATCTGTTATTTAATAAAATGTTGATTCAGTGCTGAAGGTATAAATAGGAAATCCAAATTTAACCCCAAAAAGTGATGTTATTTTTGGAAAAGAATTTTCATAACTCCTTAAAAAAGGGAACAATTCATTTAAAGAATTAAAGACACATTTAACACTAAAAATGTACATACCGTTATTAGTGATAAGAATATAAGCTCAGTCTATTTAGGATCTGTTTTCCTTTTAAAGTTTCTTTTGCTATTTCTGCAACAGAACCTAGGAATAAAGAACGCACAGCTGCCTAGCAGATGTATAATTTCAGTGTTTAGATTCCATTCTCCCTAGCTTCATTCTGCTAGGGGTTTTGGATTTTCTATTTCCATATGGTTTTTGACCTCTCTCAGTTTAGGTTCTGCCTCCCCACATCTTATTCTATTTTAGTCCATTATTACAGAAAAACACTTCAAATTTGAAACATCTTAGCTTTTTTTTTAAGCCTAAAACCTGCACAGCTGAAAAAGGAAGAGAGAATATGCAGAAAAAAAGATGAAGAGATAATTAGAACAAGAGCGCCACATTCCCAAAACTTCCTACTTCTAGTTAGATAACTCCCCTCCCTGTCCCCTTAATTCTAAGTGTCTTATATTTCAGGTTCAGACACTCAAGTTTAATGTAGGAACAGAATTTCAGCTTTATTCAACTGATTTCCTCAACTTCTTAAGTCATGGCAGAAGCATTAAGTTTTTTTTTAATTTACACTGTGTATACCAAAATGTTTACAGATGTTATCTTTTAGTATGAATCTGAGGGAGTTTTATTTTTTTCTCAGGGCTTTTCTGTGTTTTAAATTTGTTCAGTGAGCACTACTTTTGTGATGAGGCAAAAAAGGCTTCTGCTTTGTTTTAAAGAAAAACCTGCAAGAAATGGATTACTTTTAAATGTCTACATGCCATAACCAATGTGTTTTAAGTAATTTTTATGGAACAACATAAACAATTTAATAATATTCCAGAGGACACTCTCAGCACCATCATCAGGTGAAAAACAGGTTTCATTTCTCAACATATTTGACTCCAAAAACTGCCCCTTAGATGAGCTTGTTCACTTCTATTTCAATTGATGCTGCAGTTTTTTTTTTAATCTTTTCTTCTTCCTGTTCTCTCATATGGTAGATTTTAAATGTATTCTAAGAAACAATACGAATAACATAATTATGTTTTACAAATATCTTTCCAATTTCAATGACTCTGGGGACTATTCAATTAGCCATGGGGGAGGGTATAGCTCAAGTGGTAGAGCACATGCTTAGCGTGCACAAGGTCCTGGATTCAATCTCCAGTACCTTCATTAAAAATAATAATAATAAACAAATAAATAGACCTAATGACCTCCCCAGAAAAAAAATAAAATAAAAAATAAACTTAAAAAATTTTAAAAAGAGTAATAGCCACAGTAAAGCTGTGAAAAAAAATTCATATAATTATCAACAATTAAACTTACATGTCTTGGAAATGAGATCTATAATAGAGCACTAATTTTAAGAAAATATTTACAAGAGTTCTGGATGCTTAAAAAGCACTGGATTCTACTGACTTTTTAATATTCTTTTCTCTACAATACAAACATTAGTCAAGTCAAAGAATGCCAATCAAAAATTTATGAATAGTTTCTACCAAATTTTAAATATTAAAAAAAGCAGGGGTTCATTGTTAAGAGTTAATCAAATTTAACCCATCAAATATATATATATTTAGACCTTGAGGGGAGATAATGTTTTACCAGGTACCTAAGGCAGCACTACAGTAAACTCAGGCAAACTTACCTACTCTTTGTGGAGAACAGGGAATAAAAACAGGACAAAATAAAGTCAAACATGTATGTGTCTGTGTGTAGCACACATCCTCATTTTAAAATTATACTACTCCATTTGAGAATGAAATAATCCTGTGGTTAAGAACACAGACTCTAAAGTCAGACTACCTGGGTTTGAATCCCAGTTCTACCACTTACTACTAGCTATTCACACCTTGACAAATTATTTAACTTCTGCGCCTCAGTTTCCTTATGTGTAAAAGGGAACAGATAACAATACCTATATCATGCAATATTTGTAAGGATTAAATTGATTAATATGTATAAAATACTTTAAAATAGGGCCAGGTACATAGTTTATCTAATCCATCTCAATCTTCTATTTTACTGCTCCACACTCTTCAAATGGAAATCCATTGATCTTTTACAGATGAATGGCTAAAAATTAACTTAAAACTTTATAAGCTCAAAATATCATACACTAAGTAAACTATATTAAACTAGTGCTTTTTGTTGAGTCCTTTTTATTTTATTGAATGTTTCCAAGGTTTGATAAACTCCAAGTCCATAAAAACTAAGGAATAAACTATTTTAATTAATGTTCCAATTTAAAAGGTTGTCCTATACAGTTTATAAATTTGAAATAGTTAGAATTAAATGAGGCATGCCTAATGCTAAATTATACTGAGCAGAATTAGAATGTACTTAGAAACAAAACCGTTAAGAAGATCAAACAGTCGTATATATACTTTAATAGCTTTGTGGAGAGAAGAGAATGGGGTCTGGTGTCAGAGGGGCTTTAGTTAGGAACTTAAGCTGATACTTACGTAATTTTAATAAAGGGTCTGAAAAACATTAAAAAAGGTTTCATTTTTCTCTAGTTTCTAACCCAGACTATGGTAGGTCCAATCTCCCTTTCTGACCCCTTAATTACATCTGGAACAATTCCTTTAGCTTCCCAGTAGCTTTCAATTATTAAAAAGTCCAGTCCAATTTACTGATACTTAAATCTTTAATCTTCAGTCTTTCAATCATCTCCTTCCTCTCCAAATTTAGGCTTGGCCCATGGTCCAAGAAAGTTCAACAGGGGCAGGGATGCAGTCTGATCTATTGGGGGTGGGGGTGAAGGAGAACAGAATAAACCGTCTCAACATCTAAGGACTATAAAAATAGTGCTCTGTGGTGTTGCCACTTCCCTGGCTAATACAAACTATATCATCTGTATCACAGGTAGCCAAATGATGGCTTTTCTTCTGGGGACAAGCTGGAGCTTTCTGGTAACTGAGAGGTGAGGGGCTCTAACCCAGTGTACATTCCCCTACCTAAAGATCTGCTTCAGCTCAACCTCTTCTAACGTTTGCTCCCTCCTGTCAAGATGACTACAGCCTGGTTACAATCTTCATGATCACCTGAACTAAGAGAAATTCAAAACAAATGCAGGCTGGTCTACTGCCACCCTCTCTGTCCACATTGTGATTTCTCTCCAGTTTCCTTTAGCCCTTGCTCAAATAGGCAAAGATAAACCAATCAGGTGCATAGTGACTACCATCTAGGTAATGAGCACTTTTTGCTGGTATTCCTAACCTTCAGGACTAGTTCTCTTAGACCCCCCCCCCCAAACTAAGCTTCTAAAGGAAGGTGACCCCAAAGGAGGAAGAAGGAAGCAAAACTACAAGGCTCCCCACAGGCAAACCAGCCACTGCAGTGACCACTGCGGCACAATTCCCCTCCCCTTCATTTTCTATGGGTTTCTGTTACATCTTAACAAGCCCTGGAAAGGATTCAGGGCAGCAAGTGCTTAGGCTTTCGGTAGATTGTAGAGTCCTTGACTTCACTTTATACTTAACTCTGGGGTCCTGGTCCCCATTCAGAGATAACTAGGAAAGTCTGATTCTACTTACTTTTACTTATTTGACCCTGGTGGGACAACTAACCTTCATTAGCCTCAGATTCTTGATGTACAAAACAGGGAAAGCAACAAAACTTCCTATGTCAATTTGCTAGTACTGTTTGCACACAGAACTACTTTGCAAATTCAAATGTCAGTATTAATAACGTGGACAAAAATAGCACATACTTTCAGAGGGTACTGGGATTTAATTTTCAAAGACCCTATATATGGAACCATTCAAATTTGCTTTTGAAGATAAAACTAACCTCAACTTCTCACACACAAATATCCATCGTCACTAACATTTATTAAGCATCACTATGTGGCAAGATTGGTGCTCAGTGCTTAACCGCACTCATTCATTTAGTCTTCACAGTAACCCCACAAGAGGACTATTGTTATCCTCATTTTACACAGCAGGAAATAAGGCTTAGGAAGATTAACTACTTTGGTCAAGGTCAAAAACCTAGTAAACAGAAAGTAGTAAGGTACAGACTATAAGATTCTTTCCTTCTTTTAATAAATTAAGGACCTTCTTTGTACAAAGATTTTATTTAACCTTAACTGAATGACTTTCCTTGTTTCTTCTCAACGATGTGACCAGCGGAACCTGTCACATACCATCTTTTATGCAAACTGATAAGATGCTAAGAAAGAACAGGAAACAGTGAATAACTTAAGAACAAAGGCTTTAGTCAACACAATTAGAGTAATTATGCCACCTGATTAACAAATAATAATAATATTATTGTAGGAATATATTCAGGGAGAGGGGTGTGTCTCTCTAATAGTTTATTCTACTTCATTTAACAAATGTTTAGTTTTGGATAACACATTGTGAAAAATGTAGTTTTAAGAAATTTGACTTATGCTCTTCATACTTTAAATACTTAACTATTTTTAGAGAACCTTCACTTGCTTATTATCCTTTGCTCTAATAGCCAGAAAAATCAATCTGGTCGTTGCCTGGGAGTAAAAAAATTTCCTCTATCCTCTTAGGTTCAGGATTTGGAGGCCTGCAAATTAAACTGACAACAGACAGACCGGCAAGAGAAAAGACAGACTTTTATTCACTTACCACAGTTTACAGAAAAATGTGACTCAAGAAGGCAGTTGAAATTTGAGGCTTACATGCCATCTTGTTAGGAGAAAGGGAAGGGAAGAAGGACATTTATAAGAAAACAAATGACTTTTAGAAAATATAAGTGGTGGACCATTAGGTGAATACATAGGAGATAGGATCTTTTTGTGTGACAATATCAGTTTAGGTGTGATGCCCGCTTTCCCTCTCTTGTCCTCTCTAGTGATTAAGAGTCAATCTCTCTGGTTTTGAAACTCTGGGAAGCGGATTTACAACAACTGAGTTCTGAGAGGCTCTGCTTTTAGGCAGATAAAGGGGTTCAGAAAAAAAAGTCTATTATCAAATGCCTTCAGCTCAAAATAATTTTTACGCCACAGTAGTTTATTCTGGACCCCTTCCCCATCAACACATACATATATTTGAACACTTACTTTGCACACAGCACTGAACTAGTACTGTTGGCAAAACAAAACATTTTAGGACAAAATTCAACAACTAAGGAGCTTATAAAATAAATTAAGAGTATAAGACAACTTAAACTTCTTATTTTTTGTTCTTAACACTTTTACAACAGCAAACTAGTTTTTATAAACAAAAATAAAAAACAAATGACAAATAAAAAAGTAAATGCAACATGTCAGGGTTAATATCCATACCCCAAGAGTTCCTACATATGAGTAAGAAAAAAATAAACAGATTAGAAACATGAACAAAGAACAGAGAAATGCAAAGTGCCAAAAAACATATAAAATTGCTCAACCTTACTCATAATCAAAGAAACACAGATTAAAACTATAATAATGTTTCTTCAGCTGGCAAACTGGCAAAGATTAAAACAGACTGATGTTACTGTCCTGGCGAGAGGAGGGGGGAACATGGGAAAACGCTTATGACTGGAACATGAACTGTTACGAAGATTCTGCACAGCAGTTTGGCACTGTATCAGATCTCCATGGCTTCTCTTACAGTAAGTGTATTTCTAAGAATTCATCCTATAAAATAAAAATAGTCTCACAGGATATGTATAGCACCACAGCACTGTTTGTAATGCAAAACAAACAAATTGGAAGCAATCTAAATATTCATCAAGAGGCAACTGATAAACACGGTATACTCAATACCACTCCACTACTAAAAAAAAATGAGGAAATTGACATGTACTAACATAAAGAGTCCTGCTATATATTCAGTGAAAACAGAAAGTTAAAGAAAATGATGCACAGTATGACCACATTTTTTGGAAAACAGAGAGAAGGAAAGAGGAAGAAACGAAGACAATGGCAAAGAAAGATTATACTTCTCTCTGCATTACTTTTAACAGTGGTAATCTGTTGGGGGTGGGGCGGATTATAGAAGACTCACTTTCTACTTCACATCTGTATTATTTGAAGTTTTAACCACAAGTTATGTGTAACTTCTGTAAACACAAAAAACAAAGGAGGGTTCTAATGGTAATATATAGTTAGGGAAATGACATTGGAGCTTCACTAGATTAAAAGCTGAAAAGGCTTACAGTAAAGAAATCTAATATATTAATAGATGGTACGAGAAACATCAAAATACTGCCTTCAAATAATGATGTAGAAGAGCTAAATTTAGCCTTGGACCACTGAGGAAGGCTTCACAGAAGAGACAGGATGTACACTAGATTTTGAAGTATTGTGATGAGCAACGAATAGAGGCAAGGAAAGGTAGCACTGTAAATATAGTGCATACTTTTATATTTTTTAGTAGCCAAATTAAAGAAGCGAAAAGAATAAAAAAAAACTATTTAACCCAATATATTTAAAACAGTATCATATCAATATGTAATTAATACTTCCAAAATACAAGATATTTTACATTCTTTTTCGGTACTATTTTCAAAATCTGGTGCACATTCAGACTAGCCATATTTCAAATATTTAACAATCACATATGATTTAGGCTACCATAGTAGACAGCAATGTTCCTAAGGATTCTGAACCCAAACCCAGAACTGAATATTTAGGTGACACAGGCTAATAGGAAGTGAATAAAGCAGAAAAGGCAGACTGGGCCAGAGCAGAAGGCCAATCTGAATGAGATAATTTAAATGTTATATTGTAAGCAAATAAGAAACCAGAGAAAAATGTTTAACAAGTAGAGATGATGACTAGAGCACTATTTCAGGAAGATTAACTTTTCTTCTTTACTCAGATACACACATACAAATTCAACAAGCAGGTTTTTTCCTCAACATTTTCATTCTATGAAAGATTACTGAAATGGAGACAATAAAAATTACCTGTCATCAAGTAACTGTATTTTGTTGATTTGGTATATATGTAAGATACTTCTGGGTAGTTACTATTGAAATATTTATTTCATGACATTTTTAAATGATTTTTTTTGAAAAATGTGTAAATTTTAAGAACTTCATCAAAATTTAACAGCCTTTACCTTGCCCGACACTTCCCATCAGGGGCTCCTGTTAGCCAAAAATCTAAAATAGTCTTATTCAATGCAAATATAAGACATTCTAGATCTTATATTCCTTATACAAATATTTCAATTTCAAGTAAGAAAACTGTCTACAAATTTCAATATACACAAAACAGTACCACAATCCTGCAAGCCTTCTCCAGTTTTAAAATTGAGAACCTGTAACATTTCAGATAATTTACCTAAAAGCTAAAGGAAGAAAAAAAAGCTCAAAAGAGGAGATAAGAAAGCAGGGCATGCAACACCACTGGTCATAAGCCATTCCCTTCATTACTTAAAGTGACTGCCAAGGCAAGAAGAGACACTTTACAGCCAAAAGTCAGAAATTCAGTGATGTCATCAAGACCAAAAGCATTATAAGACTTGCAATTTCAGCAACTAACATTAAAGTCATGGAATTCTTTTCTTTAAGCAAAAAATGGTCTTGAAGTTCACTACGTCCTTTCACTTTTTAAGATAAGAAAACTGAGATCCAGATAGGTTTAGCGTAGCACACAAGACTGCACGGTAAACTTAGTGGCAACATCACTACTAGATGTTAGTTTATTTTTAAAAATCAGAAAAAACTTATAAGTGTTTTGCTGCTTCTTTATAATTTTTCATTTTTCCAAATACACCCACAAAAGGTATATTACTTTCATAGTTTTTTTTAAAAAGCAAAAAACATTTGCTGTAAAAACTACTGAAAACTTCCAGGAACATTCTCCCTCTCCTTTCTGGTCCAGCATCTCACTCTATAGGTCACTTTCTCAGGAAAGCCTTCCAAAGCACCTGCACTCTAAACAGACCAGGTTTCCTTATTACATGCTTTTGTAAGCTGCTTGTACGTCCCTTTTGTATATCTTAACATAATTATAATTAGATAATTGTTGGTGAGATTATTTAATGTCTATCTTCTCTCCCTTGGTCTTAAATTGGTGTTTCTCAGGGCTGTCCTAGGATATGTAGTCCATAACATAAACATGAAATTATACATCTAATTGTTGTATTTGTGTATTTTTCTTCAGATACTTAAAAAAAAAAGGCTTTGAAAGGTTAAGAACCAAAAATAGTGGATTTATGTTGTTTACCTGCCCAGAACCATCCTTTCTTTGGGGAAACAACCATTTGCTGATCTCACATGGCTCCAAGAAGGCTACCAGTCCCAGACTGCTCCAGTGGGCATGTAAGCCAGGTCTGGCCAATGATGGTACCCCAGACTCTATGCAGATCCAATAAGAATCTCTCCATGAGACAGAATATATGCACCTGGGAAAGAGATAATTTTCCCTCTCTTGAATCCACAGCAATAAGGCCCATATAAGGCTAGAGATGCCAGTGGTCCTCCTTTGCTAGATGAAAGTACCTGCCTGAAAAATGGGGCCAAAAAAACAGATAGCAGAGAAGACACACTCCCAATTACATCATCTGAACATTTAGATCCAGCCATGCCTATTTCTAGTCTTTTCAAAAATGTGAGGGGTGGGGAACCTTTTTTCCTCTTTAAGCTAGTTTGGGTTAGGTTTGTCACTTCCTAGCAAAAGTGACTTGAGAGAGCCATCCAACTCCCACTGCTGGAATATACAACTTACATGTTAATCACTCCCAAATGTCTACTTCCAGCCCAAACCTCTGTCAAACTCCAGGCCCATGTATGCAATTGCCAAGTAGAAATCTCTATTTGGTTGTTTTCAGAGGAATCTCAAACCCCATATGATCAAAACTAATTATCTTCCTCCACCAACCCAGCTCTCCCTCCACATTTTTCATCTCAGTCAACAACACACATCTATCTACCTTAACAGGTTTTCAAGCTAGAAACCTGGGAATCATTCTTGACAATCCCATTCTGTCTCTCTCCCATAGCTAATTAGCAAGTCCTGTCCATTCTGGGCCCTAATTACCTGCCACCATTTTAGTCTGAGCCAGGATGGAACAGCCTCCCTACAAGTTTCAGTGTCTCCAGTCTTCTTTTCTTCACACTGATTCTCCACTATGTTAACTCATCTCACTAAACTGCAAACCTGATTATTTTATCCCCACATTTGACATACCCCCATCCTCCTTAAGTGAACAGCCAATTATACAGATAGACCAACAGCCAAGCTTCACTGTCTCAGATGTTATTAGTGGTACAACAAACGTATACAGTAAGAAAACAAGGTTCATCAGAAACATGAAAGTATAGAAGTAAGAATAACAACATCCACAACATCAGAGGAGCTCAGATTCACCTATTTTTAATAAATGATATCCAAGAATATATTTCCTTATTGATTCAGTGTATGCTCGTTACATCTATTTAATCGTCCCTATGAACTTGGTTTAGGGACCCACTGAGTCCACTATGAGATTCTACTAATCATCTGATCGGCTTAAGACCCTACTCTAATTAGTGCTTTCTTCAAAAAACATTACTGGGGACCTCTGAACACATCATTCATTTTCTATTTTTTTAGCCTTTAAAATATTGGCTATAAAAATTGACAAACATTACGACTATGATTTAATAAGTTATTCAAACATTCACAATTATTTTTGTACTTTCCTAAAAACTAAGTATATGATGATTGTTAATGATAATATATAAATACTACTATCTTTAATAACTCACAAAATTGGATATCACAACTCTCCCGCAATTCCCCCTTACAGAATCTGTGCTATTTTGTGAAAATTACCAGCTCTTAGAAAACCTGTGAGTTCAGAAAATGAGCAAAAGAAATTAAGGGGGAAAAGCTGGGGGTCAAAGTACCTCACAATCAGACTGGCATATCTAGCTGTGAGAGACATCATCCAAAAAATACGTATTTCTCTACAGTGCCTGAAATTTTACCATCCTCTTCTCCTAAAAAATAATTTTTCATAGGAACAGTAGAGCTTTAAGTCACTCCCACCACGTAAGTGTGGCTTAAATTCTTCTCAACATCTACCCTAAAGGAATGGGAGTTTTGATAAGTGAGAGAAACCTTATTTATGAATTCTAAAGCACATATACTTTTCATATTTTAGCATCTCTGAAATTAGGGTACATCTTACAATCAATCAATGGCTTCTTAAGGTTAACCAGAAACATTTTCTTTAAAAGTGGTCTATAAAATTGTGGTGCATCTTAGGTTGATATAATTCAATGTAACTCAACATTTAATTTCATAAATGTTAAAGAGTTGGACTGACCTGGTCAATATGGACCTTGAGGTTTTAAAAAGGCATCTGAAAAGCACAAACATTAATAAAAGGTAGAAAAGGGAAGGAGGAAAGCAAAGACTTTCTAGATCAAAATTTAGCCTAAGAGGAAACCCCTTTTCCTTTCCCTCCATGGCCGCCTACTCCTACGATCCAAAAGTCAGATCAGTACTACTATAACTGATGTCCCGTCTCTGCTAGGCTAGACCATGTATTATTTTAATATACAACAAAGCCAGTTACAGACACATTCTACAGTCTAGAACTAATATTTATATAAAAATCACCTTAAAAGACCAAGTGACTCACAGAACTGCACCTTTAACACGTGTGCATATTACTGTATATAAATTATATTTCAATAAAGTTTTTTTAAAGACAAATAAGTGTCAAAAGGTAAAAACTTCCAGTTACAAGATAAGTAAATACAAGGGATGTAATGTACAACATGATAAATATAATTAACACTGCTGTGTTATATACGAAAGCTGGTAAGACAGTGAAACCTAGGAGTACTCATCACAAGAAAAAAATTGCTTTTCTATTTCTTTAATTTTGTATCTATATGAGATGACATGTTCACTCAACTTGCAATAATCATTTCATGATGTATTTAAGTCAAATCATTATGCTATACAACTTATATCTTACTAAATGGGGAAAAAAAGGTTGAAAATTTTCAAATATACAAATATATACACGGGATATAATACTGTATACAAGTATATCAAGTCAAAGAAATTTAAAGAAAAAAGAATTGCGTGAAAATCAAATAACACTAGATTTGAAAGCTCAATAAATAAATTTCCGGAGAAAAACATTAAACACAAAAATTCACGTAACAAGTAGATAACTACACAGAGCAACAGCTATTAAATAAACTGAAATGGTACTCAGACTCCTCTCTAGGGAGAAAAAAAATCTAAGCCTGAACGCTCTTACAGGTGAGGTCTGCCAAACTCTCAAGTAAAAGATAATCCCCAGTCTACACTGCTCCTGAAAAGAGAAAAAGAAAAATGGCCCAACTCATTTTAAAAATCTGTTACAACGTTTACACCAACATGTATTTAGAACTGTACCAGAGTTAGCGGGAATACAGAGACTGACAATACCATGAAAGTAGAACCAACAGACGCTGGCTACAGACAAGATGCGATGGAACGGGGAAAGGTGTGGGTTTGGCACAACATCAACAGAAATAAGGTACACAGGGAAACAAGTCTGGGAAGAAGAAAGAGTTCACTCTGAACCTGAATAATCAGGTATAGATGTGCATAGAACAACTGGAAAAACAGGGATGCAAGCGCAGAAGAGAAAAAAAGAACGGAATTATTCGACAGAAGAGAATTATTCAGACAGAAGGGTCTGAAACAATAATGTCAAAGGACCAGAGAAATACAGAAAAGTAATCTGAAAAGTGAAACTTGGAGAACACTTACATTAATTGGGAAGAAGGAAGACCAGAAAGGGGGCAAAGAACAATAAAGTAGTGTAATGTCACAGAAGCCCTCTTTTCATCTAGTTAATTTATACTCACCCTTTAGAATTGTCACAGGGTTCCAAAGTAACATTTTTAATACCTTCTGAGATTCTCCCAGCACACACGAGCACCACGTCAGGTCCCCATTTTAAGCTCTTAACAATACTCCACACTTTCATTATACAATCATATTTAATTATAGAATTCATTCTTCAACATATGTCTCCCTCAGAAGACTTTAAACTCTATGAGGGCACAGGCCATACCTGTTGTTGCCTACCACTGCTTTGTGGGTTATGTTAGAACATAGTAAGTATTCACTAAAATGAAATGGTTAGGTGAATGATAGCCAAGGAAAGGCATTTCAAGAATGAGAGGTTGATGTTAAACACTACAAAAAGCTCCAGCTGACTTAGAAAGGGGGCTTAAATGCATTTATTAGGTTATAGGTGACCTTTGTGAAGACAAAATCCAGATAACAAGAGGTTAAGAAGTGAACAGATGTCATGAAGTAAAGGCAGGAAAAGTAAACTACTCTTGGCAATGTCTAGAGATGGGATTACAAAGGACTGAATTTGAATTTACTTCAATTTTGCTCTATTTTTCTTTAAGAAACATGTATTACTTTTATACGGACAAAACTTTTTAAATGTTAATATGATCTGAAAAGGAAAGGCAGCAAAAAGACAGCTTGAGGGAGTAGTGGACTCAAGGGAAGGTTTTTTGCAAACTGAATAAGTCTTAAGCACATCTGTACTTTTAAGAATCCTAAGACAAAAGTGTAACTCATACACTCCACTAAAGAAAGAAGAGAAAAATGAAATAAAAAAGCGTTAACTAATAAGAAGGACAAAAAATATTTTTCCACTGAGATGGATGGAAAGAAGCAGGAAGACAGAAGGAATCTAGTAAATTCTGGAAGAAGCTCCCACTGGATATCTCAATCTTCAGTAAAGGGTGTAAGTGAATAAAGTAGAAAAAGTTTGAAATGAATTCTATGAGGTGGGGGGACAGGAGTGGAATACTGATTCCATTAAAAGTGCATTCTAAATTTCAACTGGCCTTTTGTAAACTTCACACCATTTCTAGCCCAGAACTGCCTGTATTTTAGCTTTAATTTTAAATATCTAAATAAAATTCTAGTTCACAAACTTTTTATTTCAACAAGTTAAAACAGTGGTAAACATTAAGTTACATTCTACTTTAATTTAGAGTTGAACTCCTCTTATAAATAAATACAGTAAAGGAGTTGTTTTCAGCTCAAGCAACAAAATCAACTCAAGCGATCATTTCAAGTATGAGTAACTAAAAAGTGCTCCTAAACCTAAAAGTGTTCGCAGAGAAAGGCTTTTTGTTGTTGTTGTTGAACTCTTCGTATGCCCTCACTTTAACAGACCCTAAACAACAGAGAAAACCCTGGGTTCAAATCCCGGCTGAGACAAGTTATTCAACCTCTCTGCGTCTGTTTCCTCGTCTTAAAAAATGAGGAATACAATAACCAGGATTATCCTAAGGATTAAATGACGTAACACAGGTGAACGTGCCAAGTTCGTACTATGTAGTCAGAACAGTTTGCTAACCGTTTAAAAGAGAAAACCTGCAGCACTTTGACCAAATTAAAACATCCAAGAGCCTGAAAGTCGCAAAACGCCAGACCCTAACACACAGCACATTATTTTTCTTCCCTGACGCAAGCTATTTTTTTTTTCTTGCCAAACCTTTCCACTAGGAGTCTGGAAAGCAAGAAAAAAAAAGCAAGAAAAAAAAAAAGGAGAGGGGGTTATACTCAATCCAGCAGAAAGTTTTCAGAAACTGAAGTGCAGAATCACAACAGACATGGCAGCAGAGGCGGCGCAGGACAACAGGTGAACCTCCGAGAAACCTGGCACCTTCCTGCGAGCAAGTTTTGCGGGAGGGCTGGCACTTCCTCTCGGTTCTACCGCCCCACGAAACAGACATTCGTTTCTTTTTTTTTTTTTTTTTTTTTTTGGAGAAGCGTAATAGACAAGTCGCGAATATCACCCTTGCAGCTCCCAGGAGAGGGAGGTGAGCGCCTTTCCCATTTAAGGATTCAAGAAGCGTCCTCGGAGGCGGCTTTCGCCCACACCGCCTCCCCAAACTCGGCCTAAAACCTGGGGGTGGGGAACAAAGAGGGCCCCGGCGGCAGGGACGTCGCGGGGGGCAGCCAGGGATCGACGTCGGGCGGCCGGGGGGCCCGGGTCTCCCGCAGGGCCGGGACCCGGGCGGCGGGGCCCAGTCGGCCGCGGCCTGACACAGCCCGGGCGGCAGGGACCCCACGGGGCTGCCGGGCCTGGCGGCCCACGGACTCGGGCCTCCCGCGCGCGCCCGGCTCCCCACAAAAACTTCGCCCCGAGCCCGCGACGGCCTCCCCGCCGCGGCCGGCCCCTGACGACGCGCACACGCATTCTCCGGACGAGCCAACTCACCCGGACCCCGGGGAACTCATCCTCCAGCCCTCGGCGCGGAGCGGGGTGGGGTGGGCGCGGCGAGCCGCCGGGGCGCGGCGGGGGCCCGGCTCGGCCTCCGCCCTGGGCGTGCAGCGGCCCCAGCCCGGTCGCCCCTCGCGCGGCCGTTCGATCCTCGTCTCCCGCGGACCGACTCGCCGGAGCCCGAGCCTTCCTACCCGCCCTCCCCGCCCTCCTCCCTCCTCCTTCGCCGAGCGCCAGCAGGCGGATTCCAATCTCGGCAGCCGCCGCCGCCGCAGCCGACACTCGCACGGAGGGGGGGTGGCGGCGCGGGCGCGGGGCCTGGGGGGAGGGGCGGGCCTCCGCGAGACTCCGCGCAGCGCGCGCGCACTGGGAGGGCTCCGGCCCCGCCCGGGAGCCGAAAGGAGCCGAGAGCGTGGCGGAAGCACCCGAAGGGTCCGCGGGGCTCGGCGCCCTGCTGCCGGCGAGGAGGGCCGGCAGCCGGCAAGGGGGCGCCGGGCTGCTAGGGGGTGGGGGAGGGGGCTTCTCCTCCGCGCGGCCTCGCCGTTCCCTCCTCACCGAGCCGCCCCACCGCCGCCGTGGCGGGGCCAGCTCGTCTCCGGAGGCCGCGTCGAGGAGACGCGGGGCCGCACACGACCGAGCGCGGAGGAGCGGCGGAGACACCGCAGCCGCGTGCTGCTCGCGGGCCGGGCCCCCACGGACTGCCTGTTTTCCGGGTTCCTTCGCGTGGACCCCTCCTCCGACAAACTCTGATACTCCGCGCGAGCGCAGCTCGGCGCGCGCGAAATAAGCCTGATCGCTCGGAATTCACACACCACGGCGGGGAACTGCCTGGTCGCGGTAGTAGTGGTTGCGACAAAGAAAAGAAAAATGTAGCCACACTGCATCCATTATTCACCCACCGCTCCACGGCTTCTCTTTCTGGGCTCTTTGCCAAGGTGCCAAGGCACAGGTAGGGAGGTGGAGGTGGACGGGCTCCGAGTGAGCTGCAGGGGAAAAAAGCATTTCCGCGTCGGTCCAGCTCCTAGGCCAGGCCCTCCCGGGGGCCCTGTGATCTGCGAGCCTGTGAATTCCAAAGGCAAAGATGAGGAGCGGCGTTAGCCCAACAGGACTGAAGTCAGCGGACTATAAATACTGCTCCCTTCTCTACCTTTGGCTCACTCTGGTGACCTCGGATACCCTCCGGAGTCTCATTCCCTCCATTTGGAATATGTAGATAATTGTCACTCCCTCTTTCCCTCCATTTCTCCTCGTTCTTTGGAAAATGCTGTTAAAAGTATTTAATGTCCTGTATGTGGAGACAGAGTATAGGCCTCTTTTTATCAACCAAATGTGACCTTGATCTCTTTGGTAAGTCTTCCAACGAATGTTTGGCGTTAAATTAAGTCTCTTTACAAAAGATACTCTTTTTAAAGTTATCTTTATAAAATCGCTGTTTAAACTGTGAGTAAAAGAGAGAGGCAAGGAAAAGAATGTGCCTGGCACTGATGCTTGTTTTTACACACATTCTCCCTTGAGAGAAGTTTAGATTCCAGAGTATTTCCTTATATTATTGTTTAAATGTCTAAATTCCCTTACATTCTCGTTTAAAGATTATTTTGTTCATCTTTTATTCTGTCCGCTTTTCTCCCCTTTTGCCCTTAATGCCTCGCAAACCCTCTGTAATTCCAAATTATTTTCCAATTCTGTTTATTCTTTGTCTTCTTGAACTCTAGCTGTCTCAGGTTTGAAAGTCATGGATTATAGTATCCTGCTGGGCAGGATGAATGTACAGTACATAGTTCCCCTGCATCACCTAACATCTGTCACTCAAGTTTTCTACATATAACACTGCTTCAATTGTAGGGGAAAGGGTAGAACTTTGGCTGGAGGAGATTGAGACTGATTGGCCAAAGAACTCATTAATGCATGCTGAGCAATGTGTCATGGCAGATAAAGCCATGACAATGTGTTAATATACTCTCTCGAGCCTAGTTCAATTTTCAGGCTTATGAATCAGTCTATAAAATAGATAATCTCAGGTTGGAACTTTTAGTGCATCAAGTTTCCCAAATGTACAAATTGGTGTTGTCTAGGTTGTGTTGTATACCACTATAGAAATGAGAGCAAATAAGAAGCATCAAATTTTAAGTCATGATATCTGTGCTTCTCTACAAAAGGATCTCGTATTCAAGTCTTTGGGAATTTTACTTGACATCCTTTTGCTCTTCATGGATAAGGCCCAACTTAGCGCCCAGGCTTAGATCCTTAACCATTATCACGGCAGACAACCTACCTACCAGCAACTGAGCAGAGCATGGTTATTTTCTCTGGCTCCTGGCATGTGTGTGCATGCTAGCCTGTTTCTCCGGTTTGCCTGCCCACTAAATGAACAAGAGCAGCCAGGAAGCCCAAGGAAACATCTGGACACGTAAGGTCTGGCCCCCAAACTCAAAGGCAACACCTCAGGGTCTCAATTTAACATTCTCTAATGTGACGGTTTTCCTTTAAGTAGATTAACAGAATGGGCTGGAAATGGGCCTTTTGTCTCTGCACAATTTGGTTGAGGTATAGATGTCAAGCATGATCACTGCATGCCCAAACCAAAATGCCATTAATTTGGAATGGGAAATCACCCTTCTGCTACTGTCAGATCCTCAAGGACACCTTCCCTGAGCACCTGTCTTAAATTAGCACCCCAACAAAGCCAGTTTTCATTTTCTTTATGCCACTTATTACTGTATGAAATTTCCTTGATCATTTAGTTATTTGTTTACGATCTGAGTTTCTCTGACCCACTAGAATGTAAATGCCATGTGAGCAAAGACCTTGTCAATCTTGTTCTCAGCTGTTTCCTCAGAGCCTCCTTCCTGGCACAGAACAAGTGCTCAATATTTGTTAAATGGATGAGAGAGATAAGGATAGAATTTCCTTTTAAGCATTTCTGAATCTTGTCATCAAGACCCAGTTTTAGAGGGTGACTTGGACTATGTTGAAAGGGTGAAGCCAGTGGGGGAGATCAGAGGAACTATGGGTTATACCATCTTCAGTGAAATGGAGAGTTCTGCTTTCAGGGAAGGCATTAGCTCAGTAGATTAATCCAAGTTAATCCATCCAAAGTCATTTTCCTCTTGTAAAGACTTTATGAGGCAAAGGCAGCACTAAATCATTATATATACAAAGATAAATTAGAGTCTAGTAAGGAGGGACTGGTGAAGGGATGTCCTTGGCAGAGTGATGCTTTAGGACAGAAGTGTTGTGAAGAGAAGAGGAAACATCTACATTTTTCAGCATGGACATGACTACATCATTTTATTGGTTAATAGTACCCTGTCATGGTTTAGAAGGACCAAGCCGAAACAGAAATTGTGTTTAAGGAAAAAAAAAAAAAGATGATTATATGTAAATATAATTCAGTGCACAAAATAGAGAAAAGTTTAAAAAATGAAATTTGTTCTTTTCTTTGTAATAATATAATATTTTACTTCCCCTTCTAGTTTTCCTTGTAAATGACTTGCTCCTTTTCCCATTTCCATTTTCATTTCTCTTTGTTTCAAAGCACTTGTTTACTATGATTAAAAGATGGTGTAATGTACAAAATAGATAAACAACAGGATCCTACTGTATAGTACACGGAACTCTATTCAGTAGCTTGTAATAACCTATAATGAAAAAGAATATATATATATATATAACTGAATCACTTTGCTGTACATCAGGAACTAACACAACATTGTAAGTCAACTTTACTTCAATTACAAAAAAATGGTTTAATGAGGCTTTTGCTGCAAAGCAACCACTTGGTCCTGCCTTGTCTGTGATCTCTGTAGTCTTCTCCCTACTGTCAGTACATCCTTTACCATCGAGCCCAGTCCTTTCCTGGCCCTGTGGCAGGAAGAATTCTCAGCACCCCAGTCCCAAGCCCAGGAGCCAGCCTCCTGCTGCCTTTGCTACTTGAACTTGGGGAGCCCTAACGTTGGCCCCCTTCTAAGCACTAACTCACAGCCCTTTTCTTGCTCTTGAAGCCCTGGCCTTTCAACCTGCATGGAACTTAATTTTCTCTGCCTGTGGTCTGGACTCTGCTCCCTGGAGTCTGCCCCAGCCCTACAACACACACTCTAACACGCACTAACAGATACCCCTGCTGGCAATGCTTGTTTGCCTTCAGCTTTGCTCCTCGATTCTCTGCGTCCGTATTCTAGGCATCTATCAGGCCTCCTTTCCTCCATTACCTCAAGTTGGACATCCTGATGGCTGCTGCTCTCCTGGACACACACCTATTGTTTGCTCACTGCTCTCTGGCTGTCGGGTACTGCCTACGGGCTGGAGCTCCTCCCACCAACACCTGGAGCTGGGGCCTCCCCATCTCAGCTCCCCTCAGCCCGCGGTCAATCTGTCCTTCCCCAACCTGCAGCAATTCACTGCCCTTACCACCCTGCCTTTCTCTGTCCCAAGAGCAGTGGAGTTATGATCTATTACACTTTTTTTTTTTGGTAGGGGGAGGTAATTAGGCTTATTTCTTTATTCTTAGAGGAGGTACTGGGAATTGAACCCAGGACCTCATGCATGCTAAGCATGCACTCTACCACTTGAGCTATGTGCTTTATTTTTTAAAATAAATTTTACTTTTTTAATGGAGATACCCCACACTGAACCCAGGACCTCATGCACGCTAAGCACATGTTTTACCACTGAGATCTACTCCCACCCGCCATTACACTTCATTTTTTGACCAAATATAAATAAAGATAGATACAAAGAAAGAATACACATGTATATTTATATACATATATATTTGGGTTTTGTTTTTATCTGATTAAAAAATGAAATATACTAGGCGCATTTATGTGTGTGTATATATAATGTGTGTATATATATACATTTATATTATACATATACACATGTGTGCACCCACATCTGGTTCTACTTACTACTCAACACTGATTCTAGTCAAGAATCCCTGTGCTCGCTTCGGCAGCACATACACTAAAATTGGAACAACATGGAAGATTAGCACTGCCCTTGCACAAAGATGACACACAAATTTGTGAAGCATTCCATATTTTTAAAAATTAGCTATACTTCAATTTAAGAAAAAATTAGAAACCAAAAGAAAATTTTTTTCACTATTTCCAAAAAAAAAATATATATATATATAGAGGAATTCCTTTGGCACATGGTAATCCAAAAATCCCAGCGTCTGGAGCTGAGTATGATGACCTTGTGAAGGACCAGTCAAAGAAAGATAAAGTGTCATGATAAAGATCTAAACTGAGATAACTGGAGAGATACCATCCTGGATCAGGAATGCTGTGTCATTAACCGCTATACTGTATTTACTGTATGTGGTCTACACAGTTATTCAGATATACTCTTAGGTGTGGTGTGCTATCCCCAGCGTGAACGGGCATGCTGGTTTATCCACCATATATGTTGGGGTCCCTATCCCTGTGCTGAATACAAAGTCCCACAGGACAGAAACTGCCTTCTTCTCACTCCACTGTGCCCCTAGGATCTAGCCTGCTGCCTGGAACACCAGTAGGTTTTCAGTAAATACTGAATGAATGAATGACTAAGTGTGCTGGCCAGTATAGTAGATTCCTGTCCCGTAAAAGCTTAAAATCCAGTAAAAATAAGATGTGTATGTAATTCCTTCATTTGATATTTGTTTCTGAGTCAGGATTTATTGCCTTAAGTTTGTTGATAATTCATTTTGTTCTCTATTGATTGTTGGCCCTCGTTCATTCCTTCTATTTTTATCAACCGAGGCAGCTTTTTTTTTTTTTTTTTTTTTTGGTTTTGGGAGTTTTGTTTTCAGTATTTTTGAGAATTAATGTGAAAACACTTATCCTGTTGGAATGGGAGTCTAATAAATGACACAGAACCATCACTGACTTTAAATTTTACCAACTCTTTTCAACAAATAATGCTTGCATTCTGGGGTTCGATTTGCTCTTTAAAACAACTTCCTCAGTTCTTTCACAGGGAAACATAATCACATATTCAAGCAGTAACCAGTAACTATCGGTGTTTCTTTTAAAATGTAGATTTTACATTTAGTTTGCTATCCATCTTAAAGCCTGTCTTCCCCACTGTGTACCTGAATTACACTTGCTGTCCTCCAGAGTGGTCATTCCCTTTTTCAACTCATCTTGCTCAGTTTTTCCAGATTTCACTTAATACAAGTTATTTTTATTTATTTATTTTGGGGAGAGGTAGTGAGGTTTATTTTTCTTAACGGAGGTACTGGGGATTGAACCCAGGACCTCGTGCATGCTGAGCTTATGCTCTACCACTGAGCTATATCCTCTCCCCCCAGATTTCATTTAATAAAACATCACTCTCATTGAAATCTGGGAACCACTGTTGTGTGGCAACATTGTGTGAGACTGTTCTTTCCACTTCCTGCAGAAAGGGCCACATTCATTCTCCTTTTAATGCCATTCTCCTGCCTGCAGTGCCCAAGTACCACCTCTTGCCAGAAGTCATCTTTGACTGCTCCATCCTAAACTCCTTAGGCTTTTCTCTCACTAGCCTAACTCACTGATTGTTTTTTTTTTTTAAAGTCGTTCCTATGTCTTTCTCCAAGATAAGATTTCATACCTTTATTCACTTACACATGAATAGGGGCTTTCTAGACTCCCAGCCTGGAGAAGGACAGTTTAGAGGGTATCAAAATACATGGGGTATCAAAATAGCAGCCCCAGGCTGGGGTCTACCACTGTAATCTTCAAATTCCTTGCCCCTTTGTTTTCAGGGTCCGACTGGAGGTGGAGGGGTGGTCACAAAGTTCTCAATGCATCTGCAGTGCTGCTCTCTCTCTCAAGGTCAAAGAGGGCAGCGCCCTTCCTCCTTCCTTTCTACCCTCCCCTCTCTGGTTGTTACCAGAGTTGCTGTCATCACTGTGCTGAACACCGGAGTGGCTACATTGCAGAACTCTAAGGAGTGCCATTCACATCCCGCTCTGTGGGAAAGATGTTCCCCAGAGATGTGCGGTACACAGCCTGCGCCTGGCCCTACTGAACACCATGGAAGTGCCACCCCAATTGCAGGCAGGGAGCCTTGTCCCTGGCTTGCTAAAAGAACCAGCTTTTTTATTGTTTAACATTATATACTATATATCTACATGTCACGTTATAGATTACATATATATAGATATAGCATTATATTTTATTAAATAACATGATGTGCCTTTCAGGGCATTTGGGGGAAGTGAAAGTAGCAAGATGCATATTTGTCAATATTAAGTCAACTGGAATCCCATAGAAGATGTGTAATTAATCAACATTTTCATTTATTTGATCAATGTGAATGTTCTTCTTAATAACAAATTATTCTGTTGTTATATTTACAACAATGCATCATACTAATCAAATTTTATATATACACCACATATTATCAAAACTGAGATAGCATTGATTATAAGCATTGTTACTTTATGTACAACTAGGAAAGAAAAACACTGCCAGTGAAACTCTGACACACCATTTGATTGTAAGACATTCTAATTTCAGAGGTAATAAAATGCCAAAAAATGTGCATCTAAGAATTGATGAAATACAGTGTGTTTTAATGCATCTAAAAGGCAAAGCAACACCACACAGTTTCAAAAGTTTGAAATGTTGAGTTTCTGGGGTTTTGACATTCAGTTTTATTTGTCTGTGCTGCCTAGCCCTCAAATAGCCACACTCTGAATGTTAACCACAAGAGCAGAGGCAGTACAGTTCAACTGCCTATAAACACGTAAAACAAAAGTGAGTAACTTATGATTCAGTCACATAAAGTTTGGAAGAAATACAAGCATCAAGTCATGTTCTGGGATTATATTACAAATGAAAAATTAACTTTTTGACGGCTGGTTATACCGAAACTGTGTGATGACAGGAAGAATAGACATGTTTTCATCTTTGGAAAAGTCAAACTAAACAGAAAAATCTCCACAGTGCGGTAGAATGACTCTCCATTTATCCCGGAAGCTGAACAATAGTGCTTGTTACTTACGGGGCCATCAGGAAAAGCCAGCTGTGGATTTCTTTCTAGTACAATTAATTGCTTCCGCTGTATATAAAATTGAAAGAATTGGGTGCTTTAGTGCGGAAAAAGGATATCCTGCTACACTGCTCCTATTTCCTCACAAAAGCTATTATTGAGCCTTTTGCCATTAATTCACATGCATTGGATTATCCTGTGATAAAAGACCAAGTGGCTTTTCATTTTTATAGTCTCTTATCTCCTATTTATTTGGCACCTCTCTGGAGATACCTGCTCTTCTCCCGAGACTGGTTAATTGCTAGGATGTCAGAAGGTAGCTAATGACTGACTTCCTTTTTCAAGACTAATTGAGGGCCCATCTCTGTCCTTTTTCTTGGACTGGCCTTTCTCATTGCTGAGAAATATTCTGAGTTCTGTTGCTATCTGAAATGTTAGATGCAGCATTTTCAATGCTGGCTTTCAATCTCTGTCTGCTGTTCATTTTGAGACTAGCAAGTGACTCTTTTATAAATCCTCTGTGTAAGGGGGAGGGTATAGCTCAAGTGGTAGAGTGCATGCTTAGCATGGATGAGGTCCTGGATTCAATCCCCAGTACTTCCTCTAAAAATTAATAGAAGAAAAAAAATCCTCTGTGTAGATTTGCACTATCTAATACAATAGCTGCTTGCCATGTATGGCTGTATAAATTTTAAATTAATTAAAATGAAATTAAATTTTAAAATTCAGTTTCTCAGTTTAGGCCTATTAAGTGCTCAGTAACCACATAAAGTTAGCAGCTACTATGTTGGAAAAGGGCAGATATAGAACATTTGCATTTTCACAGAAAGTTCTCTTGGACTATGACCCGCTCTGCTCAGGCCTTGTGAACAGTACCTGAGCCCATCTCCTGAACTCATGGTTTTGTTCCCTCCGTTCAAATCAAATGGTAGAAAGGCTATTTTCAGGATCATTTCTATACTTTATTACTTGAGAAGGTTCTCTATACATGTAGAGCACCAGAAATGAGGATTGCTGTTCGATAGGTATAACATTAGTTATGTAAGAAGTATTCTTACCACAATAAAATAAGTAAAAAAAAAAAGAAAAAGAAAAAAGAAAAAAAAACATATGTATTGGTAGAAAATTGAACACAATGCTGATAGTGTTTGTGGTCGTCTCCAGGTAGTGGGACTATCATTATTTGTCCTTTTTTTTTTTTCCTTTTTTTTTTTAATTGAAGTATATTCAATTTACAATGTTGTGGCATTGCTTTTTTCTTCTTCTTATTTGTATGTGTTTTTCAGATTCTATACAATAGGCACATATTCTTTTCTTAATCGTAAAAATTACATTTAAGATACTTAAGCCCATTCATTTCTTTAATCGCCAGTTTTGAACTAAGGTGGTTTATCCAGCCCACTCCCCTAAGAAAGGAAGTAGTCATTTGGAGCAACTGTTTCTTTAAAAATTACTCTCAGCCAGCAGCTCTTAGTTGAGAGATCTGTATTCCCTTCTATCCTAGCATGAAAAGCATGAGAGAACCTGCATTTGGGATGCCCAAGAACTCTGCTAAAGAATCACAGAACATCCTTTCGGAAGAGGTGGCTCGTGATCACTAGCAATCCCCTCACCCAGGCGTTCGTCGGGCATTTTGCCAGGATCCAAGCATTTCTAGACTCTATAGTTCAGGGTCTCGGAATCAAATCCCAACAGGTTAAGAAGGCTTGTGGAGCTCAAGAGGGCTCTAGTCTTACCATTGAAAAGAGGGCCATAAAAAAGAAATCCTTGTTTCCTAAAAGTTCAGGCATGATCATACAGGTTTAATTAGGAGCAGCAAGCTGTTTACAGCAAATTATAAACTGTATAAAGCAGACCTCAGTGGACACTCCCAAAGGACGGCCCATGAACTCTTACTTCTCCAAGTCTGGATTCAGCAGATCTGGCATGGTAAGGTAGGCTGCTGCAATGCCAGCCAGAGGAGTAGCCCAGAAGTGGGTTTTCCAGAACTTTCCATGACCAAGGCAAAGGGTCAAGAGCTCCTAGAATGCCTCTGTTTTTCTTTCCTTTTGTCCTTGAAACTTGAAGCCAATCCACTGTTTTCTTGACTGCTACCGCACCCACTCAGGAGAGAGACACTTCAGAAACAGGCAGAGCAGCACCATATGGTGGGAAGAACATCAGCTTTGGAGTCAGAATGCTGGCTGAACTTTCTAATTTTTGACCCTACGCAGAGTTTGTCAACCTCTTTGAATCCCAGTTTCTTCAGCTATAAAACGTGGATAAATAACATCAGTCTAATGAGGCAGATTCGAGAATTAACTGAGAGTGTTTGGAAAACAGTTGGCATAGAGTCAATACCCAATTAATTTTACTTACCTTTCCTCTTCCTGCTAGAAAGTGATTGGTCCATCCGTGTTTATATTGATGGGGAAAGAAAACAAACTGTAAAACTCTTAATGAGCCTTAACTTTAAATACAGCCCAGTGCAGTTCAGTAATTAGTACATGAGTTCTGCTTCTGCGTGGCTGGGCTCCAGTTCTTCGTTCCAGCCTCAGCTCATGAATTTCCTTCTCCAGAAAGCCCTCCCTGCCCACTCCCAAGCTGAGTTAGCATCCCTACTAAGTAGTCCTGTGGCACCTTGAGCTTGTTTCTTTCCTATCATTTACCTTGCATTCCACTGCTCAAACCAGGGTACCTAGCAGTGGGCGTGGAGTACAGGATGTTGTAAGTCATCTTCTCCAGAGCATCAGTTTTATCTAATAACTAGTAAAACAGAGGGTGTATATATATATATATATATACACACACTAAAATGTTAGATTATAAAAGAAATTTCACAATTGCAGAAGGTTCCTAGAGGACATATGTTCATTGTCTTTTGATTTTGCTTTCAGATCTGCTTTACAGAGAAGAAATGTTTGGAGAAACATGTATTGCCATATGATAGCAAAATTATGCAGTAACTTTTCTGTTTATTCCAACAAACTGTGAGCTCTGTTAGGGGCTGTGTATTATTCACTTCTTCTTTTTTAAATTTTTGTGCAGAGGAGGTAATTAAGTTTGTTTTTTTATTTAACCCAGGACCTCGTGCATACTAAGCACACACTCTACCTCTGAGCTATTTATTTGCTTCTGAATTCACAATAAGTAGCTACTTAGCATGAAGCTCAAAGCAGAGGCTCCATGAATACTTGTGGAGCTGAATTTAACTCTCTGTCTTCTCCCAGTAATTCGGAGAGAATATAGGATTTCCACCAAGGAGAGGAACTTTGAAGCTGTTTAACTGACGGGACTTCACACCGAGTGCCTGTTGGAGAGAACACAATCCTAGTTGTATTTTTGGAAAAGGCATTTAACCAATCTGACCTTTGGCTTCCCAACCTGGTAGGGTTTTGAAGACTCAGTAGGATTCACAAAGTGCCAAAAACAATGCACTTGGCACATAGAAGGTGCATGGGAAAAAAAGCTTCTTTACGTTTCTCTAAAGTCACATTCTTGTTATTAATCTACAAGCTAAGGGATGATTCTGGTCATTTTGATCATTCCAAGCAACTCAAAAGGGACCTGGTTTCCATGGCTCAGGTCTGAGCCGCTGCCTGGGGCATCTTCTGCAACATCCTGGTCCTTCCTCCTAAACCTCCAGCCTAGTATTACCATGCCATCTCTTGGTTACCTTCACATTAAACCCGGAATTGTAAGATATAGATAATTCAACTAGAAGGTGGAGAAAGGTAACCACCTGTTAGAAGTGCGAGCTAGAGATTCAGGGCCCATTTCAAGCCTTGCCTCACTCAGTAATCTCATTTACTCCCTCAATTCTGAGACAGGTCTTGATCCTTGATCTGCACAAATGTTGCCAATTTCCTAACACAGAGCATGAGGCAGGTAATTTGGTTTATTTATTTACTTATTTTTTTTTTAAATGGAGGTACTGAGGATTGAATCCAGGACCCCATGCATGCTAAGCACACATTGTACTACTTGAGCTATAACCTCCCCCCCTTGAAATGCACCCTTTATATCTATTTTTATTCATCAATAGACTTTGAACTAGAGATAACTAAGGGAATAGTTGACTTGCAAATAGAAACGTGGTCTGTAAGAATTCACTTAATAAAATGTTTTGGTTTTTAAATGGAATTTGAAAGACAGGAACTCAGTTTCTGGCTAAGCAATAACAATGATGGCATCCTTTTGTCATTTTGGTTTTAAATCTCTCCAGTCTAAAGGCTAATTGTAGATAGAAAACAAAAAAACAAACAAAAAAAAGCATAATCCAATGCATAGTCTACTGTGGAAAAACATTCCATTTTTCAAAGTTTGGTGAACACATTAAATGCTCTCCAAATGATCATTCTTCCTGCTTCTTGTGTGAACAGGTGAGAAAGACATACATAAACAATCAATTGTTAATGTCATTTATTAAATACTGTGGAAATGCAAGCGGATGTGAAAATACTGTGGAGGGCATGCTGACCACAGAGTGGCCAGGATGATGTCGTGTTATGAGAAGGTAGGTCCACAACAGGTTAAGAGGCTAGAGAAGTCAATGGGGCTTGGGATGTGGGGGTCTTGTGTGCAGGTTAGTTCGGGCTCTACCGAGGGATAACAGAAAGCCATTTATAAGTGTTAAGCAGGACCATGATACAGTCAGATTTATATTTGAATAGATCTCTTTAGCTGCAGGGTGGGGGATGGGTTGGGGGTAGGTAGGGAGCAAAATGGAGACAAGGTGATTTAGGAACCTGGTGAGTTACCTGAGAGGAGAGATGTTTGAAGGCAGAAAGGAGTCCTGAGGATACAGAGGGAAAAACAGATTCAAGACAGATTCAGGAAATTAAGTTGGTAACCTGTGGTAATTAATAGTTGTCAGAAAGAACAGTTGTGGGAGAAGCAGACACCTTGGGTGACTCCCAAATTTCTAGTTTCAGTGACTGGGTGGTGCCTGCAGCTCACCGAAGGAAGAATACAAGAGGAGAAGCAGGTTGGGTGGTGAGGGGACAGCTCCGGAATTCCTATATAGAAGAGGTGTAGGGCGAGGGTAGTGCTCAGTGGTAGAGTGTGCGCTTAGCATGCACGAGGTCCTGGTTTCAATCCCCAGTACCTCTATTAAAAAATAAATACACAAAAGTGAATAAACCTAATTACCTCTCCCCGCTCCCCAAATGGAAAATAAATAAATAATTTAAATAAATTAAAAATTAAAATTAAAAGAGGTGTAGGGCAGCAGGACTGTGAGATTTGTCTTGAAACCATATTTACATAATAAGCACTCTGTATGTATTTTCAGATGGAATAACGTGGATAAGATGAATGGTAGACTATAGGGGCTTAAAGTTACCCCCACCATCCTGAATTCATTCCAAATTCAGCACTGCGCACTGTATTAGTCAAGAGACTTTGGGTTGCAAGTGACAGGAACCCAATTTAAACAAGCTCAAGGATCAAGGGGAAATTTATCAAATCAAGGAAGAGATCTAGAGCCGCAGGAATGACTAGTCCCAAGAGCCCTCATGTTGACAGAACACTCTCTCCCTCTCACTTCTGATCTTTGACTTCTCAGTGCCCATTGGCTTCATTCTCTCATGTCACAGACAGACTTTCTCCACACAGAAGAGAACAAAGGGTCTTTGGACTCACATCCTTCCAGCTCAAACATCAGTGATAGACGAGAATCTCTCTCCAAGCTCCAGTTTTAACATAATCTCAGGGAATGGTGCTGATTGGTCTGAGCTGGTTCATCAACCCACCTCTTGAACCAATTACTGTGTCTAAAGGGGCAGGGTCTGTACCAGAAGAAAGAGAAGATGAACATCCCTATGGCCATTCCTCCAACCTGTGGAACAGGCAGACGTGGTGATGGCTGCAGGGCATCCAGGTGAGGCAGTGGAGCAAAATCTGCATATGTGAGCCTGAGGCTCAGAGGAGTGCACTGCACTGAAGACCTGGATGTCTGAAGGCTCAGAAAAGTGGATGATTGCCTTGACGAAATTAATGGCAGGATTTATTCCACAAGCTCAGTAAATAGATGATCTTGTGATCATTATTACTCAGATAACCTTTAAAATGTATTTTATCAAGTTTCATTAGGATCAGTGCAATTCATAGTCCAAAAAAAGTCTTGTTTTTAAAAGAAAGCAAATCTCAGAACAGTATGTGTAGTATGAGTTCAGTGAAGTAAAACACAAGGTATGTGTGCGATTTGAGTGGGTGTTTATACAAGGATAGGTCTGTGTTTCACAGATTTCGGAAAGCACTGTGCCGTATCCACACAGAACTATTGCCCAGACTTTAGCCAACTGTGTACAACCTTTTGCCATGCTCATTAAGAACTGCTTGATGAACAGTTTGGAAATTTCTTTTCAAATGAGAAGTCTTAGCGGAAAAAGAAAATTTATTCTATCAAAATGAGATCCTTGTATTTCATGAGTCCTATGTATTTCATCTCTTTGCAGCTGGCAGGCATTTGAAGGCATTATCCCACATGTCTCACCATAGCTGACAAGGCCCTCTGTGCTCTCTGCCTCCTCTCCTGCTGCTCTCTCCTGACCTTTGCTCTCAAGCCCCGAGCCTTCATTGTGCCAAAACTGGTCCCTTACATCCTTCATGTGTATTTCTCCCTCTCCCTCAGACTTTGGTGTAGTTCGTTTCTCAGCCCAAATGTCACTTGTTGAGCAAGGTTTTCACTGGCCATCCAACCAAAAATAGCTCACTTCAGCCCCCAACATATCACTCTGTTTTATTGTCCCATAGCACTGTCTCAAATGATATTGATCATGTATGACTTGTTTATTGCTTGTCTCTTCCCCTTAGAGTGTAAGATCTATGAAAGCAGGAACTTTGTCTGTACTGTCATTCTCCATCCCTATAACAGAGTCTAACTACGCAGTGAGTGTTTGTGGGATGAAAAGTGGGAAGGGATAAATGAGGAGTTTGAGATTTGCAGATACTAACTGGTACTACTATAAAATAGATAAACAACCATATACCACAGGGTAACCTATAATGAAAAAGAATATGAAAATAAATATATGTATGTATATATATGACTGAAACATTATGCTGTACACCAGAAATTGACACAACATTGTAAAATGACTATACTTCAATTTTAAAATAAGTTATACTTCTGGACTATTTATTATTCAGTGCTAAAAAGAAATGAGCTATAAAGCCATGGAAAGATATGGAGGGAAATGAAATGTGAATTGTTAAGTGAAAGAAGCCAATATGAAGAAACTATATACTGTATGATTCCTACTATATGACATTTCGGAAAAGTCAAAACTATGAAGATAGTAAAAAGATCGGTGGTTGTCAGGGTTAAGGAGGAGGAAGGGATGAGTTAGTGGAGCACACGGAAGTCTTAGGCAACTTTGTATGAAAGTATAATGGTGGATATAAATCATAACACATTTGGTCAAATCCACAGAATGTGCAACACCAAGAGTGAGCCCTAATACGAACTACTGACTCTGAGTGATAAGGATGTGTCGATGTAGATTCACTGATTATACCAAAGGTACCACTCTGGTGGGGGATGTTGATAAAATGGAGTCATAAGTGGTAGAAAAGGGTATGTGGGAAATCTGTATATCTCCTGCTCAGCTTTGCTGTGAACCAAAAACTGCTGTAAAAATAAAATCTATTAAAAAAAAAAGATAGACTGCCCAAGTTGTCAATGGTTTAAGTGTGTGAGTAGAACCCTAAGAGATTATTTGACATTAGAGTTGTCCTGGGAAAACTAGCGCTCAAGAGAGCCTAAACCGAAACTTTAGGTGTTTTTTTCCAAATTAGAGTTCCCAACTCCGTGCTCAAATAAGTTAGACAGGTTTTTGTGTTGAGGGATTGAGTCCTCAAACAGCTCACATGTGTGTGCTGTGAATCTCTAGGGTAAACAGCATATGCAACTATTTCCTAACATCTGATCCAGAGCCCGTCTTCACATGTCTTAATCACTGGTGAGCCTAGGTCCAGCTGAATGCCTGTATCACCCTACAGAGCTGCTTTAAAATAGTCAAAATATTTCTCCTCAGAACTAACCCAACATAATTTAGTTACTTATCTGTTTGGCTGATTCCAAACCACTAGACTCTATGTTCCACGAGAACAGTGTTTTTTGTCTGTTTTATTCATTATCATGTTCCCTGTGTCCAGAGGTGTGCCTGACACACATTAGGGGCTTAATAAATACTTGTTGAAAGAATGAATGAATGAGCAAAGGAATAAACATCTTTTATTATGTAAGTTTCAGGTGTATAGCAGTATAATTCAACATCTGGATACACTACACAGTGATTACCACAAGTCTAGCTGCCATCTGTCACCATACACTTGACCCCCTTCACTCCTTTTGAAAACCCAACCTCCAACCCCCTTCCCCTCTGGTAACCACTGATCTGTTCTCTGTATCTATGAGATTTTTTTTTAAAGGACTTTATTCTAGCTATATTACTTCTACATTATTTGAATTTTTTTTTAATGGAGGTACCAGGGATTGAACCCAGGACCTCTGTGCATACTAAGCACATGCTCTACCACTGAGCTATATCCACCCTCTTCTATGAATTTATTTTTGTTTTATTTTGTTTGTTCATTTATTTTGTTTTTTTATATTCCATATATAAGTGAAACCATACAGTATTTGTCTTTCTCTCTCTGACATATTTCATATAGCATAATACCTTCAAACTTTCTTCTTTCTTAAGTTTTGGGTTATTTGGGATCTTTTGTGGTTCCATACAAATTTTAGACTCATTTTTCTGATTCTGTGAAATATGCCATTGGAATTTTGATAAGGATTGCATTGAATCTGTAGATTGCTTTAGTAGTAACATACATATATTAAATGTATGTTAACTTTTTTTTAAGGGGAGAGGTAATTAGGTTTATTTATTTATTTATGTTTAATGGAGGTACTGGGAATTGAACCCACGACCTTGTGCATGCTAGGCATGTGCTCTACCACTAAGCCATACCCTCCCTCCTAAATGTACATTAACATTTTAGTAACATTAGTTATTCTAATCTATGAACCCAAAATATCTTTCCATTTATTTGCACCTTCAGTATCTTTCATCAGTGTCTTACAGTTTTCCAAGTACAGGTCTTTTACCTCCTCAGTTAGATTTAGTCTTAAGTATTTTATTCTCTTTGATGTTATGGTAAACAGGGTTGTTTTCTTAACTTAGCCTTTTGCTGATTCATTGTTAATGTATAGAAATGCAACAGATCTCTGTATATTAATTTTGTATCCTGCAACTTTACCAAATTCATTGATAAGCTCTAGTTTTTTGGTATTGTCTTTAGGATTTTCTATGTATTTTATCATATCATCTGCAAAAAGTGATAGTTTTACTTTTTCCTTTCCAATTTGGATTCCCTTTATTTCTTTTTCTTTTCCTTTTTTTTTTTTTTTGTCTGATTGCTGTGTCTAGAACTTCCAATACTATGTTGAATAAAAGTAGTGAGAATGGGCCTCTTGTTTTGTTTCTGATCTTAGAGAAGAATCAGCTTTTCACTGATGTTAGCTATGGGTTTATCACATATGACCTTTATTATGTTGAGGTTCGTTCCCTTTATACTCACTTTGTTGAGAATTTTTGTCATAAATGCATGTTGAATTTTGTCAAATGCTTTTTCTACATCTATTGAGATGACCATATGATTTTTAGCCTTCATTTTGTTAATAGATGTATCACACTGATTGATTTGTAGATGTGGAATCATACTTGCATCTCTGGAATTAATCCCGCTTGATTGTGGTATATGATCCTTTCAATGTGTGGCTGGATTTGATTTGTTAATATTTTGTGGAGGGTTTTTACATCTCTGTTCATCAAGGATACTAGCCTATAATTTTCTTTTTCTGTGGTGTCCTTGTCTGGTTTTGGTATCAGGATAACGCTGGCTTTGTAAAGTGTTGAACAAGCAATTTTTATTCTGTCCGCAAGTCCTCAGTGAAGAGGGCAGAAATTTTAGTGCCAGGTAATTGTAACAAATTCTGACTAACATGGCACATATTTTCTGGGATATTTGTGTAATATTTATTCTTGTTGATGATTTTCCCAATGTATTTTTTTCTGGATGGACAAGTTGAAGGAGTTAAGAAAATAAAGCAGGGGTGAGGGCTTTGGATTCTGACCCCACTCTATTGGCGATAATGATAGCTAACATTTGCACTGCAATTGTCTTCCAAAAGTTTTTGCATTTGGTTCTCTAAACAAAATGCAGATGTCATTACCTTCATTTTCAGGTAGATAGGCAGGCTTAGAGAGACTCTCCCGATATCGCTCAGGTGGTATTAGATCAGTCTTGATCTAAACCCCGGTCTTATGATGTCAAAGTCCATGTTTATTTCATGGCACCTGCCTGCCTCCCTAGCTGGTTGTGTATGCTGGGAAGCCACTTCCCCATTCTGGGCCTCGGTTTTTGTATCTGGAAAGTGCCCAGGTGATCTCTCAGATTCTTTCCAACTTTAAGTGCTGTGACTGTAAGCCTTTTTCTCTCCATCACCTATTTGAAAAATTGCTATAGCTTAAAAAAAAAAAACCAAAATAGATTTAATTTCTACTTGTAATTGCATAGCTCTTTGAAAGTCTGATTCAGGTACTGAAAATCAAATAAATTATGAAAAATTCCCCTTTCTTTTAAAGTAATGCCCAGAAACAGAATCCTTGAAAAAGGATGACATGGTTGTGTTAAACACAGTACCACCAGACGGGTCTTCATTATTATTTTTTTTTTAAATGCCATCAGAGGATTTTACTCTGAGCTTGTTTCAAAACAAAAAATTAAGAAGAAAATATAGCAACTTTTCTAGAAATGAAATCCTTCAGCAGAATAAAAATAAATAAATCTGAAATATTTAATCTCCAAATAGCTAAATAAATAAATCTTTCCAAAAGGAAAAGGCCAAGCCAGGTCTTCAGGTTATTATTTACCTAGTAAATTCCCTTTGTATGCAAAACATTTGTATTATTCACATAACCCCTGTCTGATTAAACTGCTGTTGGGCCACACAGCCAAAAAGCAAGTAAATTATATGGTTCTTCTCCATAAGGCATTTTGTTTTGTCTCCTAACTTATTTGCAGCCATATAGAATTAACTTACTTTTGGTGTCAGATGAAAAAACTGTACACAGAAAAATCTGTATTTGCACATCCTCTTGGGGGTTTTATTTTGCTAAAAAGAATTCACACAGGCCAAAAAAAAAAACAAAACCCATGCAAAATATTTTTGTGCACACCTCTAACACACTACATTCTAATTCTGAAATGTTAAAAAAAAAATCCCAAAGCAAGAGTACCTGGGTTGAAAAGTTAACATTATAAAAGCTAGATTCCTAACACAAACACTGCAGACACAAGTCACTCAGTCGCAAAAAGTTAATGTTTATAAATGTTAAGTAAATGTCAACAATGAGGAGACAAGAACTGTAGATCCAAAGTGTACTTCCTACCATGAATTATTAAAAACCGTGTTTGGTGTTGTAAGACATTCACGAGGTTAACTTGAAATAGATACAACCTTAACCTGGTCGCTATGTCAAACTTACACCGTGGGAACCTTATTAAAAACTACCTCCTTTTACTGCTACCTTTACAATATTTTGTTGTTGTTGTTCATTTTGGGTTTCGGTATATAAAAGGGTCCCTCAGAATCTACACTAGCTCTGAGATGCAGAAAAATCGATTCAGTAAATGACTATGATGAAGTTCTCCTTTGAGACATTTCGCTTCTCTTCTTAATGACTATATAGTATTTAATGACCACACTTGTGTGTGTGGACGTGTAAAACCTTTTAAGTGACATTTTCAGAAACAACTCTAGGGAACTTTTTTTGCTTTCCTTGAGACCAGTCCCTGATAATTTTCATAGTTGTGTTTATTTTTTTTAAGAGAAAAGCTGCCTAGAGCCTTTCTGTACAGTCAGCAACCTCCTTGTCCCTGTATATTTGAACTTTCCAAAAATAACAGAATGCTTGTTTGCAACTCCTGAAAAATCTCCAGGCACTCTTGGCAGGTTTTACTCTGCCTGGTGCTTTACAGGCACTTTCTCACTGCACCAAAGGTAAAGAAGGGCCCGGTGGTAGGAGCATGTCCCGGTGTTCCCTGGAGGTGGGTGGCTTTACCTTTGGGGAAAAAAACAAACAAACAAAAAAACCAAAAACAAAAACAAAAACAAAAACAAAACCATGGGCCTCCCACTAGGACACATCTAGTTGCTTCCTTCTCCCTAAGGTAGAAAGGCAGTCCCCTGGAAGCCTCAGTTCTCAGAAGAAAAAGTGTTCTAATGCATTCTCACAAAACATTTCAAACGTGCAAAGAGAAAATCCCAAACAGAAGTTAGGAGAGGGTAGCAGCAGTTGGAGGGGAGTCTAAGAATTGTGCTCAAGTGAAAAACATCCTCTCCAACCATGGGCTTCGATGCCGGGGTTCCTTGAGCATAACAACAGTGCTTCCTAAAAGGGAAAGAGACGATCCATTGACCCACCTCAGAAACTAAAGCTTCTCTCTTTCTCACCAAACAGCTTGAAAACGCTTACTGACTTACTTAACTCAAACTATCACTAACATTTTAAAGAAGTGTGAAGACCCAAGTCTATCTCCATAAATAATTAAATAATTGCTAGATCCACTCAGCTCATACTTTCTCAAAACATTGGCCAAAATGGCACATGTGGGTAGATCCGGCCACCTTTCCCTGCCGGCAGACAACACGACTGTATGTTATCAGTGTGCTGCGTTTGAAGGAAGATACCAGAAGGATGGTGCAGCTCTGAGGCGGGGAGGCCCTGCCAGCTCGTGTGTTCTTACTGAGGTTGGCAAAAGGGAAGCTTCCTCCTCCCCACCCAGAGTCTGGGCATGTTCTGTCTGCCATGCTGTTCCAGACACTGCCTCTCTCTTCTTTTCCACAGGTCACTAAGCCTGTGGGGGGAAGGGATGCTAAGGAAGATGTCATCAGTGAGCCGTCAGAGATGGGTAGTGAAACACACACACACACACGATTAAGACATTCATGCTAATAAAGCCAAACAGAGGCCAAATGCAGCCCAGAGTTGTTTAAAAAATCTCCTCTCACACACAGCAAAACAAAAGTGGAAAGGAAAAAGGGAAAAAAAAAAAAAACAACCTCAATTCCACTTTGTCATCACATTCAAAAAGAAGCTAAGCCTTCTGGGGACATCACTGGATGTTTCAGACCGAAAGAGGGGAACCGAAGAGCCCTCCTTCCCTCAGCTGTCTGCACGGTGAGCCTGCTCCTTGCCCGAAGCCCCGTCAACTGCCCAGCGGCTCCCAGAAGACACCTCTCTGATGCCTGGGCTCCCTTGAGGATGCTCAAGCCCGTGCAAGGTCTGAAGTCTGATGTGCAGAGGTAGCTCCGTGACGCGAGTCATGGAATAACACTTCCTTTTTTGGTGAGGAAAGCCCAGTTGGTCTTAGCTAACAAGCTCTCGGCTATGGCTCTAAAAATACCCTGCAGCGAGGACTGTTTGGCACTTCATTCTGTTTGCCAGAGGAGCTTGAAAGAACTCTGCAGGCCGCTTCAGGTTCTCCCTAACTGCTCTGAGCTCGGTCCCTGCTCCGGTGACCTCAGGGAAGCCTATCGCTTTGGGAAAGTTACTTTTTGCTTTTCACTTTTGAGTTCTTGGAATTCTGTCCTCAACGTCTGAAGTACAATTCCAGCCTTGGATTAATGACTAGCTTGGTTCAGGAATCTTCATTTGGCTTCTAGTCTGAACTATGCAAATACACGATCTGTGTGCAGAAGAAAAGGACTAAAATTATACTTCAGAAGGGCTCCGTCACTTCCTGTCTTCTCCCTTTCCCCTCCACAAAAGAAACATCAGCCTCCTTGAATCCTGTGTTGCCAGCAGTGGGAGCAGCTCGCTGCCCGTCAGCATCAGACGCCCGGGCTCCCTACACGTTGATGGCGTGCGCGTGCTTCTTGCACAGGGGTTTGTCCTTCTTGGAGTAGAATGGCTGCCCCTCCAGATTCACGTGGCAGACCTGGGACAGAGAACAGACAGGCATGAGCCAGGGCCTCACAGCCACTGTCACAGGCAGATGGGAGAAAAGACAACAGCTGATTTCTCCCCACTACAAATTCTTTTTTGAGGGGAGTGGGAGGGGGCCCTTGATTTTTTTAAATTTACTTTTAAAATCAAAAAATCTTTTTTAAATGGAGGTACTAAGGATTGAACCCTAGGACCTTGTGCATACTAAGCATGTGCTATATCACTGAGCTGTACCCACCCCACCCACCTCGACAACAAATTCTAAACAACTAAAGCAGAATTGATGGGCTGAACTATATAAAATTTAAGACTTCCAAAGAGGAACATGGAACTAAATTTAAAATCAAATCAAATCAAATTAAATTAATGGAATACAGGATGATAGAGGTGATTGAGTGATGCTATCCAAAATTATAAGGAACTGGTAAAAATTCCTAAGTCAATAGCCACAGAGGTGACTGACATCTAAAGAAATATTATTAGCAAACTAACAAAATGTCAGGAAAAAAAATGATCCTGACTAATAAGTAAAGGAAAAATAAATTAAAACCTCCATGAGATACCACAAGATACCTGCTAATCTAGCAAAATAAATAAAACAAGAAGTTCCAATGGCTTTTCACCTTTAACCTTACATGACTATAGCCAAAAAGTAAAAAAAAAAGGTCATCAGTCAAAAGTCAGCAAGGCCAAAGGGGATCAGGTCTACTTGTCACTGCCAGAGACACATGATTCAGCCCAGGCTTCCGCAGGGGATGTGGCAACACTGGAGGGAAGCCATAAAGATGTGCGTGCCCTGTACCCCAGTAACATCACGCTGGAGAATTTCATCTTGCAGCAACTATCGCACAGAACAAGAAAGCGACATCTGCTCAGCTACAAGCTGAAAAACCACTAAAATTTCCCTCAGTGGGGAGCTGATTAAGTAACTTTTTATGGTACATTTTTCCAATGAAATGCCACCATGAAAAAAATCAATCAAATATGGCAAAGTGTACGCAGGGAAATCTTACATGAAAAAAAAAGAGGCAAAATTATACATCCCCATAATGACAACATATGAGCGCAGTTTGAAGATGGAGACATCAGAGAAAGAAGAGAGGTCAATAGTATTTGTTAAGGCTCCTGTGGGTCAAGTACGATGCCAGACACCTTGTATACTGATCTCATGTAATTCTCACGAAAGCTTGATGGGGTAGGTGTGACTTTGCCTCATTTCACAATCGAAAAGCTGAGGCTCCAAGCGCCCGAGTGTCTTGCTCAAGTCACAGCCCCAGGAAGTTGTAGAGCTGGCCATCCAAGACCAGGTCTGCAAGACAGCTCCAAGCTCGTTTTCCCCACACTGCATAGCAGAGAGGGGCTAGGCTGACTTGCAGTTTCTTTGGGCTTGCGGACCTGTATCGAGGTAGCTCACTAAGTTTGCGGGACCACCAGTATGTAGTCTGGCCCTGGGGTGGGCAAACTGCCAACTGCCAGAGTCAGCCGGGAAGGCACCTAGGCTGGGAAGGACCCCAGCCTCAGAGAGGGCACTGAGGATCCCTAATGGGGAGCAGAACTGGGGACCACATCCAGGACACTGACATGAGAAGCACAGGTGGAGTTCCCACGTATAGGTAGGCATGAGGATAGAGAAATCACCCTCCCAAGATGATCTTGGGTCCATGAGCATGGGTCCACTCTGAGAGAGTTGTAAAGAAAAGTGGCATAATGGTGGCCCCACGTGTAAGGTCCTGAGAACCCAGTTGAGGATGCTATACTTGGGGCCACACAGGGCTGCCGATGGGCCTGAAAAAGTGTCTGAAAACATCCCAGGTGGAGGCAGTGATGTTGAGTGTAACCAAGCTCCTGAGGTGGCCTCAAGCTGCTAGTGACAACTTGCAAACAAGTCTAAGAAGGTGGCACCTAAAATCCAACTGGTGAGGATGGATTTCAGGAGAGACAGAAAGGCAGCTCTGGAGTGAGTTGCAAGGAGCTGCCGGTCAACATCCAGGGCTCTGGCCAGGAGACTCTGCCTGGTCTGGGACAGTACCAGTTGCTTGTGAAAACTCTGGGATGAATCAGGCTGCAGAGGGGGTTGGGAGACTGAAGACCAAGGAGTGAAGAAAGGCCAGAGTCTCAAGGGTGGCTTGTTGGTAAGATGAGACTAGGGCGGGAACCATCAGAGAGGTTGTGCTCGGTGTCTTGGGCCATGAGACTGCGGGCAGGATGCCAGGTAGCTTCATGGTGAAGGAGGCCTCCAGCCTACCCAGCACAGGGGCACAGCATGGGTGGTCCAACCCCCAGGCTCTGTGGTCAAGTGGCAGCAGGGCCTGGCTGGGAAGGAGGGTGGCCATAGACAGTGCTGACCACAGAGTGGAAGGTAATGGAATTGGCCAGCTGCAGCGGCCCCAGGACTACCCACAAAAGTTACATCACCTCCCATCCCTTCCAGATACCCACACCAGTTAGACACTAACTACGCTTAGAGGAAAAGAAGGGCTAGTAAGATACCTTTCCCCAGCTAAGGTAGAGCTCAGATCCTTTCCATTAGAACTCAAGGGCCAAAGCCAGACAGGAGCTCAACCTTTACCCTGACCCACGTTGCTCTTCTCAGCCTTTACTTTAAATGCCTGGAACTTTAGAGATGTTGCCTTGTTCTGGTCTTTAATTGTCAGCTTTGTTTTCCTCTCCAGAGTCTAAGTTCCCTGAAGGTAGAGACATGCCCTGGGATCCTTTTGTATTTCCCAAACTCAGCTGAACTAGTCTGAAGTATGTGCTTTCCTGGGATCTAACTGATGGGAAAACAGCTTGGAGAGCTGGTCCTGATCTTTCTTACTAGTTCTTTTTTTTTTCAAATTCTAAGAAAATATACGCTCATTAAAAGTGATTTGGAAAAAAATACCAAAACAAATATACGTATGTATATACATGACTGGGACACTGTGCTGTACACCAGAAATCAACACATTGTAATTGACTGTACTTCAATAAAAACATAAAAATAAAATCAAAAAAGTAATTTGGAAACATAAAGTGATGGAAAGAGGACCAAAAATCATGATCAAAGTTTTCCAATCAAAATACTAATTTCCAAAAATTCAAACTATGTTCCACTTTGATATGGCTTCACGGGGCAGTGAGTGCCACACAGGCTAGTCTAGGGGAAGGTGTAATGGTTCTCCACACTGATTCTCCAAGGGACGGGATCTGCCTGGTATCTTTGAGCAGATCCTTTGGGCAGTGCTATGGGTCTTTCGCACCTGCCTGGAATTTATTTGTAATCTCAGCCTGAACAACCCCAAGCTTAACTGCTTCTTCTGGTCTCTCTCTGGGACTTGCACCATCAAGACTCTCAGCCAAACACAGAGGCTCAAGGGCGCAGACTCACGCTCATCTTTGCATGGTTCCCTCTCTATGAGACACAGACCTCTCGTCAGCCTGCCCTTGGAGAACAGGCCTTCTGTGCCACTGTCTTCCCTGGACCTTCTCCAAGTCTCTTGGATCCTTCTAAAAGTTGGGTAACCAGATCTGCAGGCAGCATCTTAGGATCAGACAAGCCATGGCTTGAAGGTAAGGGTCAAAGAGCCCTATACTGTGTCTTGCTGAGTGGTGACTCCACAGAGGACAACCATAAAATCAGTATATTTATATTGTTGTCCCTTTTTGGAGGGGAGTCCCTGATATGTTTAAAGACCCTAAAAGGCAACTAGAGAATCTATTCAAAGGGTTGGAAAATCAGAGTGCTACAGATTGAACTGTCTCCCCTCCAAATACACCTGTTAAAGTTCTAAGCCCATTGCCTCCAGACTGCCCAGAGCAGGGACACAGCATTAGGAAATAGGGTCTTTGCAGATGTAATTAAGATATAAGTTAAGGTGAGGTCGTACTAGTAAGGTGGGCCTTTAATCCAGTATGACCAGTGTCCTTATAAGAAGAGGAGAAGAGACACAGAGACAGATACCTGCACAGAGGAGAATGCCATGTGAAGACACAGACATGCAACGGAAAGACGGTTGCGTGATGACAGAGGCAGAGGTTGGAGTTAAGCAGTTACAATTCAAGAAACACCAAGGACTTCCGGCAACCACCAGGAGCTAGGATCGAGAGCATGGCCCTGCTGACACCTGGGATTTGGACTTCTAGCCCCCAGAACTGTGAAAGAACACATTTCTGTAGCTAAGCTATTTGTTTGCAGTACTTTGTTATGGCAGCGTTTGCAAACTAACACACTGAGTGAATACAGTGCACTCCACAGACGGGAGGGGGTGTAGACATGAAGCATAAAAGCTGAAGTGAATTGCAATAAACTTTATGACTGGGGTTGTCTGATGTCGTAAGCCTATAAAAACTATTCAAGTTTAAACCATACAGATCTTTCACACATTCCCAAAATGTACCTTGAGCAGCTCTGATTTAAAAAAAAAAAACTAGCAATAGTAGCACATTAATTTTCTCAAATACAGTTTAGTCAGTTACAGACGGACATTACTGGGCTTTATCAGGGAGGGCTGTTTCTGAACTCTAATCCAGAGTGTAAATATCGGCAGGTTTATTGCCACGTCCCCTTCCCAACCTAAAACCCTCGGAAGGAAAGTGCCAATCTCTGGCTATTCAGCAGAAATAAACTGCACATTGTTAATACTTAATCTAAGGCTTACCTTCTGGCAACTGTGTATCAACAGGACCATTTAGGAAAATGCAATGATACTTGGTCCTGTTTTCTAAAGGTTCTATCAAAAGAAACCTTATCTCAACTTCTCATAGGATTAGTCAATAAGCTCTTATCTACTGTTCAGGGTGAAAATTTGGGGAAAACCCTTGAATGACTTCATCGTATCTTAAACAACATATAACCACTGGAAGCCACCCACCCCTATTTCAATTCAAACATCATTCACTCCTCCCATCTATTGAAAGCACTGCTGGGGAGGCAAGCTGCTGGTTTGCCAGATCCTGGGACACTGCTGTCCTTAATGAAATGGAGAGTAAATAAAACTTTGCTTGACTGTGACATATCAAGGCATCATGGTATCTGCCAGCTTTTAAAAATGAGAATATTAGAATGTCAGAGTTGAAAGGGATATAGTGGGTTGGTCATCTGGCCCCATTGATCCCTCCTACCCCTTCTCAGAAAGTCAGAACCCCAGGCTAAAAACATACTGCGCAAATGAAGCAGGTGTCATGCCAGGTATGCCCCAGGGCTTCGATAAACTTGTCACCGGCCTCCACAGGGAAATCACAGCCGTGACACTTGGTGCTGAACAGATTGACGTAGTCTGAAAAGAAAGGCAGAGTAAGGAGCAGGCAGCCAGCCAGGCTGGGAGGAGCACCCCAGCCATATCAACCCAACGCCAGGACCCCCCCCACCCCCATCACTGGGCCGGGGGCAGTGGTTGAAACCTAATTGGTTCCTTGTCATCTTGCAGACAGCATACTCAGTTACATGATTGCTTTTTTTTTCCCCCAATAATTTGCACTGGTGTGGTGCAGATTCAGGCTTAGTCATCACCCTGTGTTGGTTTGATTCGCAAACACTTTCTGGAACTGTCATTAACTTTCTGCAGGGTGATTTTCTCCTCTGCCTGTCACCTCTTATGGCCCAAACAGACCGATCCCAAAAAAGAAAAAAACAATCCTATTTCCCAGCAGCTATGCTTATTTTGGAAGAGACAAAGCCCTTAACATTTTTAAGAGTTATAGAATGTTCTTTGCTTGGCCAGTCTTCTGTCATTGGGCATTTGTGTTGGTAATAAATTTTCACAACTAGAATCAATATTTGAGCTACTTTGTTGGGACGTGTCCCCATCCCCCGAGCCAGGGAGATAATAATACCAAATATTATTTACATAGTACTTTATAGTTTACCGTCCTCACACAGGTGGTATTTCCTAGCATCTCAGTGTCAAGGTCTATGGAGTAGTTTTCTTTGTACTCCCAGTGGCACGCCTGGCACACAAGTCGGTACCCCAACACACAGGAATTGGATGAATGAGTGAACCAATGAATCAATGAATCAATGAATGGACTTCACCATTGCAAAAATCCCTCGGAGATTGAACTACAATTATTTTTGTTTTGTTTTGTTTTACTTTGTGGTTAAGGAAACTGAGGTTTGAAGAGGCGAAGGGCCTCTTGGCTCAGAGGCAGCGCTTCTTCTGCACTCTCTGTAGAAGTCCTCCAGACTCTTCTAGAAAAGACTGACGCCTTTTACAAAACCTTCATTCCCCTAGAAGTGCACTTGTCTTGCCACCGCTCGGCCACAGCTGGCTTTTTCTAACAGCAGTTTTCTGCTCAGATCTTGTAGACAGCCTGCCTGATCACTGTCTCAGACCACCTGCTGAAAGGCAGCATGCTGTGGGGGGTATGAACTTGGATTCTGAAGATAGAAGGGCCTGGGCTCAAATCCCACCTCTATCCAAGAATTGTTCAAATCTGGGGCAAGTGACCTAACTTCTCAGTGCCTCAACTTTCTCATCTTTATAATGGGAATAACTATACTACCTAACTCATGGGGTTGTTATATAGATTAAATAAGATAAGGAATGTGAAGTACTTGGCACAAATTCTCAAAGATGTTGGCTCTCATTTTGAATGTCTTTAAAATGATGAAAGGAGGGAAAGGAACATGATTTGCGCACCTACTATGTGCAGATCCAATATGAGGGCTTTTCTATGTTTCCTGTTTAATCTTCATGGCAGTTCTGTGACAAAGTTATTATTCTCATTTTAAAGACGATGAACCCGGTTGTAGGGATTCCATCAACCAAGCAGTATGGAGCCTGCTGGACCCCAAAGTTCATCCTTTCTCCAGTTATCTATTTGCCATTGAGATTTGATAAGTTCTATCTCTTGCATATTTTTTCCAATGTATGGTTTCCCCTCTGGGGTTTAATTATAGTCTGTCACGCAAATGCTCTTACATATACTGCAGTCCATCAATCTTGGTTCTGACAGTATATTTCATTTCTTCAGTAAGCAGAAATCTATCACCCCACCGGAACTAGGAAAACATCATTCTGCTTCTGTTAAAGGGTAACACCTGGCTTATGGTTCACTTGTGCTCTGCTGGAACGTACTGGTCTGGGGTGAGAAGCAGGGCTGTAGGCTAACTCACCTCCACTTGAGTCCAAGCCCTGCACCCCACTTCTGACTTCTCTCTCCTTCTGCCTAGTGGGTCTCCAGATGCCCAGGGTTCCCTCCTCCATCTTCATGCCTCTGTAGGAACCGGGTCCTGGGCTTGGAAAACCTTCCCCTACTTTTTCGAGCTGAACCTCTGCAGTCCCTAGGGCTGCCTTCCTTCTGGAAGACTTCATCCCCATCCCATCTGAGAGAGATGAGATAGACAGCCTTCCTGAGGGCTTCTCTCCCTCCCTATCCATCCATCCATCAATCCATCATCCCTTAACTGTTCATTTATGCACCAGCATATCAAAGGATGATGGGTTTGCTTGAGGTTTTTCAGGACAGAGACCCTCTCCTCTATGCTCAGCACCTTTCACAGGAACTGGTACATATTTGATAGATAAATGATGAATGGGCAAAGACATGTTTCAAAAAAGCTTATTAAATAGTGATTCCTTCTCCTATTGTGCAGCCTATGTTTTTTTCTTTCACAGATTAAGCTCTTATGATGGCTTGAATTTATTCCTGGAACATCTAGTCCTGTCCACTGATACATTTTTTGGTTTTACACTTGATTCTGTATAATCTGGAGAACTGTCACTTTGTTTCAAAATTTGGTATCACACGTATGATCCTAATACATAAAAGAAAAGTTGGTATTTTTTCTCTTTTATCCTACAAATGTAGGGGAATGTAACCGGTATTAAAGTTTGTGCAAGGGCCTTTCCCACTGGGAGAGTCATCTAGTTTCTCATTTATGTATCCTTTCTTTATTTCTCCTATTACGTTGACATAATTTTCTTTGACTAACTCTCTTATGCCCCAAGTTGAATTGATAACCCGTATTTAGTGGACTTTATTGCTATTGTAAAAGGATTTCCATTGATCAAATCATAGATGCTGTGTGTTGAAAAAGGGCTTAGTGCTTTACTAGAACAGTGGTTCTCAAACTTTAGAATCATCTGAAAGGTTCATTAAAAAGCAGATTGCCAGGCCTCACCCCTCAGAGTTTCTGATTCAGCAGGTCTGGGGTACAGCCTGAAGACCTGCATTTCTGACAAGTTTCCAGGTGATGCCGATGCTGCTGGTCTTGGAACCACACTTAGTGACCCCCAAACCTAACTGACTGTCACAATCACTGGGTGGGGGTGGGGCACCCCATGAAATTCTGCTTCTGGAGGTCTGAGAACTTATCTTCTCTGTATCTTTGAAGTTCCCTGGGTGACAGTGATGCCCTGCCAGGCCTGGGCTCTGCTCAGGTGCACGCTCATCTGTGAGAAGCTGACCCTCCAACCTCTTTTACTTGCATACAAGATAGTATATATAAAAGCATCAGTGCATCACTGCAGCCAACTGAAGTCTTTTTGAGTCTAGATCCTATCATTCTGTGTCTTCTTCCAAGTTGTTGCTAAAAATGATGACAAGGTTCTACAGTGAGATACCACCCCACACTCTTTAGGATGGCTGATATCAAAAACAAAACAAAACAAAACAAAACCAACCCAGGAAATAACAAGTACGGGCAACGATATAGAGAAACTGGAGCCCTTATACACTGTTGGTGGGATTGTAAAATGATGCAGCCACTATGGAAAACACAGAGGTTTGTGGAAGTTCCTTAAAAAATCAAAAATAAAACTATCATATGATCCAGCAATCCCATCTCTAGGCATACACCCAATAAAATTAAAAACACAGTCTTGAAGAGATATTTGCACATCCAGGTTCACAGCAGCATTATTCACAGTAGCTGAGAAGTGGGAGCAGTCTGGGTGTCCATCAACGGATGAGGAGATAAAGTGTGGTAGATTCATGAAATGGAATATTATTCAGCTTTACAAAAGAAAAGAGTCTTGTCATATGCTATAAAACATGGATGAACCTTGAGGACATTATGCTAAGAGAAATAAGCCTGTCACAAAAAGATAAATATTGCATGATTCCACTTACATGAGGTTATCTAAAGTAGTCAAATTCATAGATACAGAAAGTAGAATGGTGGCTGCCAGGGGCTGAGGGAAGAAGGGAAAAGGGGAGTTGTTTAAGTGGTATGAAGTTTCAGATTTACAAGATGAAAAAGTTCTGGAGATCTGTTTCACAATAATGTGAATGTTCTTTCTACTGAACTGTACACTTAATGATTATGGTGGTAAATTTTATTTTTTTAAACTTTTAAAAAAGTGTTTTTAATTTAAATTTTTAATTTTTTTTATTTTGGAGGCGAGGTAATTAGATTGATTGATTGATTGATTAATGGAGGTACTGGGGGTTGAACCCAGGACCTTCTGCATGCTGAGCACGTGATCTACCACTGACCTATATACCCTTCACCACAATGGTAAATTTTATTATTATTATTTTTTAACCACAGTAAGAAAAAAAAAAGTGACAAAGTCAGAACCAAGCACAATGTCCCACAGTATAACACTGGGCACCTTCCTCCAGGCCTGACTCTGATATTTTATCTCCAGGGCAGGTTAACCAGCCAGGCTTGGCTTTACCTAACTACTGGATAATCTAGCTCTCCTTTCTTCACCTTGTTCATATCACTATCACATTCAACAAGGGTACAAAATTTCTAGAGCTCTTTCTAAAATAAAAAGCAGTGTGTTATTTCTTTACTTAAAACATCTCAGTGATCCCCATTGCTTAAGGAAGTGGTTTCAAACGGTGCTCCTTGGAGAGATGTGAGTCCCCTGCACCACTACAGGGATGGTGTACGTTGCCCACGTACTTCGGGCAGGTGTTCTGTCAAGAGCTCTGCACGCATGATCTCAGTTAATCCTCACAACAGCCTCTGATGGAGGTGAGTTAGGTGGGGAAGGGCTCAGAAAGGGTAAGCATCTTGTCCACGGTCACCCAGCCAGGAAGTGGGGCCCCTGTAGGCCTTAAGTCAGGGTCTCTCGGGGTGTCTAGGACTGGGGCTAAATCTGCTTTCTTGCTGTCTTCTCTGAACACTACACTATCCCCTTCCTGGGTCTTCTTATTCAAAACATCATTTTTGAAAATCCTTGTTGGGGGGCTGCTATGGAGAGGAGCAGTGGTAATAGTGGAAATCTATTGTTCTTTCACAAGCCTCAGACACTGACTGTGTTTATCACAAATTATGAAAGTTACAATGCTCTTAGTGGACGAATAACAGCAATTTGTTTTGGTACAACAGCACCTGTATGAATTACCAGTCATCCCCATTTGCTCATAAGGAGGGAAAGAGATGTGTTATTCCCTCCCTTTTACAGATACAGAAACTGAGGTCAGAATGACTGAGTGACTTATTTAAAGTCGCTTAGTGAATTTCAGAGCTGACAAGAGAATTCACCAGTACCTCAGAACCCGAGAAGTTTCTTTTATAATTTATGGTAGGGGAAGAAAAGTTTTATTTTGTTTTGCTTTTCCCCTTGAGGAATTAGAATGTTTTCTTCTTTCTGATTTTACAGTAAACTAACTTACTGTGTTTCTCTTTTTGCCCTCAAATTTGCTACCCAGTCACTGCAGCTCTGTTATTCTTCCTAATCAGCATGTTTGCTTTTCCCTCTTCGACTTGGTGCTGATTTGTTAGTTCTATGGTCTTAACTTTCATGTTTATGTTACCTTTGTTGGAACCTGCCTCAAATCCTTATCTGAAAGAGGCAGGCTATGACTAAAGGAGTGTGTGTGTGTGTGTGTGTGAGTGAGTGAACCAGCCACCATTCTCACAGCTGCCCACCTCTCTAACAGAATGCTTTGTCTTCAGAATTTACCATTTACTCCCAGTTTTAAGATAACATACAGCATTTTGAGGAGAGAGAGAAACTCCAAATTCAGACAAGGAGATGACAGACTCTGAAGGAGGTCAAGGTCTGGTAAACATCACAGGAGCTGGGAGGGGACTTGCATGTACTTGACAAGTTCCGTACCTTCTCTGGTTTAATCTTCACCACAACTCTGTGAGGCAGGTGTCGATTTCCCCCTCTTACAGATGGGGAAAGTGAGGCCCAAAGAAGTTCAGTAATTCACTCAGGGTTACAAAGCTAGCCCGAGGTGGAGCCTGGAACAGAACCTAAGACAATGGCCAGAGCCAAAGTCTCTTCCAACTAGACCTCGTGGTCTCCAAATCAAAATCACCGGAAAGCTTTCCCAAGTGGTCACAAGATGCTAACTTGAGGTCCACATTTTTGGTGCAGCGGAGTTAACAGAGATGGAATGTGTCAAAAAAAAAAAAACTAAAAACGAAGAAGCTATAGACACTTCCCCACCACTACACACACACACCGGAAAAGTGTGATTCTCCTTTGGAGCCACGTGATGGTCCAATAAGGTGGACGTAGACAGGACTTCCCTGTATCTACCCGCTTCTCCCAGCCTGGGGGCCTCCCCACAGCACAGAGGTCCTACCTTTCTCACAGTAGGGCTCCCCATCTTCCATGTGGAAGAGGCTGTTCCCGAAGGGCTTCTTGCAGGCTGCGCAGACAAAGCAGGTGGTGTGCCACGTCTGTCTCAAGGCGTGCATCACTTCCTGGGGAAAGAGCCTCAGCTCAGGACAGAAAGGTCCGGGAAGGAGGAGGCAGGCTTGACTTCCACACCAGGCCCCGGCCACTCCTGGAACAACCCATCAGGGAGCAGGGCAGGAGAGCCCAGGAAGCGGGCCTGGGATACGCCGAGGAAGGCTAGCAGGCGGCAGAGGAGGGGTTCCTACTTGCGCAGCATTTGCTGAGTACCAGGTTCTGTGTGTGATTGACTAAGCTGTGATGCTTAAGTCTCCCATCAAAGTTGGGAGGCAGGTACAGCATATTACCACCATTTTACCAAAGGGGCGTTGAGGGTCAAAGCCACGTGCGGTTCAGGGCCACACGCAGGTTCATGGTGAGCTCAGGCTATGAAGTGATAACTTGCTTTGCAGAAGCTCTGCCACCACTTCAGGCTGTGTGGCCCAGGGATGTAATCACCTCTCGCTTCAAGTTCCCTTGCTCCCTAGTTCATTGGTGGCAAACCAACTCCCTTCTTGGACAGAAAAAAAAGAGCTGTTCTGGGTCTGTTAACATAGCAACTTCTTGGCTTCCAAATAGGACCCCACAACCTTGGAGGGGAGGAGAGGCTGGCTGGGAAAAAGACACAGGTCAGAAGAATGGGATGCTGCCTACTTACCCCCATGATCTTGGTGTTGCACTTGGCACAGACCGGGGCAAAGAACTGCTCGTAACACCGCTCGCAGTAAACGTTGTTCTGCTCCTCCACGAAGCACACGTCTGCCAGGGAGCTCTTGCAGTAGGCACAGTTGAACTCTTCAGGGTGCCAGGAGCGGCCCATGGCTACCAGGAAGGGGCCCCTGGGGAAGCAGAGAAGAGTACCTCCTAAGGCAGCCCCCGAAGTGTAAGACCAGACATTTCAAAACCCCCAACAATATTCATACTTTGATCCTATAACTGTGCCTTTTGTGACTGTTCTAATGAAATAATATGAAATTCACATAAAGCTCCACGGAAAAAGATGAATTCATTGTTGCATCACTTGCAATAAAGACAAACGGGGAAGGAACTCAAACATTCACTAGCAGGGGACTGGACAAGTATACCACGGAATAGCCATTCAGTTGACTACTGACAATTATGGCAAGAAGAACAATGACGATGGCGCTGATGGTGAACATTTATTAAGCGCTTACTCTGCGCCAGGCACCATTCAAGAAGAAATTTGCATTTATTAACATATTTAATTCTGACAACAGTCCTATAAAGCAGGAACTATTATGGTATCCATTTCCAGACAAGGAAACTGAGGCACACAGAACTTAAGTTGTTCAAGCCTATAGGGCTAGCACGGTAGACCCAGGACACAAAACTGGTTCTACTTCCTACACTATAGGTGGGAATGCAACTTGGTGCAGCCACTCTGGAAAACAGTATGGACATTCCTTAAAAAAACTAAAAGTAGAGTTACCATTTGATCCAGCAATCCCAGTCCTGCGCACATATCCAGATAAAACTCTAATTCAGAAAGATACATGCACCCCAGTGTTCATAGAAGCACTATTTACAATAGCCAAGACATGGAAGCAACCTAAATGTCCACAGACAGATGACTGGATAAAGAAGTGGGGGTGTAGATATACGATAGAATACTACTCAGCCATAAAAAGAGAATGAAATAATGCCATTTGCGGCAACATGGATGGACCTAGAGATTATCATACTAAGTGAAGTAAGTCAGACAAACACAAATATAGAATCTAAAAAAAATGACACAAATGAACTTATTTACAAAACAGAAACAGACTCACAGACATAGAAAACAAACTTACGGTTACCAAAGGGAGAAGGAGGGGAGGGATAAATTGGGAGTTTGGGATGAGCAGATACAAACAACTATATACAGAATAGATAAATAACAAGGTCCTACTGTATAGCACAGAAAACCATATTCAATAGGTTGTTATAATCTAGAATGAAAAAGAATATGAAAAATAATATGTGTATGTATAACTGAATCACTATGCTGTACACCAGAAGCTAACACAACATTGTAAATCAACTATGCTTCAATTAAAAAAAAAACTGGTTCCAGAATAGTAGTCAGAACAGTGGAATTGAAGAAACATTTTATATCTCAATTTTTCTGAATTTTCTAATTCTTCTCTAATGAGTATATGCTCCTCTAATGATACTTTATTTTTAAGTAAAAGTGTATTTTTCATCTATACAAACTCACCCCCCCCACATTGCCATACTATAAACATACTATATTGAAACAAACACCACCCGTGATCCTTGGCTTCTAAGCATGAAATGACGTCTTTTCCTTTTAGTGTGGCAGACGCTCACCAAAGCCCTCAGCAGCTCGGGCCCGTCTGAGGAAAGACCCAGAAGCAACCCTAAAGGAACACTGGGTCAAAACTAGCACTGTCAGCCAGCTTGCGACATGCCCAATAAACCTCCCAACCAGGCCTGCAATTCCCAGAACCCGGCCTGAGCCCAAGGGGGCGGGGCTGGGAGCTTCACCCACTTACCTCATGGACTCCTCCCAGCTCCCCGGGGAAGTGGGTGTCACACAGATATGGAAGCGAAAGCTCAGAGAGGGTCAGACCAGATGGCGAGCCAGAGGGCCTTGAGACGGCCCTGAATGCAGCCTTCTCCCCGACCCTCGACCCTGCCCCTGCCCGCCACCCCACACTGCCCTGCCAGCACCCCAGCACCCCAGCACCCCAGCGCAGGGGCACAGCTGGACCATACCGGATGACGTTGTTGCAGTGGCCACAGAGTGGGGTCCGGCTGCTGGCTGGGAAGCGTTCGGCCCTCTGGACGGTACCCCTGGCAAGGGGGGATACATGGGGACCCGGCGGCGGTGGGTTGTAGGCAGGCGCCCCTCGGGGCAGGGTCTGTTTGCTGACGGAGGTGGTGCTCTTGCCAGGGGCGAACTTCTGAGAGAAGCTGTCGTCTGTCACCCATGGGGGGCGGCTGGCGGACTCCGCAGAGCCCCCACTGTAGGGTGCAGGGTTATAGCTTGGGGCTGGCGAGGGGGTATAGGCTGGTGCTGGGGAGGGAGAGTAGGTGGGTGCAGGGGAGGGGGTGTAGGTGGGGGCAGGGGAGGGGGTGTAGGCAGGGGCAGGGGAAGGGGTGTAGGGGGTTGGACTGTAATTGGCCCCCAGAGATGGGCTGTAGGTAGATGCAGGCACTGCAAGCCAAAAATACCCGAAGAAAAACGTGTCAGGAATTCATTTCTGCCAACTTCCCCTGCCCCCATCCAAAGAACTGCTAAAGACGATGTCAATATTAGAGGAGCATAATTCCAACTTTTACAGGAGGCACATCCCTGAACTCCTTGACGGCCTGCATTTGAATTTACAAGCAGGGAGCCAAGAGAGATAAAGAGCCACCAGAGCAGAGCCCTTGGGAGCTGGGACAGGGCCGGGAAGGGATGGAGCTATAAATATCCACAGCTGTGCGGGGTGGGGCTGGCCAGGCCTTGGCTGCCAGAGGCCTGCAGGAGACAGGCAGTGGGGGCAGGGGTGCCGGGCAGGGCTCATATCTGGATCCCCTGGGCCAGGAAGAGGGTGGGAGTGGGTCAACATGGCCTTAACTAGAAGATGCTTTTGGTTGCACTCTGACCACTGATTTGATAGCTGAAATGCCTCAGTTGCATGCGTTTGCTGAACCTGGACCGAGTCCAGCCTTCAGGACAAAGCACATGACTGGGCACTTAGGTTTTCAGGTTCAGGTTTCTGGTTTAGCTATAATTGTTTTCTTGAAAAACAGCTTGGTGTGATTTGTACTGAGGGGAAATTCCATCTTCGTTTGATTGGGGTGGTGGGTCTCGAGGAGTCATTCAGAGGGAACCTGGACAGAGATGCTAGGGTGACGGAGCCCAGGTCGAGCTGCTCCCTCAGCCTATGGCTGCCTCTGCGGGACCCATGCTCTCCCACGCCACTTTGGTGGAAACTGAGTGTGACCAAGGAAGCCAGAGGACAGGAGGAGAACGCACTGCCCCGCTTCTGGAACGGCCCCTCCTCCAGCTCACTGAGAGCTGGAAACCTTTTTAGGGCAGCGCCACAAAGGACCATAGCAGCTGCCCACACAAAGCTCTGCGAGGCCTGGATCCTCCAAACCCAGTTTCTAAGTTCTGCTGCCTCCCATTGTGAAGCCAGCAGGGAAGACCCAGCTGCGTCCGGCACACATAGTCCAGCTAGCCTCCCCTTCTAGGAAGAGAGTTTCCAGAAACCTCACCGCAGCTCAGTCTCCTTCTCTGGGAAGAGGCCTCATTACTCCCACCCCAGGAAGCAGGCCAGGGCAGCCTCCCTCCCCATTCCTGAGTCTGGCCTGGTGAATGGACTATGCTGATGGGAGCTGAGGCAGCCCCCACAGGCTCCAGCCTGGAAAGGAAGGTCGGTCTCAGGTCTAAAGTTCCCAGCCTGGCCTCTGGTCTCTCCCACCTGGTTCCCCTGGACTACTCTGGGTGGCCTGTGGCCCAGTGCTCCAGCTCTGCACCCTCTGCTCCCAGATGACGGGCCCTTCAGAGCTGGGTAACATGGAGACCCAGTGCTGGGAACGGGTAGGGACCAGGCCTGTGTTACTGAAAGCAGAAGGAGTAAAACCCTCCACAGCTCTGCCCTGGAGCCATCCTGGGAGTGAGGCTGGCTTCCAGAAGTAAGGAATTCCTTCTCCATAAGGAGTCCTCTTCCCACTTACTAAGAAGGTAGACTAGGGATTTAACAGGTCATCTGGGTTAGTCTCCTTTACAGCTGAGGTCACCGAGGCTCAGACAGAGCCAGTAAGTGGCAGAGTGAGTCTCCAAAACCATTCTTTCTGCTACCCTAAGCTATCTCTATAAAAAACATGAATCCGATTTCCAGAAAATTTTGGTACACGGTGTTATGGAGGAGTAACTGTCAGCCTGGAGGAGGCCAGGTTCTCTGGCATGCAGCATGGCCACCAAGAGCCCTGGGTTCAGATCCCAGCTCTACTACATCCTGACTGTGTGTCCATGCACAAGTTCCTTAACATCTCTAGGCCTGAATTTCCTTGCCTAAAAATGGCAATAATAATTCTTGGTACCTCATGGGGTTGTTATGAGGATTAAGGGAGGGAGATAAGAACTATAAAAGCTTAGCCTAGTACCTAGCACTGTGCACGGGTCACTAAGTGTTAGTGAGGATGGTGAGGATAGGGACTCTGGTGTCCAGATGAACTGTCAGCTCATCTCACAGCATGATGGTCACCTGGGGGAGTCTGGCCCAGGGAGACTGTGGGATGTGGGGAGTAGGAGATATGACATCCTGAGATCAGATAACCTGGGACTGAGTCTGCTCACCAGTGGTGGTATGTATGACACCCCTGCCTGCCTCACAGGGTGGGGACCTACTGGAGTGACATGTTGTGCGCACTCTGTAAACTTGTGAAGCCCATATTTGAGGTATAGTCACCCTCCCTAACAACCTTGCATAGCTCCCAAGGGCCCGAAGCAGAGGGTCTCACAATGCTAGGCGCAGGGTGATGTGGGGAATGCCAGCAGGGAGGGGATGGGGGAAGAGATGATCCAGCAGAACTTCAGAGCAGCTTCATTCCTCTCTGTTATGTATAATAGGGTTCTGGGCAAGCTTTTATTTCCTATTTTAAGTGGGGGATCTCGGCTAAAACGGATTAATCCTGTGTGGTTCAATACATAGCCCTATGTGGCCATTAAGCACCTTGAAATGTGGCAGTCTGAACTGAGACACCCTGTAGGATAAAATACACACCAGGTTTTGAAGACAATACAAGAAAGTAAAATGTCTCATTAAGAAGAATTTTATGTTGATTAAATACTGAAATGATTGAGTTAAAAAATATATTAATTTCACCTGCTTCTTTTTACTGTTTTAAAAATATGGCTACTAGAAAATGTCTTGTTACTGGACAGTGCTGTCCTATTCAGAACAACAGTTACCAAGTACACACTGCTTCCCCATGCCCAGCCCTTAATACACATTATTTCGTGTAATACTGGCTACAATCCAATGAGGCAGAAAATATTTTCAAGTCCATTTTGCCCATGAGGAATTGAGACTTGAAGAGCTTAAGTGACTACCTCAGGGTTAGGGAGCTAGTGAACAACCTAGCTGAAACTGGAGCTCAGGCAGCAAGCTGGCTTCGACTCCAGATCTCCTGCTTGAGCACTCTCTAGGCAGCAAAACAGGCTTTAGCACGCCCCTTCCAAATCGGGCCCTTGCCCACTTTTCCAGCTTCCCTCCAGCAACACTAACCCTACTCCCTCTGCCTGGCAGCCATTCTCTTCCCTCCTCTGGAAGGCCTTCCAGACTCCATGATCCACCCCTCTCTTCTAAACTCCTACAACACGACGTTTTCCAGCAGGTTAGAGGCACACGGGCATCTGGTTTGTGGGTGGGCTGCTTCCTTGCCCAGGGCTAGGGCCTTCCCTCCCTGGAGGGCTCCCCTCGGCTACCTCGTCCCGCGTGAGGGGGGTGGGGAGCGCAGGGAGCAGCTGCTCCTCAGTCCCTTCCTTTTGCGCCCTTCAGCCCGGCTGGCCGCGCCACCTTCGACGTGCCAGGATTGAGACTTGACATCCCCTCTCGGAGCCCGCGGCTGTTGCTATTTCTGCCTGACGGAATGAAGCCCGTCCAAATTAGAAGGTGATATTTCATCTCTAATTGGCAAGTTCAAAAGGCCCCTATCGCACTCGGTGGCTCGGGAATGTGTAATTAAACAAGGTGATTTCTGACTCACTCCAGGTCGGGCCCGGCTCCCGCGAGCGCCCGGCCCCCGCCCGGCCCGCGGGCCGACGTGGCCTCCCCCGATCCTCCCCGGGCCCCGCCGCCCACGGCCCCCTCCCGGGCCCCAGGTGCTACGGGGAGAGGCCGCCCAGCCTCCGCGCCGGCGATAAGATCCGGGCTGCGAACGCCGCTCTCGGCCTGGAGGCGCTCTCACGGGGAGCTCTCGCTCCGCACACGGGCTCCCTGCCCTCCCCGGGTCCCGGGGTCGGCTGAGGATAGGAGGGGAAGGGGCCCGGGCCCACGTTCCCCATTTCTCCCCGGGCCGCCTGCCAGCCGCCCCGGGCCCCCACCCCCAGGAGAGGGGGCGGAGGCAGGCCGGCTCCAGCGCGCGCCCTCCCGGCCGCCTCCTTCCCTCCAGGCAGGAATGAGTTAACGTCTGCACGGTCTGGGAACTCGGTGGGGGCCCTCGATCCCGGGGCTCCGGCACGTCTCGCCTGTCAGGGCTCCAGCCCCGGAAGAAGGAGGAGAAGGGCGCCGGGTCGGCCCCGCGGTGCGCGGCCCAAGAGCCCTGCCGCCCCCTGGCGGGCCTGCCAAGGAAAGCCGGCGGCCGCGGCGGGGGCGCCGAAGCCCGGGGCCCGCCCCGGAAGATGCCCAAAAGGACCCGTCTGGGAGGGAGAGCCCGTGTAGGCGCGGAAATGCCCTCCCTGCGCCCCCATAGAGCCTCACTCCACCCGCCGCTACTCATCCAGACTCCTTTCCACCCTCCCTGTGTTCCTTATCCCCGCAGGGCAGCTTCCTCTAGCTCCATATAAGATTTTTCACTATTGCAGACTGCTGCAAATTGCCCCCTAATCCTGCCGATTTTTAGTCTCAGAACTTGTGTCCCCGCCTCTGAAGGGACAGAGAAGGGCACCTCCTGTGTGCCAAGCACTCTGCTGGATGCTTCATTTCATCCCCAGAGCACCAGGTGTACACAGCATCACGCCTATTTTTCAAATGAGGAAGTTCAGGCCCAGGAGATGAAGTTCTTTGCCTTAGATAGCAGAATGGGCCCTGGCACGGGAGTCTGATGTTAAAGCCAGTTCTTCCACCCACACTCAACGCTACTGTCAGAGTTTTATAAAACAGAGGGCTGCCCTATACATCAAGTCAGCTCCCCAGAGCAAAGGCCTTCCTGCCTCAATCCCTGTCTTAGCTTCACTGAGGTTCACTGAGCAGGGACATCTGGGAGAAGGTGGGGTGTACACCAGCCTGAGAATTGCCTTTGAGCTCTGGGGAGAGACCCAACTCTGCCTAGGGAAAAGGGGACCCTGGGCATGATGAGAATGGGGTCTAGAGAAATGGAAGAGACAGCCAGTGAGCCCAGCCACCGGCAGCCCCTGTGCAGGCCCCTCTTTTACTTGTCACATGCTCTCCATGCCTCTAGTTAGCCTCAGCCGAGGAAACCGAAGACCAGACAGGTGAGCAGCTTGCTCAGCGTCACAACATGATGCAGTAGATCTGTCCAAAGCCCGTGGCATTTTTGCTATAGCTGTCTGTCCTCTGGCTTGAACCAGATCCAAACTCCTGGAGGAACAAGCCCCTCCACTTTAAACCCTCTCTTCCTCACTAGGAACTTGGAAATCCCCAGGAGGAATGCCCTCTTCCTGGAAGCTGGGAGGCTCCATCCTTGCCTGGCACTGCCCACCTGTTTCCCCAGGGCCAGAGACAGCTTCCATGGGATTCTGACCCACAGCTGGAGGAAGGAGGGCTGAACGTCATTAACACAGCCTCATTAACCACCATCCTTCAGGGGATGTGGCCTTGCAGCTGACCCCTGGAGCCCGCGCCCAGCCTAAACAGCCTCCCCTCCCTCTGCCTCTCACCTGGCTGGTAGACAGAAGGCCGGATGCTGGCAGTAGTGACAACCCGGGGCTTGGGTGCAGGGGCAGCTGGGGCCTCACTGTACGTATGGGCAGCAGACGCTGGAGAAGCCTGGGGCCTGGAACCAAGGGGGAAAGAGTTAGAGTTAGCAGCAAGAAGGACAGCCCTACCTGGGCCCTGGGGCCTGGAGCAAGTTGGCTCCCCGATCTTTAAGGAACTTTTAGAAGGAGGAAACCTGACAAAGATGTCCCTGGAGGAGCTCCTGGAGGCTGTGAAGGGGAGACCAAGGAGGTCTTAGAGGGGAGGAAGCTGCTCTTTAGGTGCTGAGTCTTGCTGAGTCTGGTTAGAGCAGCAGAGACAACTTGATAAATACTGCCCACTGCTGGTGCCACCGCCTTAGGACAGAAGGAGGAAAGCCACCGGCCAGCCAGGAGGATGCCTGGAAAACCCTTTACCCCCTGGGGAGAGCCCCCCCCTCCCACCGCGGGGCTCAGGAGGCAGAGGCAGGAGAGAGGAGAGATGGAGATGATCTGAGCTACCCTACTCCCTCTACCTCCTGACCTTTAGGAGCACCTCACAGTCTCAGACCACCTGGCCCCTCCCCACCCTCTCTATTGTTGCTGGAGGGAGCTGCGCAGTCTCAGGTTTGGGGCAAGAGTCCTCCAGGGCGGGGTCATGGGAAGCCAGGGTTCCCCCACCCCCGCCCCATCAACCGCCCCTCCGCGCAGACTTCTCTTCCCTATAGAATTCCTATTGCCTTCCTCCCCCTGGGTTAGCTGCCAAGAGGCCTAAAGCAGCCCTTTTCCCACTTGCGACCCAGAGACCATGGGACCAAAGAGATGGGAAAAAATGTCCCAGTTCATGGCCTCAGGAAATGCTGTGCTTGGCGTCTCCTCTTAGACGGCTGAATGCTCCAAGAACTCCTGCAGTTAAGCAGATCCAGTGCTTCCCAATTCCATTTGTCTGTGAAACCCCTTTGCTTTTTTTCATTTAAAACTAATGAATATCCTGTTGATTCTTATTTTGTGGTTGGCTTTATTCCTTTGATAACTATGTAAGTTTAAAAAGCTAAAGCTCTTTAACTGTTCTTAGAAACAATGATCAGTACATATATGTAAAGTAAAAAAAAGCACAGTGTATCGTATATATATATATATATACATATTTACATGCAATATATTGTATATGTGCAGTCAAATTGTAACAATTCTACCTAATAAAACTGAAAAAAAAAAAAAAGCTAACAAATACTTTACAGAACATGTCCCTGGTTTCTCCCTGCATCTTTCAGATCCAAATGGGGGCGAGCACACCCAGAGCAAATGGGGCATTGATGGGAGTGCTGGAGAAGTGAGCCCCTGGCAGCCCATGGCTTCCTGCCTTCCTTCCACCTGTTGCTCACAGGCTCAGGTCCTGCCCATCTCTGCTGGGCAGAGTCAGAGGATAAGGGAGTCTGTTCCTCTCTAGGGCTCTGGGAGGGGGTGGCCTGAGCTAAGAACCCACTGCCAGGCTCCTAAGAGGATCCTGAGGGGCCTGTGGTGCTGCCTCAGTCAATTAGAGGTAGAATGAGCCTCCAAGAGCCAGTGTCCCAGAACTGGGGGCGGTGTGCAGACTTGCCCTGCCAAGTTGCCTTGTTTCTGGATGAGTGAGGACATTGTCTCCCTTCCCTGGGCCTGCCTGCCCTTCTCTGATATGCCTCTGTTAAGACCAATGGAGCAGGAGCCTTCGTGGAAGAGAAAGAGGCTGTGTCCAAGGGATGCCCAGCTTCCACTGTGGTGGGAGAAGGCCAGGGGTCAGTGGGTCTTAGTCAGACTCTCCCACCAGTGGAGGATGCTCTCCCAGTATCCCAGGAGCCACGGGTCCTGTGTCAGGGATTGGTGCTGGGGGAACAAGCAGAGGCTTAAGATATCCATCAAGGATTCTGGGGCCACATGCTCAGTGTCCATTTACTTCCCACTGGCTCCCTCCAGCTCCATCCCAGCTCGTGTGCATGGAGGGAAGGTGGCTGGGCCCAGAGTGTGGTCCCCTGACTCCTTCTGCTCTAGCCTGATGCTGGGAGCCCTCCAGGCCCTTCTCCGACCTCCATTCAGGCCTCACACCTCTTTGTAAGGTGAAGCAAAGGAAGGGTTTGCCCTGCTGAGGGAGCCCTGGGGGTCCCAGGACATGGAGGCCTGGAGCATGGTGCTGGAGCTGGACTGGGGCCCTGGGGATGAGGCAAGACCATCCACGGGGACCCCATCCTCTCAAGCCCCCACTTCAAACCAGGGAGGTATCTTCCCACTGGACAACAGGGACATTTCTTACCCCCCTCAAAAGTTTCTTTGTTGTGCCGGGAGCAAGGCCCTTACCTGAAGGGATTCTGGTGTGCAGAAGGGAAGCGGCTTGCTAAATGTCCCCAGGAAGGGGGATGTGACGACCCCTGGAAGCCATGGCCGGGCTCACCCTTGGTGGTTGAGTTGAGCTGGGGAAAGGCTGGGCCTGGCACCACCTGGGTCACTGTGAAGCCCGGGGGTAGGTGCGAGGCACACAGGCCACTCTGTTCACCCTTCCTCTGCCTCAGGCTGCCCCAGGGAACTATGCGACCCGACCCAGAGGTGTGTCCTCTCCAGCAAAACCCTGGGAAGGGAGTGTGGGAGACTGGGAAAGCTGGCTCTGACCCTGAACACCAACTTGGCAGCTGGGCCTGCCTGGCCTGTTACACCACCTGGCTGCTCCAGAATGACCTGTCCAGCCCATCCCCTCTGCCTCCCCGCACCTCCCCGCACCCTTTTCAACACCACCTCCCCTGCCTTTGCTGAGTATCCAGGAGGGCAGGCAGGAATGCAGTGACTTGCAGTACTTGAGAGCATTTTATGTGCTACGTGTTTTAGGTACACTTTTTCTATCCCGACCCTATAAAAGAGTCATTGCATTCACCATCTTAACAGGTGAGGAAACTGAGATTCAGAGGAATGAAGTCACTTTCTGAAGGTTATAGACAGTAAGTGGTAGAGTGGGGATGTCAATCCCACTCCACCAGGTGCCTCTGGAGGTAGCATGCTTCTCCATCAGGAGAAGGGGGTTGGGGGGCTATAGCTCAGTGGTAGAGTGTGTGCGTAGCATGCATGAGGTCCTGGGTTCAATCCCCAGTACTGCCATCAAAAAAGTAAATATACCTAATTACACACCCCCCCAAAGTTTTCTTAAATGTTTATTAAAAAAAAGAGAGAGAGAGAGGAGAGAGTAAGGGACGAGGGCAAGGTAGTTGCTAAATATCTGACTAAATCTGACCTACCTTCAGTGCCCAGGTCAACACTCCCTCCTTCATAGAGGCTTCCTTGATTTCCTTTCCTGCAGTCCCAGCTCCCGGAACACAGGCTTCCCACACAGCCTCCCTTTGTTACCTAACTTTGTGTGTTTGTGTGTGTGTGTGTGTGGGGGGGCTTTACCCCTTTGCCTAGAGCATGTGCCCCAGGGGCAGGGTGACACCTCTGCCTCTGTCCTCAATCACACTGTGTATTTCCCTGAAATGCACTCCCCCACCCCCACCCCGCTTCCCTTTCATGCTCAGCACCAAGCAGTGCTTTCTCAGGGCCCTGGGGCCCTAATCACCTTGCACGGGCCATTCTGAGGGCCGGACACAGCTGCTGACAGATGGGCCCGGGGAGGCCTCTCCTGCCTCCCTTCCCCGCCGTCAGGGCGGGCACCTGTGGGCCAGTTACCTTGGACTGTCCGCACGGCTTGAGGCAGGGGCTGTGACAGAGGCGGTGGCAGCATGGGCAGCGGCTGTGGCCAGGGGTGGCGAGGCTGTGCTGGGAGAGGCAGCAGCAGGCGGCTGGGCAGAAGCGGTCAGCGGGGTGGCGGCCTGGCTGGTGCACACTGGAGCATGCTCAATAGGGGTGCTGACGAGGCGGACCGAGAAAGATAACAGGTCAAGGGCGCCCCTTCGCAGCGGGGCGGTGGCTGCAGCAGAGGCGGGCTGGGTGGAAGGTACCAGCCTTACTGCAAACAGAGCAGGATCTTCCAGAAGGCCTGTCCCCAGGCTCCGGCAAAGAGCACCAACCTCTACCCTTGGAGCCCAAGAAGGAAAGGCTCAGACCACAGAGAGGATCACAAGTCACATCAAAAATATTCTCAAGCCTCGTGAGATTCCCCCACTGCCCTCGTCCCACCCATTTTTGTGTATTTCCTAATTTGTCTTTCTCAATGTGCATTATAAAAACACAGTGTGGTCAAAAAATAGACTGAATTATCCACCAAGGTTTCTCCCCCATCCTGTTTTCCTTTCTTTCACCCTTCCCCATTTAGTCTGGGGCATGCACTGTCTTTGAGAAGGCATGATACAATGGAAAAAGCAGAAGTAAGATATTTTGTTGTCAAGGGCTTAAGCTCTGGAGTTGTGAGAGCCTTTAAGGCTGCAAAGGACTCAAGGCACAGATGGTACACTTGGAAGATGGGTGAAATCTACCATGCCAGGCAGATCAAGGTTATCTGGACCAAAGAGGGGGCAACGTGGCATGGGGGATTCAAGAGTAGAGGAGGAAGCGGCAGGACTCCAGGGTCCCCTATGCCCCATCCATGTTCATGGTGAAGGGGCAGGCAGACCTGAGGCAGCTCAAAGATCTGTAGGCCATCCTGTGGCCTGGGGGCTGCAGAGGGTTTCCCACACACCTGACAGTGACACGGACATAGCCTTCAGCACCTGCACATCTGAAAGTCTCTAATTGGGAACAGCGAGGTGACTGCTCTGCCAATATGGACCAGTGTGACCAGACAGGATGGGGATACCCCAGTAGATGCCAGCACAGGTTGACTGTGATCAAGGACCAGGTGCCCAGACTCCCCACCCCACCCGCCTTGGCATTCTATATGCCCCTCTTCCCCAAAACCACTCCAGGCAAGAGAGGGGCATCAGAGCCTGGGGTCGATGGGGTTAGATTTCTGGCATCTGTAAAATGAGGCAGAGAATAACGATTAAATTACAGGAAAGCAAAGAAATGTACATTATTTGCTCATTTGGGTTGTTGGACTGAGATTTGTACTCGCGATAATAACAACAAGACACTGCAACCCCTTTAAGGGGAGAATGACTTTCCTCATGCTATGAAATTTATTTACTGACCTCCTACTATGTGCCAGGCATATGTCTTTAATCACAAGGCCCTCTGAGGTAGGTACTGTTGATGCTTTTTAATAGGCAAAGGAATAGAGATAAGAGAGTTCAATTGCTTGAGCTCCCAGAACTTATCGGTAGAGACAGCAGCATGTGACTGAGGCATGTGGATTATGAAGTCTTCCCCAGTACCCCAAGTGGCCCCTCATTAAGGAAGAAAGAACCTTCTTCTTGAGATGAGTCAAGTAGAATCTTTCTCCAACAAAAGGCACTGTTCTTACATGAAAAAACTTAGAACAGTAATCTTCCTTCCATGAGTGCTTACCATATGCCAGGCTTGCACTCAACAGCTGTCTAAGTGGTACTTCATTATTGCATTTGATCCTTTCAGCCTCGCTGGACGATTGGTATCAAGATCCTCATTTTACAGATGAGGAACCTGAGGTCCAGAAAGATTTGAATCTCTGCTAAAACTTCACACTGCTGCCAAACAGCAGAGATGGGTATGATCCCTAACCACTGCAACACTTCTCAGACTTTAATATGCAGGCAAATTGCCCAGGCATCTTGTTAAAGTGCAGCTTCTGGTTCAGCAGGTGTGGGGCAGGGCTGAGAGTCTGCCATTCTAACAAGCTCTCAGGTGATGCTGATGCTGCTGGTCCATGGACCACACTTTGAGTAGCAAGGTGCTACGGAGGTCTCTCCCAGATAGGACTGCCTAGTTACCAAAAGCATCATGTGAGCTATTTACCAAAGCAACACAACGTGCTCTCCTCCATCCAGTGAGATGTAAGGTAGAGAAAGGCATGAAATAGCATGAGAGGGTCAGGGAAGAAGAGAGCTGGAAAAGAGGCCAGGCTGTGGGTTGACTGTCCCACAAGAGGGAGCACCACTCTTCTCCGTGACTGCCTAGGAAGCATCCAGGATGGACAAGGGCAGTGGCCACACCCTGTCCAGCCCTTTCCCAGCTTGGTGGTTCAGAGAGGAGGGCAGCTCTCAGGCCTGTGGCAGTACCCAGCCCCGGCCCTTCCCTGAGACTGCTTGCCCACCCTTCATGAACGAACCTGGCTTCTGGAAGCCATGCCTGGGAGGTAGCTGCAGGCCCCGACAACAGACCGCTGAGCTGGCTGCTCAGACCCCCACGACGTGAGCAGGTATGGTCTGAGAAGGCCTCGGCTACCATAGGACACCCATCTCCTTTATCTGTTTCCTCCCTGAGCCTGCCACATGCTTCTCATGGGCTTTTGGGAACTGAGGACCCTACACGGAACAGCAATGATGCAAATACCCAGCCTGGGGAAAGTACTCTGCAGGGCAAATAGGAGACTGGCTTTGTCTGTCCCCTGTGCTCCAATTCCCTATCAGGCTAGCTTACCTGCTGCTCACCCCAGGCATGGCTCCACATGAACCCTGGATTCTCGGGGGTGAAGCTGGAGCCAGACATGGCCCCAGGAAAACTCGTCATCTATCACAGGGCAGGACAGAAGGCATGCATGTGAGCCTGCTGCTCGGGGTTCTGGCTCGGTGGCATCTTATCTAGGATCAGTCTGCAGACACCAAGCAGCCAGGGCCTAGGGGAGGTAGGGGCAGCAATGAAGAGCCCCCTGAGGATCCTGGTTTCTTGTCCTGGGGCCCGAAGTTCCCTAAGCCCCCAGAGACCTCAAGGAGGGGATTTCAGAAAGCAAGCACTGCAGAAAACTTATCAGGCCTTGGCTTCAGTCCTAAAGACAGTGCCCATGGTATCACCCCAGCCTGGTCTAGGATTCTATGAGCCACCTCCTGCTTTGGTCATAATTCACCTTAAATATCTAAGCAAAAACCAAACCAACCCAACTGTATCAACTGCTGGTGACTTCATGGAGTGGGTGTGGCCAGAGGAGAAACACAGCCCGGCTCCAGTCCCCTTTTCAGCCCATCTCTCCCCTCGACCCAGCTGGCATCAGGGTGCGGTGGGCCAGCCCTGTGCCCTGCTCTGTTGTGGCCCTTGACTGATGCTCTTATCGATGGGGATGATATCATATACAGAAAAGATAGAGATGGTACTGGTGATACTGGGCCCGGAGGTTTGTGATTGCTGGACTCAGGTCAGAACTGTTGGTGATGATGGTGGGGGTGTTGTGATTGGTGGGGGGTTGCTTGCCATTATTGGGGTGATGATGCTATTTTTATTAGCTAAAAGAATGGAAAATGAACATCTCCGTTGATTGGATGATGACAGAACACCAATCAGGTGGCTGGTCTTGAAACTGTTCGTGTTGCCTCCCACCTAGTCGGCATTCCATCCTGTGGCCAGATCACTATTGCTCAGGGCAGCCCTGACCACGCCACCTTGCAGCAGGGCTGCTGCACCGCACGACATGAGGGGCCCTGCTGACACTGCGGTCTGTGTGATGACACCCTCAAGAACTGTGCCGTGCACAGCCATCTGCACAGGCTGCGGTGTGACTGGTGGGCCCTGCGGCCTTCACCAGCTCCACACTGCCTTCGGAACACAGTCAAAATCCCAAGCCTGGCATTCCAGCCATGGACCACTACTAACCATATCACCATCTGCATTCCCTCCATTCCAACCAAAATGATTAACTCTGGGTTTGGAGACAGTCCTCCTCACCAGCACGCCTGCTCCCTCTGCTTAGAATGCCTGGGCAGCCTTCCATAACTGCACATGCCCCACTCCTAACTGTTCCTGAAGAGAAGCACACAGACCCCTTCTTCCAGGAAGCCTTCTCTGTTCCTCCAGTCGGAGGAGCACTCTTCATCTCTGAATCTCTCGTGATCAGCCACAGCCACATCAGCCCTTTCTGATTCCTTTGGCACCCACAGCAGCCAGGCAGGGTGCCTCGACTGATGCCCATGGACACGAAATGCTGAGTGAGAACATCTCTCCTGTTTACCACAGGGGGCTTTACACACACCCCTGGCCTAGGGCCGCCCAAGGAGCTGCATGCAGGGGCCTGGGGTCACTGGGGAGGCACCTGGCAGGCTGGAAAGCAAACTAGAGCCTTCCAGGGCTTCAGTCAGATGGATCCAAGTGGGCTCTGGCAGGCCAGGGGATGGGCACAGAGGACTGTGAGGCCACCACCTCTGACAGATTGGCTCAGGTCCTCTGCCAGCCTTAGGACACTCACTACCTGGGGCCTCTCTGTCTGGCAGCCCTCAACCCCCGAACCTACCCTTAGGCCTTGGAAATCCTCAGTAAGAAAAAAATATATGTATATATGTATATGGATAACTGGATCCCTTTCCTGTACACCTGAATCTAACATTGTAAATTGACTACACTTGAATACAATTTTTTTAAAAATAAAATAAAATAGATAAACAACAAGGTTCTAATGTATAACACGAGGAGCTACATTCAATATCTTTTAATAACCTATAATGGAAAAGAATCTGAAAAAGAATATATATTTGTCTAACTGAATCACTATGTTGTACCCAGAAACTAAGACAACATTAGAAGTCAACTATACTTCAATAAGTTTTTTTAATTTTAAGGGGAAAAAAAAAGTCAGCTCAGTACAGGTGTGCTCCAGGATGCCTAGACATAGGCAGGCGCACCCCCCTCCACCTCCGCTGTTGGTCCCCCCAGCCAGCCTGCCCTGCCTGGTCCTCGTCTTGGCCCTGGAGTCAGACTGCCAGGTGCAGGAAGAGACGGGGGCCAAGGTGGAACAGGCTGGCAGAGGGTTTAGGGGAGCATCTCAGGCTGGTAGCCAGGATAGAACAGTCTCCCTGGCCAGCCCTTCTCGATGAGATTGTTAAGGTCCCCAGAGGCAGAAAGAAAACCTATGCTCAGGTAGCGGGGAGTGGGAGCGAAGCCCTGGCCCAGTCCAGGCACAGGGCGGCAGGGCGTCCTGAAGGATGGGCTTTGGTATCTGTCATTATTCGCTAAGTGCCGCTGGGTAGACAGGTGGGTGGGGAGGACATGAGTCCGCCGGCCTGGCCCTTCCTAAATTCTCAAACTAGCACAAGGCTGTAAGCGTGTGGAGGCCAGAAGCAAGGGCCTTCCCTGCCCTCCTGCCACCTGAGCAAGACCAGGCACAACTTCCGCCTCCTCTGCCCTGAGCCACGGCCCGGGCTCACAGGGGACCCCCGAAAGTTCCCCAGTGAGCTGCTCTTTAGTCCAGGTGTGTCCGCCCTGTCTCTAGCCCCCTTGTCCAGGGCTGAGCCTGAGCAGACCTTCCAGGGGGAAAGGGCTGGTGGCGTGCTTTCTGATGGGGAGGGAGGGAGGGCTCGTGACTGTGTATGGGAGGAGCGGTGGGGGCATTCAAATCCTGCTCCCCTGCCCCTACACAACACCCCGTAGGAGGCTAAGGCTGCCCACCAGCCCAGACTCTCACCTGCCGTCCTCTCTGCCTGAGCTCTGAGCACTGGGCGGGGCCCTCGGGGCAGGACAATAGCGGTGGGCAGAGCTGCACCGGGTCCCAGCCCCGGCCTCTCTTCTGCAGGTGCCTGTCCTCTCCCCGCCTCAGACCTGCCCCCTCGGGTGGTACGCACACAGGCACAGCAGGACTGGGGCTGGTTTGGTTCATTTCAAATCCTCTTTATTTCAGAATGAGCATGCTATGTGTACAGGAGAGAGAACTAGGAAGCCAGCACACACAGCACAGAGAGGGGAACACACGCTCCAGTCTCACCACGGCCGGGAGGGGCCTCTGCCTTATCTACCCTGGCACCTCTTCTTCCTCTGCAGAGGGACCTGTTCCCGGCTGCCTGGGCTCCAGAGGGCATGAGGGAGGGAGTGAGGCTAGGGAGTTGGCCTCTTCCCAGGACCCTGATCTACGGGCAGCTCGTTCCGGGATGGCACTAGGCCAGGCTGCCTCTCCCAGGAGCAGAGGTTGGTGGGAAATGGACCAGTGGCAAGTAATGTTTCCCTTGGTTCTGGGGTGTTCTGCCAGCAAACCCCATCATGTCCTCTCTGATCTACAGGAAGGCCCTCGGCAGGGGAGCAGAGGCTTGGGCTATTTGGGAGGTGGTGAGGGCTGCACTGAGGGGCAGGGGTGGACATGGTGCGGTGCTGCGTGGGGCTGGGCCTCGGCCATCAGCTCTGGGGCGGGCGGAGAGCACTATGCTGCAGGTGACTATCAAAGGTCCCCCCCAGCACAGCTATATATTCTCAAGCATCACCGTGGGGCTCACATGCCAGATCTGTGTTGGGGGAAGGAGGGAGGGGTCCGGCCTGAGATGGGTAGGGGGATTCCAGACAGCCTTTTAGCTTTTAACGTTAAGGATTTGGGCCGAAAGGCCATGGTGCCAGTTGCGCAATTTGGCAAAACGTGGGCTGTTACGTTCCGTTTCAAACCTTTCCCTGTGGCACAGAGAGAGACAGAGAGACAGAGACAGAGTGAGACAGAGAGAGAAAGGAAGGAAGAAGGAAAGGGGTTAGGGGGTGTGTCCGCCATTGCCCTATGTGATAGCTGGGGCAGAGGGCATGGGAGGGAAGAATTCGGCTTGGAGAGGCTTTGGCCCCCCGTGGGGTACTTTCCAGGGGGTCAGGCCGGGTTTGGGGGCAAGGCCAGAGTCGCAAGGACCAGTACAGAAGGGCCGACGTCCCTGACTTGGAGGGGTCATGGAGAAGGGGTCAAGCTAGGGGGCCTGAGGGAGGGCTGGGCAAAGGGAGGGTCCCCAGGTTCTCCCTGTCCCGTGTGGTTAGGGCTGGGCAGGGCTGCTTTGGCTGTGGGCTCTCGGGACTGAACCACAGAGCCAAGTGGGCTTTGCAAGGTCTCTGTTCCCGAGCTGAGCATCAAGAAAGAGGAACGCCTGTCCCCGTGATGAGGCTTAGTGAGCAGACCTGTCACCTCCCTGCGCTGCCTCGGTCTCTGTCAACCCTTCTCTGTCCCCAGAGAGAAGTCTTCAACACCACTGACTGCCCCGCCCGCCTAAGGCCTGAGCATAGCCAGGCACACGCGTGCAAACGCATACTCACAAGGCCGCTGGCACGCATACTGAGGGCCAGGATTTCCCGCCACTTCCCGCCAGCAGGGCCTCAGGGGCTCAACCCACAGCCTGCTCAGCCAAGGGCATAGAATAAAGCAGGCAAGGGACGGCCAGAAAGGTAGAAATGGAGGAGAGAATATGCCTGGGAGAGGCCAGTGCTACAGTTACCAGAATCCTAGACCCTCCAGGCAGGAGGGGTCTCCAACATCCTCCAGAACAGAGGTGCAAATTGGTGGCTCGGGGGCCACATCTAGCCACAAACGCAGTGTGTTTAACCTGGACCCTCATTTTAACTCATGTTGAAAACTCATTTTAAAAATTAATTGCTACAGCCAGATCATGACATATACCTCAGCAATAAAAAGAAAGGAATGAAGCTTGGTACAGTCCACAACTTGGATGGATCCCCAGACAATTAGGCAGACTGAAAAAGCCCATCCCATAAGGTCACAGGCTGTCTGATTCCAGTTACATAACATCCTTGAAATGAGAAAATGATAGAAATAGAGAACAGATAACAGATTCGTGGTTGCCACAGGTTAAGGACAGGGTGTGCGCAGCAGAGAGGTGGGTGTCGTATGGAAGGGCAGCACGGGGGCATCTCCACGTGACGGAAGTAGTCTGCATTCGACCGTATTGGTGTCAACACCTTGTTGGGGACATACTCTACTGTACATAGTTTTACAGGATAATACCATCAGGGGTCAAAGCGACATAGGATCTCTCTGCATTATTTCTTATAACTGCATGCCAATCTGCAAATGTCTCAAAATAAACAGTTTAATGAATCGATTGCCAGCATATAAAAATCAAGAAGATCAACTTTAGGTCTTTAAAAATCAGAGGATGAAGCAGTGCTGGTCTTACATTTCTGCATGGTAGCCACCCTGCAACCCCACATGTACACTGGCCACCTTCCCACATCTGCATTACCTGGCAGACTCCCCTCTACACCTGCATATTGAGTCTCTGTGGGAAATTCTGTTTGATAAGAGGGGCCCCCTGCTAACACAGTTGAAAACCACTGGTTCAAACTTTTCTAATACTGAGAAGCCAAGGCCCAGCAACATCACATGAAAGGCCTAAAGTCACACGGAAACTCAGAGGCAGAGCTATGATCTAAGGGCCAGGCATTCTCTGTTACTGCCTCTCCAAGGTTGGGGAGAAGGAGTGAAGACATCACAAGCAAAGGCCCTGTGGCAGGACCCACTCAGCCCTGCTGACAGCACCGTGGGCGGCAACATTCAACCAGCCCAGAGAGAGACCAGCTGGGACACAGATGCGGCCAGTTTGTCCAGCCAGGCCCACAGCCTTTGTCATCAGTGCTCAGTGACAGGGTCAGGGACAGTCCTGGAGAGTCGGCGAGGCCAGTGAGTCTGCTCTGCTTGAGACTGTCTGGAAACTCACAGCTAGCCAAAGAGAGGCACAAGACGAGGAAGGAAGTGGAGAGAGGGGGAAAAGAGTGGAGAGCTGGCGAGAGAGAAAGGGAGGAAAGTCCCGGGACCCCCACTAGGGTGACTCAGGTGACACCCAGTTGTAGTTTTCCAACTTGCTAGGCTAATGGAACACCAAGGACTAAAAATCCAAGGGACGCGGTAACTTTAAGGCTGCCCACTGCCTCCTCACGAGGGGAGGTTCCCTTGAGGGGGGCGCCCTGTGCTGCACCAGCACCAGGAAGAGTCAGCCACGGGACAGGGACAGAGCACAAGGAGGGAGGAGGACACTGAGGTGCCCAAGGAGGCTGCAGGGGGAGGAGGGGGAACCAGGGAGTCCTGGCGCTCCGTCGGAAGTGGGGGTGGGGAGAGGAAAAAGAACTTTGGATGGTTGTGCGATGGAGCAGGGACCTGGAGGGGTTTCACCTTGTTGGCGATGCATTGTTGTGCAAGGCAGCCCTCACTTTCATCGCCTCTGGGAACTGGTCACTAAAATCAACTTTTTCCTGAGCACTTGGGGACCAGGAAGAGATGTGGCGTTCTTTACTGAGATGAGCATGAGGGAAACAAAGAGACTGAGCATGTAGACGGCTGCACCACAAGGTGGGGACCAGGGGATGCCCGAGCGCCACACCAGGGTCCGGGGGGATGGTTACGCCCAAGTGATGGGATCCAGATGCCTCGTAGATTCACACCCTGCCTGGGATGAAGCCGAGCTTGCCTGTACTCCCATCCCCTCGGGGCCGGCCATCAGCGCCCTGGAACGGCTTCCCAAAGTCAGACGGAAGCTCTGGTGACCTCTCTGAGACTAGAGGCTCAGCTTTTGGATGGGACTCTGTGACTTCTGGTGAAGGCTGGGAGCGGTATTCCCTGCACCCCAGTGTGGAAGCTAGCAGTAGGCAGGTGTTTAAGCCCACCTGGACAGCAAAGGTGCTGGGGTCTTTCCTGGGGGGGAAGCCAAGTCTGAAGCTGATGTGTGGACTGCTCAGGGGCCCGCCCTGCCTCACCTGCCAAGACATAGTCCCTGGAGATCAGGCCAGAAGGAGGGTACTGGCGCCTTGGAAGGAAGCGATGTGCTACCAGATCCCAGAGACATGGTCACAGTGTCAGGAGCCAGGGCCCGAGAGGAGACGAGGTGGGAGGGCAGGGAAGGGCTCTCAGCTGCCTACAATGCTCTGGGGGCAGACCTCGGGGGGCGGAACAGTGACATGTGAGGGTCAAGTCTGCAGGGTCCTCTGACATGCAGACTTATACCTGGCCTTGAGGCCACTAGTGTCCCCGTCTGGTACAGAGCACCTGGCACCCCTGCCAGCTTTCCTACCACACAGCAAGAGGAAGGACAAAAGCACCCTGGCACAAGGTGGTAGAGGAGGCCATGGAGCCCAGGTAGCTGGGCCCCGGATTTGGTGAACACCCTGGACCCAGGGTGGGGGTAAGCGTACTCCCTTCTGCTCAGATGGCCACTCCGATGAGCCTGGGGCCCACGCTATGACCAGTGGCCATAGGAACCACTTAAGGCATTACTCACAAACAGAACTGAACCACTGCACCCACTGCATCCCCATCTCTCACCCCCAGGACACAGGCTGCTTGGGATTCAGCAAAATAAAAATGCCCACCCTTCTCCTATGGTCATAGGGAGAATGAGCATTTTGGGTGAGGTCATGAGGACAACTTTCCAGAAATTAAAGTCAGGAAAAGGAAAAAGGGCCGGAGGCCTGTGCTCCTCCAGTCCTGGGCACAAGGCTTGCCGGGTGTCTCAGAGCCTGCACTGCAGGGCCAGAGGCCGCAGAGGGAGGGGCTGACAGTGTTGCAGCACAGTCTAGGAGGTGGGGGTGGGGGTGGGGGGCTGGGTGGGTGAAGCTTTCTTGGGGTAGGGGCCTGGACTGAGGGAGGAAGCAGGCTGGAGGTTCTTTCTGGCCACCACTGCCCCCTGCAGATATCCCCACAATGAAACCCTGCAAGGGCTTGTGGAGAGAAGTTCCAAGACCCGCAGCGGAGTTCTCAAGACCCTCTGCCTTCTGCCGGGGCTGAACGGAGCTCATGGGCAGTGAGGCCCAGGGGGGAGGGCTAACCTCCACATATTTCCACAGGACCAGGCCGAACAAGCCCCAAGGGAGGGGAGGGAGAGGCCAACAACGAGACCTGTGAGCCACCCTTCATCTTGCCTTTCGTATTCTGCTCAATCACCTAGCAGAGTCTGCACATTTTCCAGGGGAAACATGAAAGACAAAGGTTCCCTGTAATCTACCTCCGCCAGTCTCCGTCCTCCTTCTAAACGGTATCTGGTTACTGAGATGGGAACTTAGGGTGACCGGCCAGAGAAACATAAAGGAACCAGAAGTACTAAGAGGGGGTGATGGAGGCTGGAAAGGCAGGGCAGGCCCCTGGGGGCTTCTTGATGGAAAGAACCCGGAGACTTTTAAGTGGTTTGCTGTGGGGTGCATGCTGTAAAGCCCCTCCATCAAATCTTCGGTGAAGGCCACGCTGCTCACGGGAGCATCTCTGTGGGTGGCTCCAAAGAGGAGGTGGGACAAACACGGAAACGGTGCCAGAGCAGTGGAGCACGAAACGGAGAGCGCTGACAGCTTAGTCACGCTTCAAATAGCTCGAGACTACCTTTGGCGCTAAATCAAACACCATCTCATTTCAGGCTCTTTGCAGACACACTGCAGGCACTGACAGGTTCAGAACCGTCACTGGAATCGCATGCCATGGTTAGCAGACTGAGGAGGACCACACTTTGGGCTTGGATGCCCCAGCCAAAGAGTGGCAGCAACTTCGACTGGCAGAAACAGAGGTTCGAAAATAAAATCCACATCAACTCTCCACGCGGTCCTGTGGCCACGACACACTGGTTAGCAAGTACAGAAAGCTTGGCCCAGGGTGGAAAGGCACTTCTGAGCTCCAGCCCCTCACACGGAGGCCACCACAGGATGTGCCGGCCCAAGGCAGACTCTCCCAGGAAGGACATGCAGACGACACATTTGCTTCCGAAAGTGTAAGCGCAATCACACTGGGCCCCATGCCTCCCCATGGAAGACCCTAGTGGTTTCCAGTGGGTTCCAGGGCAGGGTGCCCCCCATCATGCCCAGGGCCACGAGCACCTGACAGGCCGAAGGTGTTAGGCCAGTGGCTGGGGTCTCAGGCCTGCCACTATCAGGGGACCATACGTGGAGACACCATGCCCAGGGCTTATAATCCTTGCAGCAGCTGTGATGCTTTGAGCAATATGCGGAACGGACCCACTGATACCTCACTGTGGGTCCGGACAGGTGAGTCCAAGGGTCAGGCGCCCACACCCAGCACAGCCCTCTGCGTGCCTGCTGCCCAGTCTCTAGCCTTCAGACTCACAGGGGACAGGCCCTGAGATGAGTGGACAGGCAAGGCAGCCGGCCTGGTGCCTCACAGGGAGAGATGTCCTCATTCTCAACAGCCCAGCAAAGGCCAAAGCAGCCCTGCCCCCTGCCCAGAGACAGAGCTGGGAGAGCCCAGAGTCCTTGCTCGTGCAGCCTGGGCCTGGAAGATTGAGGCTCAGCTCCAGACACTCACTGACTGGGGACACATGCCCTAAGCCAGCATCTGCCGGAGCCCTCCAGGGGCTGGGAGTTTCCAAATGCACTGACTTGAGAAGTTCCTTCCATGAGTCGTGTGACCTGGGGGCCGCCCTGGGAGGGATGGGGTTAGGAGGGGCAAGGCCAAAGAGCCTGAGTCCAGGCACTTACCTTGACCTTCGCAAAGCTTCTTCATCAGGGTCTTGCACTGTGGGTAGAAAGTTGCAGGTCAGGAGGACTCACAGGGAACAGCAGGAAGAAAAGCTACCGGAGCCTGGTGGGCACTGAGTCCCACCTACGACAGGACAGTTACTGCTCCCTCCCTGGGACCGCTGGGAGGAGAAGGCTGTGTGCTGGGCAGAGGGCAGGGAGAGAAAGGGGACATGAGAGGAAATGGTGCAGGTGACAGGCAATGGTCGGAGGCGTGGCCTGCAAAGTCCTCTTCTCCCATTCCGGGCAAGCACCATGCAAACCTGCTGTCCTCCGCTGGAGGCAGGGCTGAGCAGAAGGCTGAAGTCAATTCACCTGCCCCAGGGTGAAGGTGCGCAGCTGGCTGCTACGATCTATCAAGGCCAGCTCGTCTTCAAGGATGAGGGACTTGACTCCCTGGCTTCCGTGGGCCTTGAGACCATGGAGTAGGGCCCCTCGAAGTCTCCCCTGCCTGCCCCGCCCTGAGCCCCCCACAGCCTCCCTTACTGTATTCCGTCCCAGTCATCTGGGCCAGGATGCGGAAGGAGCGTGACTGCAGGTTGGAGGAGCGGCGGGCCCACTCATCAGCCTCGTCTTCCGGCTTGTTCTGGTTCTTAATCACAGCCTGATACACAGGAGAGGCGCTGTCTACCGTCAGGTCTTTAATAGGAAGGCTCCTGCAATGCAGAAAGAGGCCGTGAGCGCGGGCAGGGCTGGAACCCTGCGCCTCCCCCATGTCGTGTCCCCCTGATGCCCACCCTCAGGCCTGTTGGTGGCCCCTACTTGTCTGAGCCCACCACACCATTTACCCACTGCCATCTGAGAGCCTGTGACAGGGGCTTGGCCTGGGTCCTCAGTGCTCAGGGTGGCCACAAAGAGACAATGAATTCCACTCAAGGAGGGTCAGGAGGTCAGACCCGCCTGCCATCACCACCCCATCCCGCCTTGCTAGGTCCAGACACCCCCGATCCAGGGACTCGATCTCCTTTAAGGAAAGAAGAGACAGAAGAGGTCTTCTGGAAGTAATTTCAACCACCCTGAGCAGGCCCTGAGTAGGGCTGGGTGAGGACAAGCCGTCTGGGGGACTCAGAGGTTTCCTCATGGTCAGTTCCTCGTTCTCTTCAAAGCTTGGCATCCATACAGGGAGCCACCAATGTGGTGACTGCCCTGGAAGGGGACTGGGGCTCCTGCTCGGCAAAAACAGGCAAGCTTGGCGAGGAGGTACTGAGAGAAATGGGGTGACTAGGCTCGGAGGCTGGGCATCGCCCACAGACAGTGGGGTTTCTAGCCCGTGGGGCCTGGGAGTGGAGCTTTGGCAGGGGGGCTGGGGGGTTGGGAGAGTCACTAGGTGTCTGCCCTGGAGCAGCACAGCCTTTTGAGGGGGACCTGGTGACCTTCCCTTAGACTCCCAGGGTGTGGCACACAGTAGGTGCTCAAAACTTAGTTGAATGAACAAATACTAGATCAGAGCCAGCAGGGACCCCAAAGGCCTTTGAGTCCAGGGCCTCTCAGCCCAGATCAGACCACAGGGCAAGAAACATTAAATGCTTTATGAGTGACCACTTACCCCGACCAGAGAGGGCTGGGGGATCCAGGCTGCCCAGTCCACACTCTTAGGAGTCAGGATGGGCTCAGGAGAAGCTCACAGCAATGACAGTCTTCCTCCCCAGCCTACGGACTGTGGCCCAACCCTCTCCTCTGACAGATGTTGAAACTGAGGTCCAGAGAGGCCAGCTGACCAGCTCCAGGGTATGGCACGCGGAGGCCCCACTGAGTTAGAACCTCGGCTTCTTAGCTCCCAGCCCAGCGTCCTTCCCATCAGACCCTCTAGAATGACAGGGCTCAGGAAGGCCACTTCTGCCCACTGTGACTTGCATACCCCAGATGCTCCACACCCAGAGACATAGTCCAGCCCAGACATCCCCTTGTCCGTCCAGCTTCCCCATGTCTGCCGCTACAGCTGCCTCCACCTCCCCTCCCACCCTGCCCCCACCCAAGGGCTGGCTAGCTGGAAAGGGGACCTCCCCAGTGTTCAGGTCTTCTACCCTCTCTGCAAAGAGCTGGATGGAAGAACTGGTTAGTCTCCAGGTCAGCTCAGGGTGGGCCATGAGAGCAGAGATGGACGAAAGGTGAATGACTAAGGTCAGGTGGAACTTTCCTGAAGGCTTTTGCCCTGGCCTGGAGAGCCATAGGTCCTGGCAGTCTGGTTGGGATCAGATAAAGAAGGCCAGGGCCAGGTATAGCTCAGTGGTACAGGGCATGCTTAGTATGCACGAGGTCCTGAGTTCAATCCCCAGCACCTCCATTAAAAAACAACAACAACAACAACAACAAAAAATAAACAGAGAGAGAGAGAGAGAGAGAAAGAGAGACAGGGAAGATCAACAGACCCCTCTGGGGTCCAGGCAAGGGGGAGACTGGTGCTGCTCAGGGAGCGGAGGGGAGGGTGGAATCTCACTGGCATAGGGAGGAGTTTCCAGGGGTCCGAAAACAAATGGGAGGTGTTTGCTGCCATTTCCCTGAAACGGGCCCTTGAGGCTCTCCCCGTTCCTTCCATGACTCCACAGGCTCAAGAAAGCTGCCAGGAGTGAGCTGCCAGGATTCGCATTGTTGGCTTCCCTTTCCACAATCCTGTGCAAAGACCACGGACACAACAGAGACTGGTGGCCAGATGAAGGAACTGCTGTGCCTTTTGCAATCCTGGGGCTCAGGAAGAATGTACACAGAGAGGATGGAACGGGCCCTGCAGTTCTGGGAATTTGGGTCCCAGAGGTCACTCTCTGGAGCCTCTCCCAGCAGGAACGTCTCGCCACCAAAAACACTCCATGGTAACCAAAATACCAGGGTCACCTGTGGGCATTTACTCCACTGTACCCTGCCCCCAAATCTGACTCATCGTTCACCTCCTGTGAGTGGTCCTGGCAGGCGCTGGCTCCTCCAGATCCACTTTCCATGAGTATTCTGTGGAGCGGCCTCCAAGAGGCCCCTTATCACCCTCTCCCCAAATAATGGCCCGGTGTGGATTCTGACATTCAGGTCTACGCTGTCCCAGTATGGACAAGACAGTCTGGGGGGAGCCCCCGCAAAGCACAGCAAGGGGAACACAGGCATACACCCGCAGCCAGTGCGATGTCATTGCTCTGATTTCTGCGTCCAGAGTGACATTATTTGGGGTAAACCCCCGAAGACAAGTACTTGCCTGTAGAGGCCGCAGGGCCTGTCATTTACCTGTGAGGTGGGTGTGAGGAAGCACGCGGACAGAGCCAGCGTCCTCAGGCACATCCCAACAAACCCACACATCATCCCACAACCAGACAGACGGACGACGGAACAGACACTGTGGGGTCTACTTACGCCAGCGGCGATGCCCTGCCAAGCAGAGGAAAGCCCAGCAGTGAGTGCGTGTCCATCATGGGAGGGCGGGGGGGCGGCGCACACACAAGGGAGCAGGGTTAGGATCAGAAATGAGTTATGGGAGTGGGGTGGATAAAGGAGGAAGAGAGAGAGACAAAAAGAAAACTGTCAGTGAGGAAGGAATCATGGAAATTAACAGCAGAAACGGAGCACCTGATGGCAGACCAGGGCCGCTCTTACCCACCGGCACCGCAGCAGCATCAACCCAGCAGGGCTGAGTTAGAAGGAAAGGGAAGCATGTCCCTTCCCAGGCACGCGAGGGAAGGGAAAAGGAGGGGAGGGGAGGGGATAGGAAGGAGATGGGAAAGGTCCTCTAAGAAGCCTAGATTAGATCAACGGTGCATCATGTTAAAAAAAAAAATCATAGCCGCCCTAGAGGTAAAAACCAAGTGACAGCAACCCTTTCCCAAGATGCAGAAAATATAAAATTAGTGAACAGCAGTTCTTCCATTATCTTCCACTGCGATTCCCTTTGGCGACTGTTAACCGCTTTTAAGGGCACACCAAGGACACACGTGGCAAACGAATGTTAACAGGAAATCCCTGTTAGCTCTTGGCTTAATCAGGCAGCCTTGTTTTCCTGGGTACACATGAGCTAATGGTTGTGTTTTTAAACTTACACGGTCATATTTTCTGCTTCGAACGATGAGATTAAATAAATCAACTCTGCCCGTAGAGTTCTGCAGAGAACTGCAGCCCTGAGTCTGTCTGGTTGGAGACTCGCCGCTGCAGGGCAAGCAACTTCCGCCCCCTGGTGGTCGGAACGAAGTACTGCGTGCCTGAGAGGCCCAGGCTCCCGAGGACCAGGAGAGCCAGGAAGTTCACATCACCTTCCATCCTTTGGCCTCTGGAGCCTGCCCCTTATAACCTGCATGCACGTTATGGCCACAAGGTCTGGATTCTGCAAAGGCCAAACGCTACAGGAGTTCTCTATCCCTCTGACAACATCTGTTTCCTAGCTTCGGAAAAATGTACAGCCATCATTTTAAGATTTCTTGCCTTGAGTTGCCAGGGATCCTGACTCAGGGGTAAGCTGTTACCCAAAGAGATATTCAGTTCTGAAAGTCAACACTAATGGTATTCCCAAGTAGAATGCAGTAAGGGACTCCATATGTGTATGTGAAAGGAAGAAACAGACAACAAAGACAGACAGAAACACGAAAAGAGACAGAGATAGAGACAGAGAGAAAGACAGAGAAACACAGAGAAGCATATACTGAAAGAAAGAGATACAGAGAAGAAAGTGAGACAGAAAGTCAGAAAGAGGGAGAGAGGTCCCCATTAATGTTTGTACGATTACCAGTTTCATTGACAAATGACATTCAGCCAACTCTTTCCTACTCAGCCCTCAAGTTCCTCAACCATCACTAACAAGCAAATTCAGGAACCAAGGATGTCCTAAGTCCCACTGTGGAAAGCACCTGGAGGAAGCATCGCATTCTGCATTCTCCACCCTTCTCCTAAAGCTGACCATAAGATTGATTCTTAAGAGAGAACACCATGTTCTGGAAGGCCGGGGCAAAGGCTGGCTCTCATCCAAGGGCTGTGCCCTGGGGGGCTCAAGACGAGGGAGGAAAGTTGATCCCGACGCCGAATGTCTCCGATGGCGCCCGGGGCCTGGTGCCCTTGGCAGGTGACGGATGAGGTGGAGGAGGCGGTGAGCACCGAGCTTCCGCGGAGGAGGGGAGGCGCTTACCCACTGAAGTCACTGCCCTGGGCCTGGGCCTGCCCGGCGATGGCGTCCATGATGGCGTCCTGGGAGTACATGCTGATGGGCGTGTTGTATTGCGCGTGGATGATGGTGGCCTTGCCGCCCAGCCCCTTCACTTCAATGGGCTTGTGGGTCGACAGGGCCGAATCCTTCAGGGCACTAGGGTTGAAGCGTTCCTCGGCGCTGGGGGAGGGGAGTGGGGGGGCATGGGAAGGGGCGCGAGGGAGGGAGGTGAAAGGAGAGAAGGGCGACAGGTGGAGTTAGACGGGTCAAGGTGAGGGCTGGTGGGGGAGGGTGTGGAGAGAGATCTCCCAAAGCCTGACCCCAGGTAGGCTACCCAAGTGCCCCCCCCCCACCCCGTGGGCTGGCTGAGTCTGGTCAGGAAAAATCCTGGCACCCTTCCCAGAGTCCTCTGCGGAAGGTTTTTCTTGCCCACCGCCGCTTTCCCAGATCTCAGCCTGAGCTACCTCCTAGGGTCAGCAGGGGGCGCCAGGCATTGCGCGATCTCTCATCACGCCCGCAGCGAAGCAGAGGCATAAAGGGTTGGGGAGTAGGGATTGGGGTTAGAGAACAGGAACTGGGCCACGCGTGAGAGGCAGCGGCAGCCCAAGCGGAGTCCAGAACGTCCCAAAGGCCAAAAGCAGCCCTACTGGGCACCCACGGGGATTCTGAGCTTGGTTCCTCCATGAAAGGGCTCATCCTGCTGGCCACCCGCTGGGTGGCGGGTGGGATCTTCTCCTCCAGAGGCTTCAGTGCATGTGCTTCTTCCTCGGAGCAGGGCTGAGGGGCTCAGGCCCTCCAAGTCCAACTTGCTGTGTGGCCTGCCAGTCTCTCCCGTTCGAGGCTTTTCCCTCCAGCAGGTAAGTGCGCCCGCTCCGCAGGCAAAGACAAAGTCAGGCATAGCCTTTCTGAGGGGTCCCGCCAGGCCAGAAATGTCTTCAGGCTCACCCGGAACCGCAGCCCTCCACCCACCGCTCACTAGAGCCAGCCAGCCTGCGGTCTTAAGCAGCTGCAGCAGGAAAACTGGGAGCAGAATGGCCGGGAGCATCAGATGGAGCCCTAGCACCGGTCCCCAACGCCTCCACGCCGTACTCGCAGCTTCACACACATGCAGGCTCACTCGGGGACACAAATGCACCCCCACTCACGCATGCGCACACGCGTACACATGCTGCCACAGGCACACGCTATCCAGACCCCCAGACACGCCGACGCATGCTGGGATATGCACGCAAGCGCACACACATGCTTTCCTTTGATACTAACTTGGCTGGAGAGTTGACTACCACCTGGGGAGGAGAGAAAGAACAAAGAAGACAGGACTGTCAGAGCGAGGCTCCTGCCAGAGGATTTGCGGGAAGGGACCATCCTCAGACTGGCCGTTGTGGGGGCGCACTGGGACTGGGTGAGGACAGTGCCGAGTGAAGAAGGTGAAGAGCTCAGAGTCGCGATCACAGCCTCTCAGTTTGGGTCACAGATGCCAAAAGCAGCCTTTCTCCCTCGGTAGGTGCACGATACATGAAGATTTGTCAGGGAGAAGGGTTTTCTGGTCCATCTTCATGGGCACTCGTGTACCATGTATATGAATCTCTCACATGCAACCTGGCTATAGACCCTGGGAGCGGAAGCTGGAGATGGAGACAGGACCAGCTATGGCTGCTACAGGAATGGCCAAAGCCCCAGGCACCTCTGGGCCAGACAGCAGCTCTGAACTTACCCTGAGGGGCAGCTCCAGGAATACTGCTCCCAGAGCTGGAGTTGCCATGGTGCCGGGGTGTGTGTGCGGTAGGCTTACTCACAGCCCCAGGAACATGGTCTCCCTCTAAGAGGAGGGGCGGGCAGCCCTGGACACTCTGGGGGCACAATAGCAGGGGGTATGTGCAGTTTCCAGTAACCGCCCCTCAAGGCCCTGTGGTGGGCATTGAGGCAGGATGGAGGAGTATGGAGGCTTAGGAGAAGTGTGGGTCCAAGGCTTATCACAGGAAAGCCCCCAGCCAAAGCAGCCCAGCTTGGACACCACAAGAGCAACTCCAGCCTCACACTCTTATCTGAGAGCCAGCCTCCTGGAGTATCATCTCCTTAAGGGAGGCATTGCTGGCACTGTTTCTTTAAATGCCTCTTCCTTGCAGTGGTAGACTCTTGTCAGACACCTGAGGGGAGAAGCGTGCAGAAGGTGGTGTCCCTGTCCCCACACTCTGCCACCTTCCCAGATCTGACCACACTGGGCTCTTCCTGAGAGAGCCTAGGCCTCAGCTGGCCTGGCCCTGGTCATCCCTTGGCTAGGACTCTGGGGATGCAGGCCAAAGCCAAGGAGACCCCCTCGTCTCAGCCTAACCCTGTGCCAGAGCTGATAAAATCCCCTCTGTCCTCCCAGGCTCAAAATAGCTGCATGTGGAGTTATATTAGGAAAGGGCCAGCACAGATCTCCCATTCCTTCTCCATTTTTGGCCAGTGTCGACAGCTGCAGGGTCAGCCCTTGCCCTGACCAGCCCAGTGCCCCCTGTAGAGGGCAGTGTTGGCCTTGGGGGCTGCCTCTGCCCCTTCCTACCTGGGTAGCCAGCTCCTTCTTTGGCATTGGTTCCTGCCCCCTGCCTAGCTTCTGCCTGAGGACATGGGGACTGGGATGCCTGCAGCAGACATGGTTCAGAGAGGAGCCAGCACCCAGGTCTTGGGGTGAATGAGCCAAAGATGTAAGACCCACCCGGGGGGACATTGTACCTACTGGCCTGAAGGATACTCCCCTTCAGCACCGGCCTCAGAGAGAACGAGGTGCAGGGGGCTACAGGCTGGGCTGTTCCTGCACCCTGATCTGTTCCTCTCCACTCCTCCTGAAAGGATATAAGCAGCCAAGGAATCACCTTGCAAGCTGCCCAGAGAAAGGAGGGGAAGGAGCTTCCTTTTGAAGCGAGATAGGACAGAGTTCAAATCCTCATCCTGCCTGTTCCTAGCCAGTGGCTCTGGGCAAGTTACCCACCTGTTTTAGCCTCAGTCTCCTCATTCATAAAATCAAGATGATGGTACCCACCACAGACTAAACAGAATCCTGAGTATAAAGCCCTCAGCGTGAGTTAAGTGTTCAATGAATGGACATGGGGATTAGCATTTGCCAACGCTATCTGCTGTGAGCAGTTAGACATTTAACAAAGATTGTGGCCTCAGCCCCTATCAGCCCAGGTCAGAGGCTCCGCCCCTCCTCCCGGGCCCGCAGCATCAGCCTTCGCTTTGGATGAGTGTGCACCACACTCAGTCTCTAGCCCATCAAGAAACTGTTGGACCCTGCTGCTCTGAGTGTCAAGTAATAATTTAGCACTTGTCAGTTTCTGAGAAGTGCTTGCATCAATGGGAGGGCACCTTGGGAGTCACGGGAAGCAGAAGTGGTGCAGGCAAGTGGTGCAGGCAGTCTGACTCCTCTATGTAGGGAGGAGTCAGACTGAACTGAGTACCAGTTCTGTCTGCTACTCTTTGGCTGTGTGACCTGGGGCAAATTACTCACTCTCTCTGGGCTTCGAATTCCCAAGTACAAAATGGGGGAAGTGTTGCTGAGAGAGTTGTGTTAGATAAAGCATATGGACTGTTAACTGGTCCCCAGTCGTCAAGGTCAAAGGAAGGGTGTGAGCTTGGATCCAGCTGGCCCCGATTATGCTGGCAGAAGCTCCTGACTGGGAAAAGCCTGGGGATATAAGGCTTTGCCACCTTGGTCCAGAGAAGCCAAGGTCTAAATGCTCAGACCATGGAGTGCCCAGCTTCACTCAGAATCCAGAAAGATCTAGGGGATGTGGGGAGGATGGGGACCCCCAGGGGAGTAGTGAACGGCTGGAGCACAGGCACCTTCTGTGTCAAGGTCAAAGGAAGGGTGTGGCTTGGATCCAGCTGACCTGCTTTGTGATGCTGACTCATCCGTTCTCAGTGCTACGCACTTGTCTCCCTCAGTCCTCCCAGCAATCCTGAGACACGGACAGTCTCATGGAAGAGCCCTGAACCCCTAACGCTAGGCCACGTTGCCTTGATTCAGCCTGCCCTGCCTCTAGCCCAGACAGTTATACCAACTGCATGGGGCCGTGGGAGAAGTTACAATGAGATAACAAACGTGAAGTTCTTAGAAGCTAATATGCATTCTGCTTGGAGGCTCCCTCTGTTCAGCCCCTCTACAACACCCACCCGGGCTCTAGATTCTTTTAAGTCTTGTGCCCAAAGAGTCCCATCAGCTAGACCACAGAGGGCAGGGGGTGGCCTGCTGTTCTCCTGCACAGCCCCTTTCTCCTCGATGTCCTGCTTTCTTGATGCCCCACACTAGCCAGGGTCATTCCTGACAGCCCACCCCCCTCACACTGTTGCCCAGTCTCTCTGCACCCAGCTCAGATGCTCCCTCTTCCAGGCAGCCTTCCCAGACCACTTCCAGCCCTGGAGAACTTGTCCTCCCACCTCTCAAGGCTCCCAGAGGGGTGGGGACCAGCCTGTCCCCTTCCCCAGAGCTCCTGGAGGTATCAGACTTTGTCCTGTCCCAGGAGGGTGACCCGATGTCAGAATTTTGGGAGTCTCTTGCATTCAAGCCCAGCCTTGGCCACTTAGTGGCTGGATAGCTGGACCTTGACTTAACCATCTCTGAGCCTCAGTTTCCCTCTCTGCAAAATCCCACACGTCACCCCAGCTTATGCAAAGCAAGGAAGCACCCAGCTCAAGGCCAATATCAACAGGATGATTACTTTCACTGCTCTTAGCCTGCGCAGCCTTTGGGCTTGAGGCTGGCCGGAAGGAGGCCAGTTCCTTGCTCTGATCACCTGATCAGGTCTCCGTGAGCACTGAGGACCCAGGTGGCCCAGACCACCAGTGGAGAGCTGTGCGCCCGTTACCTACCCTCCTAGGAGTCCGGCACCTGAGGCCTTCCCTCGGAGGCTCATCTGATACATCTGAGCCATCTCCCTCAAGGTCTCTGCCGAGTACAGGCCAATGGGGTTGTTATACTGCCTTGGCTGACTTGAGCCCAGCGGGGTTTTCAGGCTGAGTTTGTCCAGAGCCCCCTCCAGGCTGGTCTTGTTCCCTGGGCTGCCCCGTGGAGGGCCGGGGTCAGAGGCCTCCGTGTGTGAGGAGAAGACAGAGGTCTGGGAGAAGGAGGAGCTAAAGGTCTGTCTGAGCTCCGGGGTGCCCAGCGTGCCTGGGGTGCCCAGGCCAGCCCTCGCCTCAGGGCTGGGGCTGGGTGCTGCCAGGCTGCTGTTCATGTCCAGAGCTGGGTCCTGGCCCAGGGCAGCGCCATGCAGGGGAGAGAGAAGAGAGCAGTTAGAAGCTGCGCCCGTCCCAGCGCATCTGCATGGACCTGAAACAGAGGTGTTAGTGTGAGCGCCCAGCAGCCTGCCACCCTGCAGCCTGCAGCCCACTGCACAGAGCCCGGGAGGGACAGGCTGGACACCTGGAAGAGAAGGGTTTTGTCCAAAAGAGCGGAGGAGGCACGTACGTGGCTCTTGGCCCAGGAGCTCTCATCTACCTGGACCAAATGCAAAGCCCCATTCAGAAAGCTCAGCCAAGCCAGCCTGCCTGCAGGGCTGAAGGAAAGAAGGGTATGGGTCTTAGAGAATTGGGGGCAGCCCCCTCCATCTTACATCTGTCCCCCTTTCCTCTGAGTGGAGACACCTGGCAAGCACAGCCTTGCCTCCCGCTTTGCTGACCCCATGCTGTGATGCCCCCCATGGCCAGTGAGAGGGGGTCCTGGGCCGGTGAACAGGCGAAGTAGAGGTGCCAGATGGGAAACTGAGGAAGAGGGGGCTGACACTTGGTCCCCTCAGTCTGCCTCTGCAGCTTCTCCCAAGCAGCCCTCTGCCCACTTCCCTCAGCTGTCACCCACCCCAAACCCCTGACAGATTCTCCCTGTCCTTCCTCCTCCACCTGGCCCATTGCCCACTGTGCCCCACTGGACCGATAGGGTCAGTATGAAGTCATACAGGGAGGGGTGGAGGGTGGGAGTGTGCAGTCCTCTAGGAGCGGTGGGGTGGGCCTCCTGTGCTTTGGGTGCCTTGGCGTTGAGCTGCTTAGACGGATCTGGGAAGGGGCCCGGGGCACAGAGATGAGGTGTGCCTGCCTCTTGGCCGCACCAGCACTTCTGAGTGCTGTTAGGGGTGTGCATTTGGGAGGAGAAAGGCAAACCGGGGGAAGAGGTCCTGAGACAGAAGAGGAGCCCTGAAGGCCAGCAGGTCCCCTACATCTGGGAGTGCCTCCTGGGGTGGCTGGCTCAAACCATGCCACAGTCACGGCCCCCTCCTCGGTGCCCACAGGAGGACAAGGGTCAGAGCCTTCTGGATGCCTGTCCCTACTTGGCTGGGAGCATGGTCCCTCCCCTGAAAACACTGCTGCCTAAACTGATTTTTGGTCAGCCCAGCTCCAAGGCCCAGGGTGTTGGCTAGGCACCTGGTGGGCATCTCGGCACTCAGAATTTCGTGGGGACTCAAATGCCTCTCCCCGGGAGCCTGCCCCACATCCCTGGCATCAGCCATGGCAGGGGCAGGCCTGGCGCAGGGCTGGTCCCACCACCTTGCTCAAGTCAGGCCAACTGAGGGTCAGGCAGGCAGACCAGGGGCTGCACTCCAGGAACCACGGCCAAGGGAGCCTGTTGCCCGCAGTCAGCACCTACCTTCTGGTGGGGGATCACTGGCAGAGGGGACTGGATCGGGGGCGGAGCCGTAGATATGGGAATGGGACGCTTCGACCTGGAAAAACCAGAAATGGGACCAGATGAAGACAGTTGCCTCTGGGGCCAGAAGCTCCTCTCTGGGCAGGGCTGGCGAGGGGAGAACGTCTGAAATGCAGGGATCCAGGGCAGAGGGACTGCCCCAGGCAGGCACTGGGCCTGACCAGCATGGAGGAGTTGTGGCTCTGGAGTATATGGCAGGTATGGGCCTCTGCTAGGTCCCAGGGAGACTGCCTGGGCAAAGAGAAAGCAGGGAAGACCCTGGCTTCTAGGCCCGATTGCCCACATACTGGCAACACAGGGACCCGCCCTCTCTGAGCCTCATCAGTAAAGTGAGGCGCAGACGTGGCAGGTCGTGTTGACTTGGTCTTGTCGTTCCTCTGGTCCAGAGGATGTCCTTACTTCCCCATGTGGCCCTGTAGCACAAGGCTGGGCCCATGCTGGACAGCTTCTCTCTTGGGCCCCTGGTGCCTACACCCAGCCCCCTGCTCTGGAGAGCCCCCACCTACTTTTGCAGTGTGAGACTCAGGTTGTAGCTGGCAGACTTGATCTTGTTCTGGGCCTCCAGGTGGGTCATGGTATCCGTGTTGACGCCGTCAATGGCCACCACGAGGTCACCCTGGCTGAGCTGGGACTGGGCGGCCTTGCTGCCCGGCGTGATCTGAGAGGACAGCAGATGAGGGGTGAGCATAAGGAGACTGGGCCTGAGGATGGGCCAGTCCTCAGGGAAGAATCACCCGGGATCATCCAGTAGAGGCCTGCCATTTTTGTCTTTCATTCACTATGGCCAGTACCCACTGCTCAGCAAGCCTGATTCCTCTTCCTGGCATACAGCTGTCACCTTCCCTAGTGCTTTGTATCTGAATATGGCCATGAGACTAGCTCTGGCTCGTGGAACATGGGAGGAAACAGTGTACACTGCTTCCAGGCCTGCCCTCCAACCATCTTGCCATCCTTCACTCTCTCTGCTTGTCAGCTGACTGGATGCAGAGGACAGCCAAGCCACTAACTGAAAGGGACCTGGATCCTAGAGTCACTGCTTGGAGGAGATATGACTAAGGAGCACCACACTGGATGTTGCATAACATCCAATAAACTTTCACTGTGCTAAGCCATTGAGACCTGGAAGGGGAGGAGGTGTTTGTTACATCAATTAGCCTACTGTAACATCTGCGCCCTGCAAATTCAGGGCACACTCTCTAGGTTCCAGAAGAACTCCGCAGCTGCTAAAACTCAGCACCACCCACTGCAGAGATGCTGCCAGGCTAGCAGGCAGGCCAAATGCACGCTCACAAAAGTATTCTCATGTAAGTGCTTAGTGCCACCCTGGCAGTTGTGCGGAGAAGGCTGGCCGAGCTGTCAACCCTGCTTGGGAGCAAGGTCGGCTGGGACATAGGGTGGGGCTCAGTGGTGGGCTGAACTTCCAGAAGGGCAGGTGCAAATGTGGAGGCCAGTTCCCAAATCTTGCACCCTAGTGACATTACAGAATGTTAGCATCTGGGGGCCCCACCCCCAGTGTGATCACACAGAATGCCACGGATGTGCCACCCCAGGAACACCCCATGCAATGTCACGAAGGCCACATTCCTAGGGACATTCCTTGGGATGGTGTGATGGCTCAGACTCCACTCCCAATGACATCGTGCACAATGCCAAATTCTGCATGTCCCGCCCCAGTAATAGTACCCTGAGTGCCGTGATGGCCTCCCCGCCAGTGACGTCACATGAAATGCAAAATTCTGGAGGGCCTAGTGATATCACCTAAAATAGCTTGATGGCCGGCCTCTAGTGACATTACCTGGAATGTGGTGAAGCCTCAGCCCTAAATATGTCTCATGGAATGTCAAGGAGACTCTGGCTCCACCCCCGTGACGTCACATGGAATACCATGCAAGCCCCACCCCGCCACTGACATCACATAGAATGAGTTTATAACCTGACCCCCACGAAATCATGTGGAAGCTCCCCATGACATCACTTGGGATGCCAGGCAGGCCTTGCCCCCAGTGACATCACAGGAGAGAGGAGCCCTTGGGAGTTGCCCCCTCCTGAGCTGTGCCTGGAGCATGTCCCTTGGTTTTTCCTCCCCAACATGCCCACCAGCCAGTCCTCCTGGCTTCTCTGGGCACATCCCAGTCAACTTCGTGGCTATACCCCAGGAACAAGGCTGGCTTCTAATGCTGACAGAAGCCATTTTCTGGCCAAGGCTTGGGGACCATCCTAGACGGAGCCTAGAAAGGACCTGGGGACAGTCCTATACCAGATGCCAGGCTTGGGTGGGCCTCTGGCCAGACTCTGGGCTCTCAGATGTGGATGGAAACCTCCGGCCAGGCCCATCTCCGGGATCTCCCATCCAAACCAGGGCCCTGCAGTCACCAGCCTGCAGGCCATTCCCGGATGGGCTCTTCAGGGTGGGCCGGAAACCGCCTGTGCTAACCCACGGATAACTGCAAGAGCAGGAGGGCTCTCGCCGATTGCTCTGGACCCACCATTTCAGGCCCAGAAACCTTGGTATCTTCTTAAACACTGGCCACCTTGTGCCCAGAGCAGCCTCCCCACTACCCCCAGAATCTGCTGAGACGAGGCAAGGGCAACAGAGAAACAAAGGACTGGATGGTTAGGAAGCCACGCTGTCTGGTTTGCCAAGTCCAGCCTGCTCTCCAAGGACTCACAGGGGCACCTTGGAGCCCCACAGGCCATCTCAAAACCAGCGTTGCCTCTATCTCCAAATCAATGGCCATGCAGAGCCCCTACTAATGACAAGAGTGGGTTGTCTCCTTAGATTTCAGTGGTTGCACAAAGGATAAAAAACAACAACAAAGAAAAGCCAAGCACTTTCTAGGCTGAGAGCGGACTCCTGAGGGCAGGCTGAACTGCTCAGCCAGGCCCGGGCTGCAGAAAATCACCTTCCCTGCACCTTCTAGCTTCACAGTCAGGGCTCTACTGTTCCTGACACTTGGTTATGGACATTTTCAAACAGAGAAAAAGGTGGAACGAATCCTGCAGTTCTACAGTGAACACCCAAATACCCACCACTGAGGTTCTTCTGTAGCTTTTCACGTGACTTGCTGGTCACGTCCCCACCCCTCTCTCCATTCATCCATCCAGCTTATGTCTGAAGCATTGCAGAGAAGGTAGCAGACACCAGTGTGTTTCCATTCTGGGTGAACTGCGATGCCTCTGCGGTCTTAGTGGACTGACTGTGGGGCTCCCCCACAGCAGGACACCCCCAAGCAGGGCTCCCCAACCCCAGGGCTCCCCAAAATGCTTCTAAGCATCTACAGAGAAGGGGGCCTCATGCCGGTGGAGGTGATGCCTGCCAAGCAGGACTAGAGCTGTGTCCAGGAGATCATGGATAAAGTGTGAACAAGGACACCAGAATGACATCCAAGAGAGACTGGGGCCAGATCAGCTAGGGCAAGCCATGGGGCCACCTGGATGCCCTTCCTTCGGAGCTGCCTTGAGAATGTCTTTCTCCTGCAGGCATGGGCTAGCCAACGCCATTCCTTTCTGCAGGGCTCCCTGGCCCTGCCTGGCTCCCCCCTTATCCTCAAGTTTGGACTAAGGAGATCCTATTCCCAGGGGAAGAGCCCAGCCTCCCCCGGGGCCTGGTCGGTAGCCAAGCTCCCTGAGGAGAGCCGCCGGGCTGGCTCCAGCCCACCTCGGCGCCTCTCTCCCCACACCTGTGTCTGTTCGTCAGGGCTCAGCTGGCCTGACCTTTGGCTGCCCTGAGCAGGGCCCAAGACCCCTCGGGCTGGTGGGGTGGAGGGTGCTATAAATCCTCTTGTGGGGAGGTGCTCTGCTCGTTCAGCCCAGGTCTCCTTAAATGAGGGGACAGGATGGAGGCAGGGCCCCTAAGGAGGTTGTCTGTCAGCTCAGCCCACAGGCCATCAGATCCCCTCCCCACCTGGCAGGAGCAGCCTGCTGGGCAGAAGTGTGGGGCCACCCTTGGACCCTTGCCCAAAGCCCAGGGCTTGTGAAGAGTGCAGTCCAGGCATGAGGTACCCCTGTATCTCTTGTCTGATTCCCTCACCCCCTCTTGCTGTTTTCCTTGTCCCAGAAAAGACTCCAAGTTGCTAAATAAATCTTCGGTGGATATTTTTCCTTTAGAGGCTTTCTAGCCCCTCTTGAGCACTTGAAAAACTCTTTGTAATGATTGTTTCCTTCCCATTTTACTTCTCAGTTTTCTCCAGTCTCCAGGCACCTCTCAACGGGGAACTGAGGGCCTGTCTCAAAAGCCCCTTGGACAGGTTCTAGGTGTATGGGGGCCCAGATCATCACAGGAGTCCTTCCTCCTTGCTGGGCCGTGATTTAGGGCACCCCAGAGAGGGCACAGGGGTAGCTGGGGCCAGGCAGCAGCTGTGGCCCCAGCGACCCTCCAGTGCCTGGGGGGTGGTGGGGGGAGCAGCGGAGCAAAGAGCACAGACCCTGGTGTGAGCCAGACCTGAGCTTGCTGTGCCAGCCCTCTGGGTAACGCCGGCAACAACGCCTTTCCCCCAGGATTGTGGAGAGGACTTCACCATTAAATAGGGTATGATACAAGGACAGTGCAGAGCTGAGAAAGTTTCAGGGACGCTCCAACTGAAGAGGCTCAAGTTCTGCCCCTGGCCCCTTCCCCTGGGAGGCACCAGGGGTTGGAGGTTGGGAGGCTGCATTCCCCGGCTCCATGGGAAACAAAATCTGGAGCTGGCAGAGGGTGGTGTGCCAGGGGCTAGCCCTGACTGATCAGCCCTGAGCCAGCCTCCTGTCCCTGGTGGGGGCGGGGGTGAAGCATCATCTGGAAGGGAGAAAAGTTCTGTCCAGGGTCCCAGGGAAGCAAGGCCCCGGCATGCCCTTGGCTGCATTTCCCCAGCTCCTCAGCAGCAGAAGGGGCCACTGGGCTCCACAGAAGTTCCCGGCCATCACTCCCAGTGCTTAAACCCAGACAGGCCCCTGTCTTCCTTTCCCTCTAGATCTGCCAGTTTAGGTGTGGTGACGGATGGGGGCAAGGGCAGGGAGTGGATGCTGTGGGCTATGCAACTTCCAGCATCTCCTCCCAACCCTCTCCGGCTAACACCCCAGGGGATTTTCATGGAGCCCTAAGTGCATTTTACATCGTGTGATTAAATTACACTATCAGGCCATACTCCGTTCCCTTCCCATCTGTCTTCCCCTGAGGACTTGCTCCATCCTTTACCCTCTCACTGGAACCTTCTGTCATGCCATGGCCCCACTCTCCCACTGCACCCTGGCTGATAAAAATGCCAGAGTCTCGTTTATACTCAAAAAGCCTTTCCCTGCACAGAGGATTTTTAGGACAATGATAATACTCTCTATGACACTATAATGGATACATATAATACAGTGGTCCAAAACCACAGAATGTAAGACACGAAGAGTGAGCCCTAATGTAAACTCTGGACTCTGGGTAATAATGATGTGTCAATGTAGCTTCATCAGTTGTAACAAAGGCACACTCTGGTGGAGGATGTAGGTGATGGGCGAGGCTGTGCATGTGTGGGAGCAGGGGATAGATGAGAAATGTCTGAGAAATTTCCTCTCAGTGTTGCTGTGAACCTAAAACTGCTCTAAAAAAATTGTCTTCGAAAAAGGCCTCTCATTGTTTCGGCCTTAGCTGCTCCAACTGGCTCTTGCCATGTTTCTCTCCAAGAGGTGACCAGCGGGTCCTGCCTCTGCGATCTCCCATCCCTCTCACATTCAGCCATCTGACTTTGACCCCCACCGCTTCACACATACCAATGACCTCCCTGTGCCCAAAGCCAGGGGTCACTGGTTACTTCTCTAGCTGATCACACCCCTCCCTGGCCTTCTGAGTCTCTTTCTTCTCTCTCTCTCTCTCTCTTTTTAATTTAAAAAATGTTTTTTATCTTTTTTTTCTTTGTTTGGGGGGTGGATTTTATTTATTTATTCATTAAAGGAGGTACTGGGGATTGAGCCCTTGTGCATGCTAAGCCCGTGCTCCACCAAGGAGCACTTCCCATCCTCCCACTTCTCTTCTCCTCTTGTGTCATAGTTCTGTCTATGTCCTGGATGCTACCCAGTGGGTCCCCGAGAGCACTGGGACATGGCAAAGTCTGCTTTATGCCACTTAGGATGGTTCCTGGGAAGAGGTGGATCCTGGCTTCAAAAGAGCAAAGAAGCTATGTTTAGGAATGGGAGGGCTCCATTGCAAAGGGTGGGGGGACCTTTGCAATCATGGATAACTCCGGGCTGAGAGGGGGATTCAGGGAACTGGGGAGACATCTCCCAGGCAGAAGGGCTGACCTAGCAAGTCCTGGCAGACATCACAGTAAGCCCCATCCTCCTCCCATTTACTGCTGTCCCACAATGCCTTTAGCCGGAGGAGCCCTGGGGGCTGCCCATGGAGTTGCTTGAGTTGAGGAGCTTGGACTGTCTGCTCACTAGGACCCAGCCAATCTCACGCCCACTCCCTTCAGGGCCCTCACGGGGTCAGGAACATCTCTGAGTACCAGGGAGAAAAAGCATGCAGGGAGAGGGCCTGCCCTGGGGACCTCTAAGGATGCATTCTTCAGCGGAGGGCCTCTGTCCGGTTATCTTCCCCATTCGTTTGTTCAGGAGGACCCTGCCAGCCCTGCAGCAGCCCTCCAGAGGCTGATCTGACCTTCAGCATGGCTATAAACAGCACGGGCTGTCAGCACTGCTAGGCGCGGCCCAAGAAACAGCACGATGGCCTTAAAATTCCAGAAACGGCCGGCACAGTTGCCCCAGAATAGTCTCGGCCTGTCCTCCTTCCTCTCCTAGGGGACCCTCTGTCCTCTGCACCCACCCCCATAGCTGGGAGAACCTGACAAATCCTGGAACCGGAAACAGCAAACGGGCAGAGGCCTCCAGGCTGGGGACCCAGGTGAGCCTGCTAGGCCAGTGGGTGAGGCCCTAAGGACTGGAGGCCTTGGAGCAGGGAGACAGCACCCCCCTGGGCCGGGGCTCAGTTCTACCACTCCCCCATCTTCACAGGTGTATTTTCAGAAGTGCCCATTAGGATGCACTCTCACACATGTGTTTTCATGAATGCACTCTCCCCATCTTACAGATGAGAAAACTGAGGCTGAAAAGGTGAACTGACTTTTCTAAGGTAACATAGCTGAGAGCAGCAGAGCCAAACAAAAGCATAGGCCTTGGTCATACTGCCAGGGGCCACAACATGCACGAAGGGACAACGTCCCAGACCACGGCCCCAGCCTCTGGCCTAGCTGCTCCCACAGGGGTGGGGGCGGGGCGTTTGGAGCTGCTGCCACCCCTCCCCCATTTCCTGGAGAACCGGCTGGGGTTGGAGAGGGTGGGGGTGAGAGGGCAGCTCACGTTGCAGGCCCAGCCGCACCTGTCCAGGATAAATAAAGGCATTTCCCCTCCACCCTCTGAGTCTCTCCTGAACCCACTTCTCTGTGGGTCCTTAGGCTGAGACCCACCGAAGGGAGGACCTGAGGGGCTGCTACTGCTCCAGGGTTGTTGCTGTGGGGCTGGTGGGCGGGGTAGGGTGGGTCCGGGAGTCACTACCCAGACTGCAGGTGGCCGGCCTCCTCACAGGGGGAGCTGCAGCCCAGTGCCTGCAGCGGACAGGGGACGGGCCCCACTCCATGCTTTTCTACCAGTCCCTCACCAGAGGCATGGGAGTTAGGGGTTACCGAGGACTCAGGAGTTCGTGAGCAAGTTTGAATCTCAGTTTGCCCGGCTCTGAAGTGAGAAGCCAGTCCCAGCCCTGCCTGCCTGAACTCCACGCTCAGGCTCACAGTGCTTATGCCCGGGGATGCCAGCCCCTGCTGAGAAGGAGCAGGCCCTGCCTTTGCCAGTCCCCCCACCGCAATTCGCCACTTCCCTGTTGCAAAGGCTCAGGCCAGGACGCCCGAGAATCTATCGGCCCACTGTGAACAGTGGGTCATAGCTGCTGTGGAAATAGGCTTCCTCCAGAGAGCTCTGCATCCTCTTAGGGAAGAAGTTCCTGATGCAGAAGGACTTGATCACCCCAGCAGGAAACCCCACAGCCCAGCTGGGAGGGCAGGGCTGAGTGTCCGGAGGGCTGCCTGGCCAGCATCCCTGAGCCTGGGATGCCCGAGCCCAGGGTGTCAGTGGCCCACCAGAGGACTTATCAAGAGGCTCCTAGCCCTGGGAAGGGCCCAGCACCCAGTCCAGCTTGTTCCATGGCCTTGGTGCTTCGGGGCGTGCCCCTGAAGGGAGCTGAGAGGCCATTATGCCCACCCCCTGATGCACGGCCTGAGCTTTGGGTTCTATTTTTAAAAGTCCCCCCTAGTCATTGGCTCTAGCACAACCCAATATACCCCCTGCCCGCAGTGAGGGCATTCTTCCTGCTGTCTAGCTTAAGGCCTCTGTGCTGCAATTTAAGCCCTGGGCTGGCTGGGGCCAGGTGGCGCATAGACCCTGGATGAGGTAATTGGCTATCCTGGGTGCCACTGAGCCAGGGGGCTAATTTCCACCCGCAGGGATGGGACAGGGAGCAGCAGAAGGAGGTCCTGAGGGCGGTGGGGCTGGGGGAGATCTGGGCTGCGTCCCGAGTGTAGGAGGCTGGTGGACCCAGGAGAGTGAGGGTGGATGGTCCTGCCTGATGCAGGGAGAAGACCTGCAACTGTGGGGCTTGGGAGCTATGGAGGGTCTTGGGGCTGGGGTGGGGGTGTCCACTGGGGCTCACTGCCCATGTGTCACCGTGTCATCAGATGGAGTATGCGAGGCTCTGGGTGTCTTTTTAGTATCTGGGACCCTGTGTCCAGGGCAGTGGGTCTGGTTCTCGGGGTAGAATGAGGCAGACTTGCAGCAGGAGGATGGAGGACAAGGCGTTTCCCTGCGCTAGAGCTAGGCCAGCGCCTGTCTCAGAGGAGTGTGGCCCCTGTGGCTGTTGTGGGGCTCCCACAGCACCTCTGAGGGGGGCGTTCCTTCTGAAGTTCCCCCCAGTGTCCACATCAGGTTCCCCAGCCAGGACTGTGCCTCCAGGGGGGGCACTGTCTCCCTGCCCCTCTGCCAAGCACCCTTCAGGCCTTGCCTGGCTTGCCCACCTGTGCCTCCCCACCACCCTCGCCGCCCCACCCCCAGGCCCAAGGCAAGTCTCCGCTGTCTCCCTGCATCCAGGTGGGCAGAGGCCCAGATACCCCCGCCTATCCATCACCCTCCAGTGACAGCCCCGGGCCTCAGCCTGCCCCCTCGTGCCCGCACCAGCCCTGCCGGAGCTCAGCCTCAGCCTCAGCCTCAGCCTCACCCCACCAGGCAGGGATCGTCTTTGCCCTGGAACATTTCACAGTCCGCCCTGAGCCTTGGGGCCTTCAGCCCCGACTCTGCTGGACTTACGGGAAGTCCTTTTACTTAACAAGTGTTGCCTGAGCACCTACTGTGTCTTAGGTACTGATCTTGGTGCCAGGGACACAGCAGTGGTTAAAACAAAGTCCCTTCTCACAGACAGCTTCCTCTCAAGCAGCTAGCTTCTCTGGACTTCGGTGTCACCAGTTGGGCAAGGGAGTTACTCAGACAGTCACCAAAGATCTGTGACATCCCCATCAGACAGTGCTACTCCCTGATCACAGACGCTGCAGGACTCATGGCCCTTTCAGGTGAGCATGGGGAACAAGACGTGAGACAGGCAGGAGGGCAGCTGCAGGTGAGTGGCCAGGGCTCAGGCAGGTGAGGAAGGCCCAGCCCCATGAAGCCAGCCAGTGTGAGGCCCAGGGAGGCAGAGGGAGATGGAGGCTGTTAGCTGAGATCTGGGAAGGAGTGGGTGCTGGAGACCAGTTTCCAGTGCAGCCCAGCTCCCAGCCCCGACAGCAGGGCAGCCAAGGTCAGTGATCTGTCCATCTAACTATCCACCCGCCTGCCACCTGCCCTCTAGGAGTGCTATCTCCCCAAAGCAGCTGTCGAATCCCAGGGAGATACTCCAGGCTTGGGGACACCCTGAGCCCACCCTCCCAGGGTAGGGCTTAGAAAGGAAGGCACTGTACTTTCTGCCCACCTGCCTGCCTGGCCTTTCCTCCTCTGCTCAAAACAACAGCCACTTCCCCCTGTTTCACATTCTAATAGGTCAGCCAGCTCAGGTGGGCAACAGCTGTGGCCCAAACCAAGGGCCTGTGGCTGGCAGTATCTAGGTGGGTCTAGTCCCAGCCCCTAGACCAGAAAAGCATGCTCATCTTTCCAAGAACCTCAGGGAGGACGGACAGACAGATGCACACACCCTCCTCCCAGCATGCCCCACCCCTGTGGGTACCAGGCTGTGGGCACCGCACACTCACCCGGGAGATGGTGAGCGGCATATTGAAGTCCTTGCCCCCCTGCAGACGGAAGCCCCAGGGCCCAGGCCCCGTCAGGGTCACGCTGTAAGACATGATCCTGCTGACAGCGGTGGCCTCTGCGAACAAAGGAGAAGAGTAGAGTGAGGGGACCCTCGCGTGCCCTGCCTCCCCAGCCTGTAACTTGGTCCCTGCACCCGACCCCCAGCCTTGCCTGTGTCCCTTGCTGCCCGGCCAGGCTGTGTGGAGCTCCTGAGAGGCTCCTAAGAATAGCTGGGAACGAATGCCATCGACACTGATATCTGCCCTCTGCTGCGCCCATAAATGGACTGTAACCCTACACTGTGCCCGCCCGCCCGCGGTCTCCCAGCCCGTCCACTGTGACTCACGCAGCTAATATAGCCCCTGGAGAGGGGTGTCCGGCACCCAGCACCCCCCAGGGGGCAGGAGAGGGGCCTGGCCAGGTTAGTGATAATGCTCTTGCCTCCCTGCTCTCCTCTCCTTGCTCCCTCCACCCTCTGAAGAGCCTAGACTCTGCCCAGCCCCGCTCTCCGCCTGGCTGTACCCACCTCCTTGCCCGGAAGACCGTGGCTGAGCTCCCTCGGCCAGGGGCTTTGTGACTTGGGTCTTTGCTGCCCTGTGTTCCCTGGCGAGGACCTTGAAGTTGTGCCTTATCTAGTGCGGAGCCCTGGTGGTGGCTAGGACCCAGCTGAGCCTCCCTCTTGTCCGGACAGAGTGTCAGCTCAGGAGCTTGGTAACTGGCCCAGGGTTGTCCAGCCACGAAAACGATCACAAGAGAAGCAGCTCTGGACCTGGTCCAGCTCAGCTCCAGGCCCCTCACACCGTAATCCCCTCAGATCCTGAGAGGCTGCTACTTGTCCCACAGGAACCAAGGCTCAGAGAGGTTGAGTGACTTCCCTAAGGTCACACAGGTAGTAAACCCAGGCCACACTGGAGCCTGAGCTTATTCCTATGGGAACTCATGCCAGATAATGGGCTCCCAGTGGCTGCAGGCGCCTCCGGATGCCCAAACCTGGCTGTGGCGGGGGGCCCTGCCTGCACCCTCAGCACAGGGTCTGAAAACAGGTTTGAGGCTGGCCCACACCCTCCAGACCCTCCGGGGGCCCAGCAGTTATTCCTGGCTCTCCTGTCTCATTTGTGCTCTGGAAAACTTGACAGCAGCATGGAAAGCTCCAGCTGCCAGTGTCGCACGCCAGGCCCCCGTGCCCTTTGCGCCGGAATGGCAGGGGGCAGGGAGGAGGGGAGGAGAGGCCATTTGCTCAGCTGCTGGGACAAGGGGCCAGAAGGGGCAGGGAAGGGAAAATGTGTGTGGTGTGTTCAGCCCATAACCCAGAGACAGTGTGTTCCGAGTCGGGGCCTAGGCCCCTGAGGATTCCTGCCAGTGTGGTCTTTGGACCTTTCCTCAGAAGAGATCTCAGGCCCTGTGTGGTCTGGAGGTAGCTCAAGGCCCACTCTGGTTCCCTGTTGGGGAAATTGAGGCTCAGGGAAGGCAACCGGGCTGTTCTTGGCCCTCCTGGAAGACTCTGGCCTGAGCTGGGCCCTGAAGACTCATGCGGGCCTGGGTGTGAGTAATTTCGCAGCTGCCAGCACCCGCCTCACGCCCTGGGCCTAGCGCATACAACCCGCATGGCAAGGAGTCCCCACTTCACAGGGGCATTTGGTAACCTGCCCAAGGCCACAGAACTATCAAGTGGAAGAGGCCAGGGAGGGACCTGTGTTCTCTCCCCCACTTCACCACCTCCTCTGCCCTGTGTCAGGAGCCCAGCTGTCCTCGCTGCCTGGCCCTGGCCCAGGAGGCCAGCAGCTCATGGCCAGCACCCCGACCTCCCCCATCCCGTCCCCTGCCCCTTCCTCAGGCCCCATCCAATCCATCCTTGGCTTTACCCCTTTTCCTGGGGGTAGGGGCCATCTGTCCTGCCAGGCTGGAGAGGACCCGGCAGCAGGGCATGACCGGTGTGGGGAAAGGCACACGGTCGGGGAGCCCCGGGCTAGGCTGTACCTGGAGCTGCAGGCTCTTTCTCTGGACACAGGCAACCATCTGATGCCTGAGGCTGCCTCTGGGGAAAGGGAGGGGTAGCTGGAAGAATGCTCTTAAAGAGAAAGGCCAGCCTCCCTCATCTGCCTCCCCTGGGAGAACTGAAGCCAGCCAGAGAGCAGCTGGTGCTCACAGGCTGGGCGTGAGCCGCTTCCCAAGAAGAGCAGCTCCTTGGGGAGCAGGGATGGGGGCAAGCCTGGACTTTGCTCCTCCTCCAGTCTGCTCCCTGCAGTTTGAGGTGGGGGTTTGGGGAGTGAAATTCACGAGGTGGGAGACCGAGGGGGAGGAGGAAGAGAGGCTGCTGCGGGCGTCAGAGGCCAGGCCTGGGGTCTCTCTCCCATCGCGGCACCAACAGGAAGAGACAGTGCCTATCCAAGGAGACCTTCTCTGCTTTTTATTTCTCCACACCCCGCCAGAGCCACACAGCCCTGGGATGAACTCAGACCACTGATTTGAAACAAGCCACAGGCGCCATGTGTGCATGCCTGTGCTTGGTGTGCAAGCAAATACATACACACAGGAGCGTGTGCCCCAAACGCACATGGCACAAGAGGGCGGGCGGTGGTGGGAACCGTGCACTGAGGGGAAAGCCAGGGCTGAGTACCAGTTTCCAGTGTGTAAAGGTCTGCGCTGGGCTTTGGCTGCGGGAGAAGCAGTGCCGCCCTTCCCGTGCCAGGGAAATGCCCAGCCCGGGCGCAGGGGCAGCTCATAAGCAGCTGGTTGTGTCCTCCGGAGCCATCGCCGTTGTCACCACTTGGACAATGGCAGCACACAGCATTTGAGGAGAGGCGGACGACTGCAGGCAATGGGAGGGTGTCCACTCTTCAGACTGAGCCTGGGGTGCAGCCTGTTGAGCTGAGAAGTGGGGTGCAGACCGCTCTGCAGAGCAGGGACGTGTGGGATGTGGCCATGAATCCAGCACAGCGTGGGTGACAAGGCCACTTCCAAAGCCCCCAGGCCCACAGGGTAATCCTGGGTCAGTGTGTGTGAGGGGGACCTGAGGGGGCTGGACATGTCCCAGGAGGAAGGCAGAGCTGATGGGCACGCTACATCCTGGGGTCCAGGCTGGGGAGCAGCCCCTTGGTCTGAAAGCAAACAGCATACATCTGCTTAGCCAAGGAATGTCCCCTGGGAATAGTCTCCCAGTGACCCTCTGTGTCTGGGGTACCGCGTGCTGAAGGGAGGTTACGTGGAGGGACCGGGTTTTGTCCTGGATGGGTGATGGGCCTTCTCCAGCAGTGCGGCCTGTGGGATAGCCCCCTGGGATGTCCCCAGGCTCTCAGACTCCTGGGGGCCAGACTGAGCTCTCCTCACCCCCAGCATCCAGTTCTCCACTTCCCTCCACCCCTTGTCCGCACGCGCAGGCGTCTCCTCTCTCCCTGCTGCCTTAAATGCCTCACTCCTTGCCTGTCCTACTGGCTTCTCCCCTCTTCTCTGCCAGCTCCTTCCACTCAACCTGTCCTTCCCCAGCCATTGCAGAGAGGCCCGGCAACTCTGCCAAGCTGACCCAGCCCACCTCAGTGCGCCGCTAAGCCCTCCAAGGGTCTGGAAGGAGACCTTCAGGCCAGCACCTGGCTGGGCCTCCCTATGGCTCCCACCACCTCCGGCCCCTCTATCCTTCTACATCCCTACCGCCAGCTCCCAGGGTCCCTTGACTGCTCCCAGGGTCCCTTGATTGCTCCCGGGGTCACAGAGAGACATTCTGTTCCAGAACATGCTGAGCTCCCCTGTGCCCCGCTGTGTTTGGACAGGCTGTTTCCCAGCCTGGACCAGCCAAACCCCACCCCCTCCCGGCCCCATCCTGCCTGGCAATCCCTGATTTACCTCCACCTTTCCTGGGAGCCCTTGGGGCCTTGCCCCTGCTTTCAGCACCCTGTGTGCTGATACCTCGATGGTGGCGCTTATCACACGTGTTAGGTGACGGCTGATGTGCTGTCCCTCTCTGCCCAGTGCCCCACCCCAGCCCACAGTGCCTCTCATCACTGCCTCGCCCGCCAGCCTGGGGGATGCTGCCGGCCTCTGCACTGGCCTCTGTGGTCATGCACAGTGCCCGGGCCCAGGGCTGGGGAGGGAGTCCTTTCTGGGGAGTGGTGCTCCCTGGGATGGGAACGCTGATAGAGGCAGGGGCCCTGCAACGGTAGGGAGCAGCCCACCCAGGGCTCCCCCTCTCGGGGACAGGCAGGGGAGCAGCCTTGGGGAAGGAAGGCAGGAAAGTGCCTCTGGTCTTGGTCTTGCTGGGGAAGCCCGAGAAAGCCCGGGAGCTGGGGGTGCTGTGTGGGTGTGAGTGGAGGGGCAGGGTGGGGAGCTGTCAGCTGAGGGGGAAGGGCAGCCTCTGGGCCTGTGCACACGGCATTTCCAGCGTTCCAGAATCTGGCCTTCTCTAATCACCATCGACATTCCGTTCCATAGGCACTTGGGCTGACAGCTGGCTTTCTTTTAATAGCTGCAAGTATTCTGGGCAACACCCTAATCTCAGGGCATTCGTGGCGAGCACATACACGGTTCGCAGCTCCGCCCCCTCCAGGTATGTCCTACTTCCAATGACACAGAGAGCTACCTGCCGCTCACACTCGGTCACATGCTCAGCTCAGAGCAGACAATCCCATGCCCTGGGGTGTCACAGTGACAGAGAGCATGTGCCGGGCACGTGGTCACTCACACACACTTACACCCACGCTGGACATTCGTCACAGCACAGCAGAGTCACCACCTGCGATGTACCTGCACAGTCAAGGTCACACAATCACACACAGATGCTCTCAGACACAGTCACACTCGGGTGCATTCAGACTCAGGCCTGCTCAGAACATCTTGGTGTCCCAGAGACCCCCAGGACCCCCAGGTGGGCAAGGAAAGCTGGGAGGTCCAGGGAGGGGGCAATTCCCAGAGGGTGTTGGCCTTGACACTGAGAACAAGACCCCCGCCTTTCCTGACCACTCCCTGGGCTACTTGCTCCTTGTCCCCACCCCTTTACAGATTGGCGGGTGCTGGGTCCAGTTACCTTCCCGAGAGCCTCTGCTTCCTGTCCCTGGGGCCTGGGAGGGCCCTTGGCTTCCACATCCTCCAGGCCCTGACCGCAGGGGGACCACCCACTCACTTGATGGGCAGCCCCCCAAGCAGCAGTGGCCTCCGTGTCCGTCCAGCCCTGGGGGGAGTGGGAGAGTCCCTGTGAGTTGAGGGGGACATTCCACAGTCCTGCTTCTGCCCTCTCCTGAATCAGGCCTTTCTCCATCCTTCCTACAGATATTCATGGGGGTGAGGCCCATGACACTGTTTGCAGGGTTGCTGGTCACCAAACCCTTGCAAACTGTGAGTGCATGTGCTAGGGTGTGTGTGTGTGTGTGTGTACACGCGCACGCGTGCATGTGTGTGCACAGGCACTTGGGGGCTTGTGTGCTTGCTTAAGTGTACAGGATGGGTATGGTTCACGAGGGTCTAGGCCTCTCTTAATGGCTAAGATTCACGCCTTGATGTCATTCGCTACAGTGGTTCAGGGATAGGTCCTCTGACCACTCCTCTCTCAGCCCCTCAACCGAGACCCCCAGGGATGCAGGCAGTGGGAAGGGGTCAGCGGAAGCTCTTGGTGAGGCCCACAGTGGACTCTGGAGGCACAATGATGGAGGAGCTGGATCAGAAGCCCAAGGCACAGGGAACTCTCCTGGGGACATCAGGGGACATCACAGCTCTAGGCACCAAGGAGGGGCTGGCGGACTGGTAGCTCCCATGGCTGACCACAACTGTGGGGCTAGCGCCCATCCGTGGACACTCTATCTAGTCTTGGATGTAGAGATGGCAGTTTTTACTTTACAGAGGCTCAGAGAGGGTGACTGACCTGTCCAAGCTCACACAGTAAGGACTTGAACTCAGATTTGAACACAAGTCCCCAGCTCCAGGGCCAACGCTCCTTCCACTCTACCCCGTGAGATCCTCAAGGCTCCCAAGAGGAGGGGGCTTAATGCTATGGACAGAGGGCCCTGAGCTGGCTCTTGCCTGTTTCTCTAGAGGCTCATCTAGGGCCAGAGATGCTAGTCTTTTCGATCTGAGGCTCTAAGGCCCTGGGATAGTTGCCAGCATGGAAGAGAAGTGGCCTGGAGTTGGAAGAGCCATGTTCAGTCCTGGCTCTGCTGCTGGGTGACCTTGGGCCAAACTGTTGCCTCTGTTGGCCGAACAGGGCCCCAGTTCCCCTGCCTGTCAGGGAGCATGATGTGTGGCAAGGACATGGGGCAGTGGTGAGGGCTTTTCCTGCCAGCGTCCCAGGTTTCTGAGGGTCCGAGTCTCAGAAGCAGCCCCACCCAGAAGCCTAAGGCTGGCCTGGTTGAGGAAAGAATGGCGAGATGCTAGCCAGTGAGGGCCCAGCCTCCTTACCACCTCGCTCTCGGAACCCAGGGACGCCTGACGCCTCCGTCCGGAGATCCAGCTGAGGTCCGAGGCCTGGCTGCTCAGTGTGGAGCGGTGGGTGGAGCGGTAGCTGGTGTACGGGCCAGTGCGCTGACCCGACACACCCAGCAGCACCCCCAGGCAGGGCAGGTGCTGAGCGATGGCCATTCTGCAGGGACGGTACCTCGGGTTAGAGGGATGGACAGACAGACTGCATAGATAGGGGTGGAGGGACAGACTGACGCTGGGCTAATGGGAGTGAACAAAGAGCCACTGGGGAATTGAGGACATTCAGACACTGGGATTAGGGGGAACATACAGACAAGTGCTGGGGTGAAGGAGACTGACAGGCTCACAGGGTTGGGGATGGATAGACAGATGCTGGGTCCTGGGCATGGAGGGAGAGCTGTAGGGTGGCAGGTTCAGCCTGATGCTCGGTTTCAGCCCTCAAGTGGCTGGCCCAAGCCACACCTCTGTAAATGAGGACCAGGAACGCTCCTGAGCTGGACGGGCCAAGCCTGCAGCTGGCCTCAGGGAGTTCCTGACACCACCAGGCGAATGGAAGCCCTGCAGGCCCCCTGGTAGAAGAGGCCAGCCGCGCTGGGATTCTATCAGCAGAGAGCGCTCTGGGCCAGAACCACCCCCGGGCCACTTTCAGGGCCCCTGAGGCAGAGCGGGACTCTCTCTAGCCTGTCACTGTCTGGCGGCCTCCTTTTGTAGCTGGCAGCACAGGTGATTAGCCAATCATAGCTGCCTTTTGGTCTCAGCTCTGAAAATCCCAGTTAGGATTGGATGCTGCCCAGGGAGCTCTGATGTCTCTCGAAACTGAACCTCTGGGAAGCTGGGGCAGCAGAGGGTCACACCAGCTCCACACCCCACCCAGTGTCGCTGGCTGCTCTCAGTGGCTGGAGTTCCCCACCCAATGCATATACAAGAGACAGGAAAGATGGCTGGCCTCTGCCCCCATTTATAGGCCCAGGCTCTCCATGCCGTGAGGGTGGGCCCGGGGAGCTGGGGCAGGGTCCTGGAGGAGGGCCACACCTGTACTTGGGGTGAGTGATGGCGTAAATGATGGGGTTGTAGATGGCAGAGGCCTTGGCGATGACAGCTGGCACCGAGTTCATGTAGGGCGTCAGGACATGTGCGTACCTAGGACAGAGCAGCCGTGGGCCCCCTGCCAGCTGGCCCTCCCTGGAGACTCCACAGCCCACCCACTGTCTCAGGAACCTTCTTCCTCTAGGCCAACCAAGCCCTCTCAGGGCACAGCCCAGCCTGGCCCAAACCAGCACGACCAAGTCACCCCCAGGGTGGGGTCTGCAAGGCCAGGGAATTCCGATCTGAGGTCAGTGGGATCCCAGGGAGCAACTGATGGAGCGGTGCTGAGAAGATGTGCCAGGCTATGGGGTTTCGCCAGGTCCCACTGTCCCTCGGAGCCTGTGCTGCTGGCAAGAAGCCCTCCCCATCCCCAATGACTCTGGCCCTCTGCACAGCTCTTCCCAAGCCCCGCCCCAACCCTGAGGCCCACCTCTCCCCTGGCTCTCTGAGAGTAACTTCACAGGAGAGCCCAAGAAGGGAATAGGCCATCCTTGCACAAGGAGGAGTGTGCCCATCACACCCAAACTCTGGCAAGGATTCACAGGTCTCACTGTGTCAAAGTGCTTCTGAAGCCTGGTCTACGTCCGTGCTACTGCAGACTCTAGCCACACGGGACTAGAAGGTAGGAGGTGAGTAGCTCCCCGGCTATGTGCCCGCAGGCCGGGTGAAGAAGGAACCAGAACCTCAGGGAGAGCTGCATATCCCCAAGAGGTCTGGTGGACCTGGTATCCCCGCAGGCAGGCCCTCAGGCCAAATCCAGCAGGGCCCAGAGATCCCCCAGCACGTCTCCTGGTGCCTCTGGGAGCTCAGGAGGGGCATCTCACAGCAGGTGGAGAACAGGCTGAGGGGCTGGACCTAGCGTGTGAGGATGGCTGGCTTGGGCTTGGGCTGGGAGGGGAGACTGCCTCAGGGTCTCCTCACCCTTCTTCCACCCCTTCAACCCCTGCCCCAGCCCCTTCGTCACCACTCACCCAGCAAAGCCCAGCAGGGCCACAGTGGAGTAGGGGGCCCAGGAGAGCACAAAGAGAAGGATGACCAGCAGCTCGATCTTGGCCATTTTCCATTCATTTTGCAGCCGCTGCCGTTGCCGGGGGCACTCACCACCGCCCTCGCAGGCCCTGAATGTCTGGAGAGATCTAGGAAGCGTGCAGAGTCTGGGTCTGACCGCATTCGGGTTGCAGTGACTGCCAGGGTCACGGCTACGGTCAGGGAGCCTTCTTGGACCTAGCCATCCCTTTCAGTGCAGGCAGCCCTGACTCCCAGAAAGTTCTCCATTACATCCAGCCTAAGCTGCCTCCCAGTGATTCTGCCTGTGTGTCTTCTCTGCCCCCCAGATCCCTTGACCAAGCCTAACGGCCCCCGCTTCAGAAGGCCCTGTCTCCTGAGACTCCTCTAAGCTGCAGGGCTGTCCTGGTCTGAAGGCACCTCCCCCCCAAGCACAAGTGCTCAGCTGGTCTTTGCCCACCTGGGGCCGGGAGTGCCCTGGGGGAGGGCACAGATGTGAGACGCGGGCAGCCCGGAAGAAGGGGCATGGCCCCCCTCCCTCCGAGCCCCTCCTTCATGCCCGGCGCTTACCGGCCTGTCTCCCGGATGGCCTTGAAGATGAAGATGTAGCAGTAGACGATGACGAGCAGGGGCAGGAAGAACACGAAGCAGAAGAGCAGCATGGTGTAGGCGCGCACTGATGGCGTGAAGCTCATGTAGTCCCAGGAGCAGGAGGTCAGCAGCCCCTCGGGCACGTAGGCACCTGGGAACCAGGGGCGGGTGCTCGGCCTTCAGGGCGGCGCTGGCTCGGGCTCCTCATCCAGCAGAGGCTTTGGATGTGGGGTCTGAGTCTCAAACGCTGGCCCCGGCCCCAGCCCTGCTCAGTGGAGTGAGGAAGCCAAGGCACGTGGAGCAGAGTTTTCCAGGCTGTTCTAGCAGGAGACAGCTGGCAAAGTCCACTGCTGCCCAGTCTTGCCAGTTAGGGAGAAAGACCTCACTGCAGCCCCAGGCTCTTACTCCCGCAGACTTCAGCCAGCCTCCCGGTCCTGCCCCAGACAGGTAGATGCCTTGCTGCTAAGCCTCCTTCCTGCTGAGGCCCCACACCCCAACCCCTGCCTGTCTGACTCAATGCAAACTCCACATCAGATGCACGTGTCCCCACCGGTCAGGAACCACATGGTCTTCCCCTCGGTATTGGGGGAAGGGACTGACTGCTGATAATACAGCCACGCTTCCCCCTGCTGACAGTTGTGCCCCTTGAATATCCATTTGCTTGGAGGCTTAGACTGTCCCTTGGCCCCCATGCCAGTTGGTTGACCCAAGTCCACCTACTTGCCCCTTGAACGTGCCCCTCCCAGCCTACCTTCCTTTCCCAATTCCCTGAGCCCACTTACTCCAGCCAAAGAAGGGTGGCAGACTCCAAGCCAGGGCATAGAGCCAGATGCCCAGCAGGACAAGCGCCGCCCGCCTCTTGGACACCATCCCGACGGTGGCCAGTGGGCGCGTGATCACCAGGTAGCGGTCCAGGGCGATGGCCGTCAGGGTAATCATGGAGGTGATGCCAAAGAGAGCCCCACAGAAGGCATAGAATTCACAGCCTGTGGGCACAGCTCCCTGACCTCAGTCCTTGGCAGGGAGCCCATCAGATACCCCAGGGGAGGGAGGGTCCGGGGATGGCCTTGCTCAGCTCCTGCCCTCGCCTCTCAGGGAAAGTAAGTCTGAACTCCTGTCTGCCCTGCCCGCTCACCACGTCGGCCAGAGGCTGGCGGAAGCCTCAGGAGTGGAAGTGGAGTGTTCCCTCTGCTGACTCATGAGATTGGGCGTGGCTGCCCACTCTTTGCCCAGGTAGAGCAAATCACCTTCTCACCTGGGCTCCCCGCCACTGTGGACATCCCCTGCCCCAACCCTCCTCCTCCTTCCAGCCAAAGGGCGCCCTGAGTGTCTACCTGCTTCCCCAAAGAGCCACTGCTTATAGAGGCTGCTGGCGAAGAAGACGGGGGCCTGGGTGAAGGACATGAGGAAGTCGCTGACTGCGAGGTTGATAATGAACATGTTGGCAGGTGTCCTGAGGCCTCTGCTCCTGTGAGGGGTCAGAAGTTGTCAGGAGGCTCTTCTGCCTCAAATACAAGTGCACACGCACGCATGCGCACACAAGCAAGAGCTGCTGGACCACAGACCCATCCCACTGCTCAGCTAGTACCAGCCAAACAACGCTGGAGCCTGGTAGTGTGGGCTGAGGGGAGACCCCTCAAGACAGCAACTCTTGCCTCCCTTGTCCCCCTCCTCCCAGTGTCTCTGCAGTCCTCACCCTCGGGGCTGGCAAAGGGGAGAGGAGCTGACAATTGTGCCCTATGGGCCAGGTACTTCCACAAACCTCATCTCCTGTAATCATCCGTCTTCACATCTACCCTGCCCTTCCTCCATTTTCCAGATAAGAACACTGGGGCTCCCACCCGTGAAGTGTCTTGTCCCAGATCACAAGACTCATTAAGTGGCACAGCCAGGATTCACTCATTTGCTGGGCACCGCACTCACAAAAACTTACTTAATCATCACATTGACTCCAGGAAGTAAATCACATCTCCATTTTGCAGACAAGAAAAGTGGACTCAGAGAGGATCAGTAAGTTGCCCAAAGGCATTTCAGCTAATAGGTGGCGGACCCAGGGGCTCGCTTCTCCACCTGCCTGTCTCAGCCATTCAGCCTGCGCACGGGGCAGGTAAGGAAGGAAGCCGGGGGTGGTGACCAGGGCTGGCTGCTGAAGGGCTTGAGGACTCAGGACCCTGGCACCAGGGCTGCTCTTTGAGGCAGAGGGAGGTTGCCCACTGGGGCAGGTGACGGTGGAGGGGAGCTGAGAGCAGGGCAGAACATGCAGAGACGCGTGTCGTCGGGACACTCGCCCTACACAGAGGGCGTGCCTGGGGCCCAGATGGCATGTGCCACTCAAGCTTCCCTGGACTACTTTTTGGCCCCTTCCCTGGGTTTGCAGACAGAGGCCTGAGCCTGAGGCCACTGGCCCTGGCCTCCCCGCCCAGGCTCAATGTGCCCTGGCAGAACTGGCACTGGCATTCCTGCCCTGCATTCTGCCCTGTCTCTGCATGGCTGGCTGCCCTCAGTGCCCAGGCCCCACCCTGCCGACCAGACACCTGCAGAAGGTATAGATGACCGTCAGGTTGCCCAGCATCCCCGTGAGCCCCACCAGCAGGATCACAGTGCCCAGGGTGTAGTGGGCGTGGTCTGGAACATCGACTGTGGGGAAGGGGACCCAGGCAGCAGCCTGAGCCCTGGCGGCCTGTGGAGAGACAGAGAAACAAGGGCGTCACGTGACCCTGTCACCTTCAGACAGTCCTGAGAAGGGAGGGTTAGGGTTCCCAGGAGAGCAGGGAAGAAACCGCCCCAGTGGGGTGGGCTCAGAGTGGCAAAGACACTTGCCCACACAGCTGGCAAGTGGCTGAGCTGCAGGGTAAACACAGGTCTCCCTAAAGCCAAGCCAAGCTCCTATACTATGGCCCAGAGGCTTCCAGGAATGTGCTCAGATCACCTGTTGGAGGTTGGTGGGACGGACAGACACATGATTGGCTAGCAGGGACGTGGCTGGAGTGACTCTGTTTCTCCTTGGGAAGAAGGCAGAGCCATTTCCTGGGTGGGTTCCTCTCTTCTCTATGTGCCCCCTCCCAAGTGCCCGAGACAGTCAGCAGTGGTCTTCCAGTCCCCTTGAACCCAGGGAGGTGGGGTGGGGTGGAGCCCCTCCACTCAGGAGTCCCACACCCACCAGACTTCAAAGAAGGAGGTTGTCTTCCCCCAGCTATGTAACTGCAGGGCTGACCTCGATGCCTGGCGTGAGAGTGAGGGAAAGAGTGATCCTCTAAAAAGGAAACTCAGGACTCCCAGGTCACTGCAGGGAGGTCACAATCCTATGAGGCCAGTACAAAGGGCTTTAAAGACCACTCCCCTCCCAGCTCCTTTCCAGGGAAGTTAGAGGTTTAATTTCTGTCCTGCCCTGGCTCCTACAGCTCCTGGAGCTTCCCATCCTGTCCAGAACCTAGGCCAGCATCCCATAGTCCTGGGGGTACCATCATCCCTCTCCAGTTAACTGTGGGCCCTAGCTAAAATGATGGAGGCAGCAGAAGGCATGCAACACCTCATTCTGGGCTGGGACAAAGCCAGAGGCCCCGGGTATGCCTTCCTCTCTGGAAGGCTCCAAGGGGCATCGTACCGCCCTTAGAAGTGGATGCAGCCAAGGGCAGGCCTGGCCCATTCTAGCTCCTTGTCCCACAAGGCTGGCTTTTCTGTTCCTCGAATGCTCTCCATGGGGAAGGAAAACTTGCCACAATCTCCACTACTGGCCTCTCTGTGTAGGACAGGCTCGGTGAGGTCCAGCAACATGCCCAGGGTCCCACAGCACAGCTTGGGTCTTTTCTATTTCCCTGTCAAAGCCCCTGTGTGTCCCCGGGAAGGGCACCAGGGTTGGGGAGGGAAGGCTCTGCACGCACACGCTGGCCCCAGGCTTACCGTGGGGCTGATGGGCGGAGGGTGGTCCAGGCTGGAGGCACTGCTCCGGGAGCTGTCCCACCTGCTGGGGGAGGCTGGGGTGGCCATGCAGCTGGGCTCCTGGGCCGGGCCCGGCGGGACTCTCGGCCCCGAAGGAGGGTTCATCCTGAGGTGGGGGGGGTCCTTTCTCAAGCCCAGAGAGACGTCCAGGGCGTGGAGGGCTCAGGACGTTAGCTGTGTCCAGTCTCCCAGCTTCCCTCCATCCTCAGCACCCCTTCCTGGTCTGCCGGTTGCCTGCTCCTGTGTCTGGCGTGGATCCAGCCCAAAGCTGTTCTTGCGGTTGGTGCTGCTCTGTGTCCAGTGACGCACACAGGAGAGAGTGTCACAGTTATGGCGACTCACAGTCACAGGGTCCGTCCTCACCTTTAAGAAGCGGAGCTGGGAGTACATATGCCCCGTCACTCGGTGCCCCCGGCTCCCTCAGACACAGGTCCCTGATGATGGCGGCACGCATGTGTGAATGTGTGTGACTGTGTGTGCCCGTGCGAGTGAGTATGAGAGTGTGTGTCTGTGTGAATGTGTGTGTCCATGTGTATTTCAGGGCAGACTACCGGGCTCTGGCTCCTCGCCTTCATCCTCCCCTCTGGCCAGGCTCTCCTTCCATGAGCTCCTCAGGAAGACTCTCCTGCCCCCAGGACCCCCAGGGCTGTCTGCGGAGCCCAGCCTCAGCCTTTTCACGGGGCGCCCGACCCTCATGTCTGCTCATGTGACCCGTCACATCTTCACAACCATCCCACCACCAGGACGGGTCACCCGTGTCAGAAATGGAGCTCAGTGGATGCCCCAGGACAGAGAACAATCAGGGGGAGATCAGATCACGAGGCATTTCTTGGTTGTTTGATAATAAACTTTTTCATTGAAGTATAAAGATAAAAAAAAAAATCAAAAAAACCTCTGCAAAGCTGGTAGAGACCTGGGAGCTCACCCAGGGCTGCAGGCCTCGACTGAGGGAAGTGTCAGAGGCGGAGGGGACCTCAGTCCACACCTGCCTCTTGGAGGAGGCAGTGGGAGCAGAAGGCAGAGCCTCGGAGCTGGCGAGGATGGAGGCTGCGCACGCCGCCCTTTCCAGGGGGTCTGCTCAGCTTCCAGGAACGTCCCACGCGGGTGCCATGTCCTGAGGCACCGTGTCAAGATTTGAGGAGCCCTGGAGTGGAGACAGGTGCCATCTCCTCCTCCACAGTCCCTGAGTCTTCAACAGCTCCGCGACAGCCCCAGGTTTGGGCTGGGGTGGGAGCACCCCCACTCAGAGCGGGGAGCGCGCTTCCCAACAGGCACCAAAGCAGCTCACGGCTCAGCCCCGCGGCCTCCCGAGGCCCTTCCGTGGCGGGTCTCTGGCTCACAGGCTCACCGTGGGGGGGGTGGGTAGGGGGCTGGGGAAGAGGCTCGGCGCAGGGACAAATGGATCTGGGGGGTCCTCCAAGACCTCCCAGCGCCCACGCCCTCAGAGGCCGGCCTGGCAGACTTCCTCTCCCAGTGCTGAGAGCAGGCTGGCCTCAGCGCTCAGTGACAGCCACTGGCTCCTGGTGCTTCTGTGGCCCTAGGGACCCCTGAGCTGATAGCCGAGCTGCCATACCCACACGCAACTCCTCTCTCCATGGTTTCCCCCTTTCTGCTGCCCGACTCCCATCAGCCCATTTTTCAAGATGCACCTGAAAGGCAAAGCTTTTGGAAACACAGACTCTGTCATGGTTAACCCTTTGATGGCTTCCGTTTATCGACAAAGCCCAAATGTGGCCAGAGGGTGAATGCAAACACTACAATATCATCCAGTATATGGAGATACAAAGTGGGTTTTGTACGGAAACTAAACCACTGAAGGCGAGTAGGAAGCGGCACGTTGTGTGTCTGTGTGCACGGGCCAGGCGGCCCCTGCAGCGGACTGTGTACCTGGGCATGGACCTGAACCCCCTGCTGCTGCCCCTGTGTTAATGCAGCCATGACGACCTTGTATCAGGGAAGAGCAGCCAGGCTCGGGCGCCAGGCAGTCTGGGTGTCGCTGCCAGCAGAGCAGGGAGGTGTCTGACAGTGCCAGCTGCCAGCACCTGGAGACCTTTCTGGAAGCTGGAGTCAGGCTGTGGGGGAAGGGGAGGTCTGACCGCAGCAGGGAGAGTCAAGTCCAGGTGCAGACCCTCCTGGTGGGGGAGGAGGAGCCAGCTCAGTGTCTGGTGACCTGAGCTTCTGGCCTACTCGAGGGGGAGTCCTCACTGCGCTCTGGCCAGGCTGGCCTCCTCTCAGGCCACAGATGACACACCATTCTGTGGTCACCCAGCCCCTGCTCACGTACTGCCCTGAAACCTTCCCCTCCCCCTTTTCTGGATTTCAGCTCAAACCGCCTCATCACGGTGTCAAGGAAGCCATCCTGAGCACCCAGTGTTCACAGCCTCCTGTCCATCCCTTGGAGCACTTACCAACCAGTGGTGTCAATTACAGTGATGGTCATCTGATTGGGTCTGTCTCCCTCTCTGGACTGCAAGCAGGTCTGATTGGTTCACTGCTGTGACCTACTGCCCAGCAGAGTGCCTGGCACATTGTTTCAGGAAAATAAAGATCTCCCTGGTCCTCGCTTCTCAAAGTGTGGTCCAAGGGCTGACCGCATCACTCTCACCTGGAGTTTGCTAGAAACACTCAAGACCTATCGAATCAGGTGATCCGTCACACATTCAGAGGGAAAGATGCTGATCTAGACCTTCTAGAGGGCTTAGGGACTGGTCACAAGTGGTGGAAGGCGATCTGAGGGGACACTGAGGCATCCAGAAATCAGCCACAGTAGGACGCACTGCCATACCCGAGGCTGGGAGGACAAGAGGTGGAAGGTGGGATTCCAGGGGCTAGGGCTGTCCAACAGGGAGCGGCAGAGAGAGCTGGAGCCTCGGGAGGGACGTGGTCACCAGCAGAGGCGCTGCGATGAGCAGAATTTGAGGTGGGAATGCCCACCACTCTCCCCTCTGGTCTCCTGTCCTTCTCAGGAGCCTCGCCAGACCTACCTGGAAGCCAGAGGGAGTGGGGCTTGAGAGAGCAGAGCAGGGAGGGGTCCTGGAGCCCATGTGCGTTATGCCTCCATGCCGCCCCCACCGGCCCCCGTAGCCAGCAGACAGTGTGGGTCCCCTCCTTTCCCACTGCCGGCTGGGAGGTCAGCCGCCCCAGTTCACCTATGGATGTTCTAGTTTTTTTATTTTCTCACCCCACCCCAGGGGCTGCTCGTGTGTGGGCAGTGGTGCCAGCTCTCTGCCTGGCCCATCTCCAGGGTTCCCCTGAACCAGCTTGAGCCACCCTCTGCTCAGCCTGACCTGGGACTTTATGAGCAATCACATTCACCCTCCACCATCCCACTTGCCGCGCCAGGGAGCTCTGAAGCAGCTAAGTGTGCACTGCGGTACCTGGAGCCCTCGCCCACAGCTCCGCACTGACTCACGGCCGGCTCTTCACGCTTTGCTGGTGTGGCTGGAGGTGGGAAAAGCTTTTGAGGCCCCTCCCACGTGGGGGCACCAGGGGCATGGAAAGGGGAAGGACTGAGAGCTGCCCTGGGCTGGCATAGAGAGCCTGAGTATCTCAAACGAGAAATGCTGGAGAGGGTATGGAGAAAAGGGAACCCGCCTGCACTGTTAGTGGGAATGTAGTTTGGTGTAGTCATCATGGAAAACAGTATGGAGATTCCTCAAAACATTAAAAATAGACTTACCATTTCAAAAGTCCACAAATGACAAATGCTGGAGATGCTGTGGAGAAAAGGGAACCCTCCTACACTGCTGGTGGGAATGCAGTGTGGTGCAGCCACTGTGGAAAACAGTATGGAGATTCCTCAAAAGACTAGGAATAGACTTACCATATGACCCAGGAATCCCGCTCCTGGGCATATATCCAGAAGGAACCCTACTTCAAAAAGACACCTGAACCCCAATGTTCATAGAAGCACTATTTGCAATAGCCAAGACATGGAAACAACCTAAATGTCCATCGACAAATGACTGGATAAAGAAATTGTGGTATATTTATACAGTGGAATACTACTCAGCCATAAAAGGAATAAAATAATGTCATTTGCAGCAACATAGATGACCTGGAGATTGTCATTCTAAGTGAAGGAAGCCAGATAAGAGAAAGAAAAATACCATATTTTATCACTTATATGTGGATCTAAAAGAAAGACAAATGAATTTATTTACAAAAGAGCAACAGACTCACAGAAATAGAAAACAAACTTATGGTTACTAGGGGGGAAGAGTGGGAAGGGATAAATAGGGAGCTCCAGATTTGCAGATACTAACTACTATATATAAAATAGATAAGCAAGTTCATATTGTAGAGCACAGGGAACTATATTCAATACCTTGTAGTAACATATGGTGAAAAAGAATATGAAAACGAATATATGTATGTTCACGTATGACTGAAGCATTGCGCTGTACACCAGAAATTGACACAACATTGTAAACTGACTATACGTCAGTAAAATATATACATACAACAAAAGAAGAAAGCAAGCCTGGGTGTCGGCACAGCTGGGGGGCCAGGGCGGCAGGGTGGATGTTTGATGTTAGATCAGGCAGGAGTTAGAAGCATCTCAGCAGGGGGCCCTCAGCAGGCACAAAACCACACTTGTTGGGGGACTGGCCTCAACCAGCATCATGGACACTGTCCACAGGCCCCTTCTGGTGACTTTGCTTATGGGTCTTCTGAGCCCCAGAATTCCTGTCCTTTGTAGAGAAGTCCTGAAAGCCATTGGAAGGAAAGCTCATGGTCCGTGCATTTCTGTAGTTCTGGCCACAGCACCCAGGGTCTGGGGAGGCAGGTCTTCCTGCCCTCCAGCCTGGCCTGGCCTAGCAAGCAGCACTGTAATGGCATTCCCATGCCACTCCCATCCTGTCTGCTCCTGGGGATCAGTTTCCTCATCCCGGGGCTGGCAAGGGCTATCTGGTTACCCAAAGACTCCTGGGAAACTTCCTGGAGCTTTGCCAGGAGAATATTAAATGTCTCAATGAACATGTTCCTGTAGGCACCTGGCCAGCAGCTCACCTGGGTCCTCCCTTACCTGGAATCTGCTGGGTTGCAGGCAAACCCTGTCAGAACAGAGCCCTCCCTCCTCCCCATGGCTGAAGGAGGGGCCATAAATGCAGAAACTCAGAAAACCCTTGCTTTCCTGCTGTCTGTGTCATACAGCAGCAGGCATACCTCTGCCCTCTTACCTGCTCTGGGCTTAGAAGTTCCATCCATGCACCCCTTCCTCCCCCGACCAGTGTGCATCTGCCCTTCCAGAGCCAGCCGGTTGGCCCAGTGGCCCTGTTAATGTCTCTGTGGCCAACCTCTCTCTCTGTTGCTCTTTTCTCCCATACTCCCCTTCTGGGGTGCCCCCCCCCCGTTGCCCTCCTGCACAGCCTGTGCTAGCCACAATGCGGGAGGTGGGGCGGGGAGATCTGGGGGCAGAGTCTGCGCAGCACGGGGCACAGTTTCCTGTTCCCACAGGAGCACCGTGGTGGCTCCTGGGCTTGACACCTCTTGGTGTCCACATTCCTGGCCTGGGGTCCTGACCGGGGGCACTCAGAGGTGTCCCCCCTGCCTGGTCCATGTGTGTTGTCTCAGTGAGTCCTCTCTGTGGGTTTCCAACTTCATACCCATCCGAATGCCACCATGCGTTCATCAAACTACAGCAGTGTGTCACACCCCCGGCTGGCCTCAGTCATGAGGCTGCCCCAGGCAAGCCTGCTGTGTAATTAGGAGGGAGACAATACAGTCACCCCTCAGAAAGCACCCCCACCCCCCATCAGCTGGAGGCTTCTGTTGGGGGAGTCAGGACCGGTTAACAGGTGCAAGGGAGGACTTGGAAACAGAAAGTCAAGGAAAACATGAGTAAGGCCGAAAGAACAAACTTTATTTCCCCCATTTTTCAGTTATATTAGGTAGCATTGTTAAAATTTGACGGCACATATACAGTATATTGCATGCAAATACATACATACAACATACTGCACATTTTTTTCAGTTTACATATATGTACTGATCATTGTTTCTAAGAGCAGTTTAGAGCTTTAGCCAAAAGAACGAACTTTTAACTAGAGAACTAATTACATATCCAGAGGGGCATGTGGGTGTAAAAAAACCCAAGTGGGTGGTCCAGATTTCGCATCCTTTGGGCATATCCAGCAGCCCATCAAAAGCAAGAACTTGCTACTGGATTTTAAAAAATGAAATTTAGGGTGGAAGAAGATACACACTTTGCTTTATGACAACCCAGAGCAATTTCTGGCTGCCCAGAGAACACAGGTATGAAGATACACGGGGCAGGATGGAAATCTACACGAAACACAGAGATGTTCTCAGTGAAGAGCAATTCTGGCGTATGATGTCTGTGTGGGTCTCTTCCCAGGGACCACCCCAGAAGCCCTCGTTTATCTGAGTGTTGCACGAGTGGCATTGGGAGATTTCTGAATCTTGTATTTAATTTGTCTTTGTCTTTTTTTAAAATTGAAGTACAGTTGATTTACAGTGTTTTGTTTCTGGTGCACAGCACAGTGATTCAGTTATACATACATGTGTTCTTGTTCATGTTTCTTTTCATTATAGGTTATTACAAGCTATTCTATATAGTAGGACCTTGCTGTTTATCTATTTTATACATAGTGCTTTGTATCTGCTAATCCCAAACTCCTAATTTAACCCTCCCCTCCTTTTGCCATTGGTAACCATAAATTTCTTTTCTAAGTCTGTGAGTCTGTTTCTGCTTAGTAAGTCCAAGTCCTTTTGTGCCATTTTTTAAGATTCATATGGTATTTGTCTTTCTCTAGTTCACTGACTTCATGCATTTGATAATCTCTAGGTCATCCATGTTGCTGCAAATGACATTATTGTATTCTTTTTTGTGGCTGAGTAGTATTCCAGTGTGTGTGTGTGTGTGTGTGTGTGTGTGTGTGTGTGTGTGTCTGTCTGTCTGTATCTCACATCTTCTTTATCCATGAATCGGCCTTTTCTTTTGATGTGACATGTCAGCTTTGCCAGCAGAATCCCAAAGCTGTAAACACTGTGAATTCCCTCTCCCATCAGCCCAGCTTTGCTCATCTCTGTGGTAAGAATCTAGGAAGTGACAAGGAGCATCTTTGAGACTCAGTTTCCTCACCCACAGAGTCAGGTACTAAAACCTGCTTCATTCAGAAGAAAGTACGCAGAGCGTGCTAACCTGCCTCCCCCAGGGTCGGGGTCCCAGGCTCGCAGGGGCTGCCTTGCCTGGGGCTGCAAATTCTGCACAGCACAAATGTCTGTGCCATGCCCAGAGGACACTGGGGCCAGCCAGGCCTGCCCCACCGTGTGGAGCCACGTGAACTCGGGCGACTCTTGCCCTCTGGGCCTCCTTTCTTATCTATCAAATGGAGAGAACAATGCCAGCCCGGTTGGATGCAATGCTTAAATCTGACAAGAGACTTGGAGCACCTGGTACAGTGTGTGGAACACGGCAGGTTTCAGCAGTGTTGGCCCCTTCTGTGTCACCTGGTTGCTGAGGCTTAGCGGGGTTCGCGAGCCTTCCCTTTTCCCTCTGGGGTCTAGGCGGTTCTTGTCATGGGCCATTTTGTGGCAGAGTGAGCCCTACCCAGACCCTCTGGGAGGGAGCAGACGGGCAGCAGGAGGTAAGGCAGGTCTGCGGGCCTCAGCCCTTTTCCCAGAGAGGGGAAGTGAGCTGGCGTGAATGGCTGCTTCCAGCCCAGCATGGCTGGCCCCACAGCGTCCAGAGACCCCAGCGTCCCCGCCTTCGGGGGCTGCAGGGCTGAGTTATTTGCAGGGCCGTGGGCTGGTAGGGAGAGTGCTCGTCCTCTCCTCTTGGAAGACCAGCTCATTCTAGAAGCTGCTAGCAGTTTCCGGCAGCCAAAGTTAGGGGCTGGTGATGGCCGACACCCCCCGCATTAGGGTTCTCAAACTCGCCAGAAAACTTCAGGGAGCCCCAGTCCCCTCTCCTGTCCCGTCTTCCCTGTTTGGGGGCCAGTTCAGGCTCTGGGCCGAGCTCCCTGTCGGCACACAGGTGTCCCTCTGCCCACCCTCTGGAGCCTCTCTCCTCTCTCTTCCCGCCCACTGCTCTGTCCTCTGCCTCCACGCCAAGGCCCCAAGGTTCACTGGAGTCCCTGGGGAGTTTAACAAACTATGACACCTGCAGGCCACCCCCAGAGACTCTGGTTCAGTTAGCCTGGGGTGCGGCCTAGGCACCGGAACTTCTAAAAAACGCCATCCGGTCGAGGACGTGAGAGGGGACTCTGCTGGGGTGGCTCCTGGGAGATGGATCCCACCCCACCTGAGCTGCCGCCCCGCAGTCCCTCAGTGCCCTACTAATCACAGATTCTCAGCCCCGCCTCTTGGAAGCAGCCACTTCCCTCCACGTCTGCCAGCACCCTCTGGTCTCCCAGTTCCCACCTGAAAGCTGCTCTGCCTTGCTCTGTCCAGCCAGCCCCGCTCCTCCAACCTAGAGCAGCCAGAGCAAGTCTGCCCCCAGTCCTGTAGGGCTTCTGTGGCTCTGAGCGCACGGCCAGCTGTCTGTGCCCCCTCTCCCCGTGCCCCCACCCAGCAGCAGAGAGTAGAGCTCCTGCCTCTGGTCCCTCCCCCGTGATCGATCATCCGAGGCCTGCCCCATGCAGGACCCTGGGGTGGAGGGGCACTGCCGCCGTGGCTGGAGGGCAGAGCCAGAACGTCAGGTGGAAACCTAAGTTTTGCGACTGACTGGCTGCCTCAGGCCGGAAGCAGTCTTTGGAGAAACACCGGGAGCAGACCTTCCACCTGGTTTCTCTTCATCCAAAGGCACCCCGCTCAGCGCTGGCACCAGGAGGTCGGGCAGGGTGTCATGATGCTGGCTCTGTAGTTCACAACCACGGAGGCACCTGCCTAGTGGACACCAGCCCGCTGAAGGGTGTGAGGACTCCGTGCGATGCGGTTCCCGGGGCCCCCATCACTCGTGGACACGTTTTGCAGTCCAACACATTATTTATTGACAATCCACATACATGGGAAGCTCTCCTCCCATGCCCCCCACCCCCTTCCCCCCAACTCACCCCCCCCACCCGAGGGGAGAGTTAAAACACCTCGTGGAGCAAACCCTCCAAGGCCCTTTTGATCTCATTGACCTCAGCCTCCTGCTTGCACCACCACTCCTGCTGCTGCAAGGCCTCCACTTCCCACTCCAGCTCATAATTCCTCTCCAGCAGCCTCTGGAGCTCAGCCAAGGACTCCTCCATCCTCAGGGCCAGGGGCTCTGATGGAATGTGCCCACGCCCCTCCCTCCCTGCCACGACCCGGGACTCCTGTTCTGCTGGCACCTTTCTCCTCCCCAGGATGACTCTGAGTACAAAGATGACCCCGCAGGTGTTATGGAACCAGGACGGTAGGTGGAATGTGGCCCCAGCCCAGGGGCCTGCCGGCGCCTCGGCCCAGTAACCCATAAGGAGGAGGACCACGCTCTCAAGGGTCCCGGGCACTGAAATGGTGACGTTGGAGTGCCTGCCCTTGCCAAAGCCCGCCGTCACCTCCTTGGACCACCACCGACACGACTGCTCCGGCCACAGCAGCGGTATGTCGAGCCTGGCCTGGGCTGGTGGCCTGGGATGTTTCCAGTCCGCGTCAGGGACAGGACGGCCTTTGGGTCCAGGTTTCTGTTTCCGGTCTGTGTCTTGGGCTCCGGTCTGGCTGGCTGGCTGTAGGGCAGGCTGGACTGGTGGTACCCGTTCTTCCCTTCGTGGAGGAGGTTGGGGCTGAGAGTCAGGGAGGGAACCAGGGCCAAGGGAGCCAGGGCCAAGGTAGGGGATGGCACGCGTGAGGACCGGCAGGATGTCTTCCTCATCCAAGGTGTAGCAGCCTCTTCCTGCCAGCTGACCCGGGACCGGCAGAGGTGCCGACGGCCAGAGGCAAAGGATGACTCGCCCTGCGTCCACATGAGGCTTGGGGCCGGATACCCGTGGCTCAGTTGGAGGAGGTCCTGGGGAGTGCGGCACAGGAGTCAGCGGCTGCCCTCTGTCCAGTGTCTCTCCGTGGTCACTCGGCTGGCTGGTGTAAAGCAGTGTTGGGACAGCAGAGGCCTGGGAGGGACAGTCCCAGGATGGGCAGGGGTTCGCTGTGCTCCTGTTGGAGCCCGATCCCCCACCATGGGGCTGGAACCAGGAGAGGAGCCAGGCCAGCCCATGCCGGTACACGGGGCGCCGGCTGCGGGTACGCGGGCTTGCTGGCCCGCAGAGGGGCCCGAAGGTGGACCCTAGCATTGGAGTAGGGTGCTCGGTGTGGGTGAGGGGCCCGGGGCAAGAGGAATGGGCATGGAGTGTGTCAGAGGTGGGTGTGGAGAAGGCGGTCGAGGACGTGGCCACAAGTAGCAGGAGAACCAGAAAGGCCATCTCTGCTATGGCTCACCTTGGCAGCGGCGCTGGCTTTTATAACCGCCCGTGGTGCATCATAATGCCTCCCTGTGACCCCTGCGTCCTGTCCGGCCAATCACCAGGCTGCTCTCAGCAGGCCACGCCTCCGGCCAATCGCCAGGAGGCTGTCACCGTGTCCCTCTGTAACGGAAAAGAACAAATTGGACTCCATGTTGGATCTGTTCCTGTGGCTTTCACCACTGTGCCTTGTTTTCCAGGCTTAGTCTTGCTAGCTCTGCACCTTTTGTAAAACAGTGTTGCCTTTAGCCTGAAATGTACAGGAGAGCCCGTTCTGGGATGTTAGCACTTGTACACTGATGTAGAGATGGCAGGTTGCAAAACAGAAAATAGCCTTTGTTTGTTGGAGGTTTACAGGGACACCAGGGCCTGACTCACATGGACAGCTGCAGGAACAAAGGCTTCCTGTGGCAAGAAGTTTGCAACAACCATCCACACCGCTTCCCCTGTTTTTCTCCAAGACATTAGTCTGCCATCCTGTCGGTTGGCCAGCTTTCCGAATAAAGTCACTATCCTTGCCCAGCGGAAAAAAAAAAAAAAAAAAAAAAAGGTGTGGGCACCGACCCACACCTTTACTCCAGTGCCACCTTCGCATACACCTGAACACGCAGTGAGTCCCACGCCTCCCACCCACAGCAGGTCCCCTTGGCTCCCTGCTCCGTCTGCTCTCCCTGCTGCCGCTGCTTTGCAAACTCTCCAGCCTGCAACCGTTCAGGGCAAGGTCTGGATTCAGATCTCTGCCAGCCTGTCCTAACCGCTGAAAAGTGAGGAAGGGGATGGCGGAGGGGGTCCAGAACCTGATGCGGAGGGGCAGAGGGGCACAGGAGAGGAGCCCGTGACAAGCAGAAGCTTTGAGGTGTGGGGGCCAGGGGGAGAGGCAGGGTTCTCAGCCTGGGTCCACAGGTGGACTTCAGGGCATCCATGAGCTTGGGCGAGGAAAAAAAGATACTGATGTTCACCCTAACCTCTAGCTGAAGTTTAGCATTTCCCGTCATTATGAACGTGGACAAAACCCCACATTAGCATTACCCGTGACTTTGTCACCAGTGGAGATCGCGGCTCCCTTTCTATGGCGGCAGAGTCGCTGCAGGCAAGGCGCAGCACTGGCCTTGCTCATCACTGCTTCAAAACTACGGCCCTGCTTGAAGCCCCAACCCGGTCTTGCTCCTGACTTGTTAGAAAACACACATGTTCTCCATCGCAGATTTATTATTTAACATTTTGGTAACAATATTTCACTGATTGGTTTCCTTTGTAACTCTGTGTTTTTTTGTTGTTGTTTATTTGTTGTTAATTGACATATAGCTGATTCACAACGTTGTGTTAGTTTCTGGTGGGGCGTCTGTTTTATTCTGTGCATCGAAAACACTCTGGAAAAGGGCTCTCTCCATAGGCAGCACAGAACTCCAAGGGGGTCCCCGGCACCATAAAGTTGAAGGCTGTGGAGTAGAAGACGAGGCGAGGGGTGCTCAGAGGCCAGGAGGTGGGGGCCATGATTCCAGGGGCTGGAGGCCGTCTCTCTTGGGTCCCCTCAAGGGCTGCCTGGGAGTCTTCAGAACCACCCATTCCCACTGCATCTGCGCCAGGCCCGGTTGTTCAGCTTTGCCTGGTCCCCTGAGCCGGCCAAGCCAGCCGGAGTCTGACCAGAACTTCCAGGCCTCGCGGCCCCACTATCCATCCCATCCCCGAGCCCTGGTGCGCGGCTGCAGGTCCTGCCTCTCCCTCTCCTCAGATAAACTGCAGTCCTTGCAGCCGGCAGAGCTGACCAACACTGTGCGGGTGGAGTCTAAGGGGCCTGGGCCGCACAGAGACAAGGGGACCCCAGTGTGTGGCGGCCCCCCCACCCGGAGAGGGAGTCTGAGCAGGTGAGCTGCGCTTGGCACAGCGCCTCACTGGAGGGACAGGAGTTGCTGAGTCTTTCAGGGAGGGCTGGACAGAGCAGGGCGGTGGAGACAGAGGCCGAGGTGGGAACTGGCTTCCACTGCCTGGGTCACCCGCACCAAAGGGGATGGAGGCCCGGACTCCGACCCCATAGCTTGGACCCTCCAGCCAGCCCTGCTCCTCCGCTCTTTTCACTCCGAGAGGCTGTGGTCTCCACCAGGAGCCTCGCCTTTCGCTGATCATCTAAAAGCTTCTCGGAATCCTTGTTCTGAGAACAAAAACTTCACAGCTTCTCCCCAAGGACCAGGAAGCCTAGGATCTCACACCAGCTGAAAAGCAGCCCCTCCCACCACCCTGCCCGAGTCGCTGCTCAGACTGTGCACCTGCAAACAGTGGGCAGGGGTGAGTAACCAGGATTTGTTTGGATTGAAGAGTGCCGTCTCCCCTCCGTCACCCCCGTCCCATAAATCCCCGAGGACCCGCCAGGGAAGGGAATTACTAGACTTGTTTTGTAGCTTTTACTTGTGTGATCTAACTGATACCAGCACCTCCTTTAAAAATGAAGTCGTACTGAAAGGCTGATGCAAAAAATAGTGCCCAGTCCAATCCCTGCTGCTCCCCCAGTTCCACTTCTTGGATGCAACCATTTTCAACCCTTTAGCCTTTTTTTCCTGCTATTTACCTCCATATTTATAAATAAAAGGCTTACACTGCTGACTCTTATTCAGAAGGATGTGAAAAGAGACTTCTGTTGATTAAAGCCTCAAAGCCGATCAAGAGGCTTAAGGGACCCCATATTCTAGAAAGGATGTCATAGAGCTGCTCCACTGTCCTCTAAAGCCACCTCAGAGAGATCCACAATGATGCTCCGGCCCCCTGGTCCCCAGCCAGCCTCAGTGTTCGCAGGGGGTGTGCTGATGTTCCTCCTCTGTGGGGCCGGAGGCTGGGTGAGTCCCCCCACCCCACCTCTTCATGGGGATGTCTGGCTGGGCTGTTTGTCAGGGGACCCTGATACCAGTTTTCCAGAGAGCAGCCAGGTGGAGAAGAGGGCTGGTGGGGGAGGGAGCAGTCTCAGCATTCACCTGCCTCCTGGTTTGGGTCAGTAACCCCACGCTCACTTTTGCCTGCTGTCCCCCAACACAGACCCTCTTAGCCGTTTCAGAGACAACTCTCCAGTCTGCTGGGATGTGGAGACAGCTGTGCAGAGTGGGGAGGACGTTGAAGGTCTGAAGAGCGTGCTGCAGTCCTCCCTCCTCCCCGTCACCTCTCCTGAGGCACCTGGTGCCGCTCACAGCAAAGCCTTCGGGGGATCATGCATGATCATGGATGGTGCCAGGTTGCTCCCATTGCTAAGTTAGGACTTGGCTTTCTTGAGGCTACTGAGTTGGTTTCCACTCATCCACCTGCTTCGAGGTTCCAGATTTTTATTGTGGTTTCCTCTACATCTTTGGGGATATATGCCTTTAAAAATGTCCACTTAGTAAAAAAAAAATTCCACTTACTGTGATTTTAATGGAAGTTTTGGAGCGAGAGCAAAATTAGATACACATGTTCCATTTGCCACCTTTAGGCGTGCCCAGTTTGACTTCTGCTCTGAGATACAATGAGACTGTGCATTTTATGTCCTGTAGGCTGAGAGGCGGGGGCAAGAGTGGACGAGGAGGCACACACAGCTGGGCTGAGGCATTTCTGGTCTTTTTTAGGCTACCTGTATTCTACTCTTTCTTCTCAAAAAGGTTAATTAATCAGTAAGCTGGTTTTGTTTTGTTTTTTAAACTGAAGTATAGTTGATTTACAATGATGTGTTAATTTCTGGTGTATCGCATAGTGATTCATTTATACATGCATATATTATATAAATCTTTTTCATTATAGGCCATTACAAGGTATTGAATGTAGCTCCCTGTGCTATACAGTAGGACCTTGTTGTTTATAAATTTTATATAGAGTAGTTATCATCTGCAAATCCTGGACTCCCAATTTATCCCTTCCCACCCCCTTACTCCTCTGGTAACTGTAAGTTTGTTTTCTATGTCTGTGAGTCTGTTTCTGTTTTGTAAATAAGTTGTGCATCTGTGTCTTTTTTTTTCAGATTCCACATATAAGTGATGTATGGTGTTTGTCTTTCTCTGTTTGACTTACTTCACTGAGTATGACGATCTCCAGGTCCGTCCATGAGGCTGCAAATGGCATTATTTTATTCTTTTTTATGGCTGAGTAGTAGGCTGGGGTTTTGTTGTTGGTTTGCTAGCTCACTCTGTTAGTTCCGGAGGGAGAGACTGTCCGTGAGGAAGTTTTAATTGACTATTGGAATCCATGTCAGGAAGTCTCTCTGTAAGCACTGACTTAGTCCCTCTTGAGGCCTGCTTTCCCACAGCGCTGGAAGTGGGATTTCAGGGTGTGGGCCTGCTCAGGGATCTGGCCCCCTGCTCTGAGGGTTGGCCTCTCCCACCCTCTCAGCTCCCCTCCGCAGCCGGGACCCTCCACACAGCACAGCAGCAGCACCCAGGGCTGGGCTGGATGGAAAAGCCCAGATTAGAACAACTTAATTTGGGGACTTGAAATAAGAATGTTATTTGATTTTATAGAACCCTGAGCCTAAAAACCTAAACATTTTTTTAAGCACAATGGCCGTCATCCCCCACCCCATCCTCAAATCCTGGGTCTGATTAAAAAGCACAATCAGAGCTTCAGACCCCTCTCCCCAGCAGCCCAGCCCTGAACTGGAGTTTCCTTGGGTTCAGGTTTCTGATCTTTAGACTTTTGCACAGGAGTGATGTTTCCCTATGAGAAAGAATCCAGGTTTGGGGATTCCTGAGTATTTTGTTTCCAAACTCATGGAAGGAAGCTGAGCTGCATTTCTCTCCATCATGGATTTTGCTGCCCCTGCCTCCAGTCAGTGCTCCTGGAGAGGCTGGAATCAAGGGCACTTGGGCGTAAGGCCTTGGATACCTCTGAGCTCCATGACACCGACAAAGCTCCCTGCTGGGTCCAGCACCTGCAAAGGACGCAGAGACAGAAGTCTGCAGGAGGTGGGGGCAAAGCTAGGCTTTGAGGAGGAAACTGGCATCAGGAGTGATGAAGCCTCCCCTTAGAACCGGGCCTCATACACCCCTGAGAAGAGTGGGGGTACTCACCTGAGCACGTATGTGCCTCGCTGAGGGCCACATCAGCCAGAGAACATACTGTTGAGGGACAGCTCCCCTCCCCACCCTTTTGCCTCCCCCTCTGCCCTGGTCTTGGGCCTCAACTGTCCTTTGTTCAGAACTGGCTCCCGACCAGACCATGCACCAGTGCTGTGTTTGAGTGGGGTTGACTCATGAGAGGCCCAGGGAACTCTTCCTGAGCCTTCCTGCCTGTGCCCCTGAAGCTTTACAAGGGGGAGGGACTGTAGCCGGCACTCTGCAGGCCACGACCCCGCCCTGCCGGCCACTAGCCCCTGCCCCTGCCCCTCTGCATAGAGCCCCAGGAGCGGGGGCACCCTTCTTGGCACTCTTGATGGCCACCTAGATGGCCCGCTTGCTGCTTTTCATTCAGAAATTCTGGGACTTCAAATTCAAGAACACATTTGAAATATCAGGATGGGATGGGCTCGGCTAGACCTGGGAGTGGGGTGAGCAGAGTAGGGAAGGGGAAAGGCAGTCAAAGGTGCCATTTCAGGCGAAGTCCTAGCCTCTGCCTGATTCTGCTGGGAATGCTGGAGTATAAATTACCTTTGGGAGTCGACCCAACCTCAAGGCAAGGAAGTTGTGTTTCTTTCCCTGGCAGTGCTTGGCTACAGGTTATCCTGGAGGGACATACACACTCAAGCGCTTCCAGCTCAGTCCAGAACCCAAAGGGTGAGGAAACCCAGATGCCAGCACTTAGAAGGGGGTGGGTGTACAGGACCAGTGAATGGGGGCCACAGGACCTGGGCAGAGCACCAAAAATTTCTGCTCCATTGAGTAGGTAATTGGAATGAAATTCTCCAATATCAACTGACGTTCATGAGGCACAGAGTCCCAGGATGAGAAGGAGGGGGTCATAGGTCATGACATGTAGACTCCCAGCTTCCACTCCACCTTCTCTGGGGGAGAGTCCCTTCCTTCCAAAGGTTTAACACTCCAAATCTGTCATCTTCTCTTGAGTCACCGGAGTGTCCTATCCTCCAGTCTGTGTCATTGAACTGACCCATAAGCTGCTAGAAGAGCCTTTGGCCAAGTCTTCACAGATGACTACCATGACCCGAGTACTCACCTCACCAGCCCCTGCCCATCCACTGTAGCTGGCTTTCAGGAAAGTGATGATCTGGCTTGCAGAATGTCTCTAAATCTAGCCACTACACCCTTTCTCCAGGAGCACAGGTTTTACAGTTGATCAGCGATGTATATAAAGACCTAAGCTTTTAAAGTATCACTCATTATCTGAAAAATTAAAATTAAAACTACAATGAGGTATCACCTCACATCTGTCAGAATGGCCATCATTCAAAAATCCACAAACAATAAATGCTGGAGAGAATGTGGAGAAAAGGAAAACTTCCTACACTGTTGGTGGGAATGTAATTTGGTGCAGCAACTATGGAAAACAGTATGGAGATTCCTTAAAAAACTAAAAATAGATTTACCAGCAACACTACTTCTGGGCATATATCCAGAGAAAACTATAATTCAAAAAGACACATGCGCTCCAGTGTTCATAGCAGCACTATTTACAATAACCAAGACACAGGAGCAAACTAGATGTCCACTGACAGATGATTAGATAAAGAAGATGTGATGGAATACTGCTCAGCCATAAAAAAATGAAATAATGCCATTTGCAGCCACATGGATGAACCTAGAGATTATCACACTAAGTGAAGTAAGTCAGACAGACAAATATCATGTGATACCACTTATATGTGAAATCTAAAAAAAAGATACAAATGAACTTATTTACAAAACAGAGACTCACAGATATAGGAAACCAATTTATGGTTACCAGCAGAGAAAGGAGTGGTGAGGGATAAATTAGGAGTTTGGGACTAGCAGACACAAACTATGTAAAACAGATAAACAACAAGGTCCTACTGTATTACACAGTGAACTACATTCTATATCTTATAATAACGTAATGGAGAACATGAAAAAGAATATATGTATATATACACATATAACTGAATCACTATGCTGTACACCAGAATCTGTAATATAGGAGAACAAATCTGACTGTGTTGGATCTGTTCCTTTAGCTTAAGATGTCACCAATAGATGCAACTAGTGTTCCAGGTTCTTGTCCCGTCCCAGAAAGAATTCAGACACAAGACTTAGAGGTTTAAAAAAGGTAAAGTGAGGATTTATTAAAGAATGGATAGTACACTCTCAGGGGAGAGCTGGCAGGCTCCGGTGAGCAGCTGCCCTGAGTTTCTTTGGCAAGTTAGCTACACAGGGTGTAAAGGTGAATGGGTGGAATATTCATTAGGGAGGGAAGGGTTGGGGTCGTATTTCCTATTTATCATCCCAACTCCACCTTCCCACAGGGAGAAGGGGTTTTTGTCCTTATTTAGTCTGGATCGAAAGTGTCATGGCGTCGGTGCATGATGGGTACTTCTGATCTGCAAGGCTAATTTTATTGAAATGAGGGCATAATGAGCAAAAGGTTACATTCAGACACCAGAAATTCCTGCCTTTTCTCACCTTTCTTTGTTCTTCTCCAGGCCACTTGTCATCCCAAAAGGCATGATCCCTTATCAGCCCCAAGGTTCCTGCTTTTCTTTCTCTGCCCAAGGATCCCTGCTGCTTACATGATCTGTGGTTTCCTGCATTTGGCCTGTGCCCCTCCTTTCTGCCCAATTTCTGCCATTTGATCTGTGTGCCCCTTTCTCTGCTCATACCTAGCTATCTGCCTGCTCTAACATAGCCACCGTGCCCTGCTTTCTAGGCTCAGTCTTACCAGCTCTGCAACTTTTGTGAAACAATGTTTCCTTTAGCCTGAAAAAGACAGGAGAGACTATTCTCCAGGCTCTGATCTTTGAGGATGTTAGTACTTCTGCACTTATGTGGAGATGGCAAGATGCAAAATAGAGAATAACCTTTATTTTGTTGGAAGTTACAGGGATACCATGACCTGGCCACCTGGATGGCTGCAAGAACAAAGAATTCCTGCAGCAAGAAGTTTGCAACAATCCCCTCCCCTATTTTTTGGTATTAAAAGAGCCTGTATTCTGACTGGAGCAGAAGACATCAGTCTGCCATCCTCTCGGTCTGCTGGCTTTCCGAATAAAGTCACTATTCCTTGCGCCACCACCTTGTTTCCCAATTTATTGACATGTCTTGCGGCGAGCAGAACGAGTTTGGACTCAGCAACAAAACTAACACAACGTTGTAAATCAACTGTCCTTCAATTAAAAAAAAATAGTAGAAGATCTGAGCTTCTACAATTGACCTCTCCTGTTTTCTATATGATGGGTAATTGTTCCCTTCATCTCCCTTGGCGCTTCCCACCCCAAGGGCTCTGGGGGCAAGGACCACACCTTCTGTGGTCACCACTGCCTCCCCGAGATCCTCCTGGTGCCCAGAAAACAAGAGGAGGTGCTAAGTGACTGGGCGTGGAGCAGAACTGATGTCACAGGGCAATTTTTGTAAAACAAAGTGTGAAGAATGAGCTATGTCTTGGCCTCCATTCCTCAGAAAAAGAGCTTGAGACGAAAGCTGAGATGTTAACACTTTTAGGGGGAGTGAATCCCAAGGAAGTGGGAGTGAGACACCAGCAAAGAGGGAGGGGAGGCACCGGGAAGGTGTGACTGAGGGGGTCACAGCAAAAGGGTCCGCTTGGCTTCAGAAGACGTCTTCCGAGAGGCCATGAACCATCATGACGCCAAGGGGTCTGCCTCAGAGGAGGGAGGGAGAAGTGGCCCACAAACTCCCATGTCCCAGTCACTGTGTTTATTGGGTAGCCTTGCCAGGAGCTCTCTGCCCCTGCACTTGTGGGAGGTGCCCCATGGCCCCAGCAGGCATCAGAAGAGAGGAACCCCAAGGCCACGGTGCTGCACCTTCAGCACCGGCTGCTGCTCGTGGGGTGAGCCAGGCAGGAGCAGAAGTCAGTGGCACAGCCCGCATCTCCGCGGGCTGTCCCTGCAGGCCAGTAAGCATGCAGAAGTGCCACGTGGGTCTGCAGCTGCTTGTGGTGTCCATGGGGACAAGCTTCAGGACAGGAGGAAGAGATGTGCAGCATGAATGGGGGTGGGGGTGTGTGCGCTGCAGAGTCAGGTGGCTGAGCGGGGGGCACTAGGCAGACTTGGCCCAAACCTCAAGGCTGTGCCCAGCTCAGCAAACTCCCTCCAGTGAAGAGCCAAGCGTTCATTCCCTGTGCCTCAAGGATGTGGTGGTGCCAGGCTGCAGCCAACACCAACCAGCACATGCTATTACTATTTTGTTTTCTAGTCTCCCTCTCCTGAAGCACCAAGCTTACTAACTTCATTATCTGCCTTTCAAGTTATTGTAGGTGACAGTTCTGTTAAAGTTATCCACGTGAAACAGCTTCCAAAATCATCTTGCTTGTCTACCAGTCACTCCATCTCTCAGCATCAATTCTTGGATCAATTAAAGTATGCTAGATCATGTCAGAATCCAAATGACATAAAATACCAAAGGTTTATATGTTGCTCATGCTGCTTGATTGCCAGTTGCTGGGTCCTCTTCACTTCACACCTTCTCACTGCAGGATCTAGGCTGATGGAGCAGTCATGATCTTGAGCATTGCCAGACTCAAAAGCAGAGGGTTTGTTCTAGAAGGGGACACATCGGCTCATAGTGTGAAGGAAAAGCCCAGCTGGGCTAACAAGCTAAGTCACAAATCTAAGTGCAACAAGTGTCAGATTACTGATCTGAGTTCTGCTGGGCTAACTCATAAATCTGAAGTTTAGTGTCAGTCTATTGGGCTAACGAGCTCAGTCACAAATCTAAGTGTGATAAGTGTCGGTTTACTGATATAAGTTCTGCCGGGCTAACTTGTAAATCTAAAGTTTAGTGTCAGTTTACTGGGCTAACAAGCTAACTCCTAAATCCAAGCTCAACAAGTGTCAGTAACGTGATCTGTTCCAAATTGATAAGCTCCAGCGTACTGATTCCTTGCTTTTTGTTGTTTGAACCTTATTGGCTAATAGCCCCATACTTGTAATTAACCCTATAAAACCTCATGTGCACGTCTTGGAGGTGCTCAGAGCTTCGGAGCAGAAGCCCCTCTGAGGCCGCCGGCGTAATAAATCTGAGTACTCCAACCCTCCGAGTGGTGCTTGTTTCTTGGCTGGCCTGTCATTTCCGTAACAATAGCAGATTGGCCAGAACTCGTCGTGTAGTTCCCCAAGCAACCACAAGGGGGCCGGGAAGTGCGAACAGCCAGGTGTCCTGAAGGCAGAGAGCAGGAGGTAACTTGGGCACCAGCATATGAACTATCCAACGGCATATAAACTATATAGTTGAATGCGCTCTGGGTCTGAGGAATAGAGGCCCAACCTTACAGAGCTGCAGCCCCTCATAAGCCCATTTCCAGACTTCAGACGCCCCTGACCAGCTTAAACAGCACACGTACACACTGTGCACGTTTTTCCTAGTCTTCTGCCGAGGAACCTGTGGGGATTTTGCCAGGTCACTGAGCCAGGTAAAGAGGAAGCCCCCGGGGGGGGGGAGGGTGTAGCTCAGTGGTAGAGCGCGTGCTTAGCATGCACGAGGTCCTAGGTTCAATCCCCAGTACTGCCATTAAAAATCAATCAATCAACCTAATTACCTCACCCCTCCAAAATAGAGGAAAACCGAAAACTCTCCAGTTACAATTGACACTGGCTCTGAGATAGAACTAATTCCTTGATACTGTGAACGGAAAAATACTGCAAACCATTCAGTAAACAAAAAATGCTGAAGCCATCAAGTCATCAGCGGCTACTGCCACCCCCCAGTGAAGACAAGCCTGCAGCCCAGCCTCTGCAGCCACTCACAATGGTGCACTCTGAGGGGACTCAGAATAAGAAAGGACAGGATACTGGCCCTAGATAGCTAGGTGCTTGTCAGAGGAATGAGTTCAATGAGCCCAAATGTTTGCTTCCTCCCATATATAGAAAAGCGCTAAATTCTTTAACTTGAGATGCCTGGTTTTCTTTAGTTAACAAGTATCTTTTAATGTTCTAACTACTTGGTCTTTGTTGTAAAACTCCTATATATCCTAGCTCCTCCCCTTCCTCTTTGGAGCAGCCCCTCAGAGCGATCTGAGAGGCTGTCATATCGGCTTGAGCCCTCCCACCAAGTAAAACATAACCCTCAATTTTTAGGCTGCGCATTTATGTCAGTCGATAATACTTAGACCACCAAGTTGGTCCACCAATCAGGGCTTAGGAGCATCAGATGATAACTGAAACTTTGGCCAGAATCAACAACAGAGCCCACAAAGCAGCAATCATCAGGATCACTTCCCCAGTTTCTGAATGTGTAGATGGAGTAGATGGCCTGACTGCCATGCAACTGCACCTTGACTTAAAGAGTAAGCCCCCAAACTGTATTCACAAGTGTGGAGCATGGGAACTTCTGAGTCACAGAGATGTAGGTTAGAACTGGTGCCATGGCAACCCTGGACCATTTGCAGGATGAAATCACAGGGAACAGAAACCTGGAACCCACAGAGCGCAGGGTGGAGTCTCAGAAACAGGAGACACGGACCATACACACGAAACAAGGAGCCTCCTCTGATCGTAATGCTTCCCAGATCCCAGCCTTGTTCCCATGAAGCCTGGCTCTTCGCCATTTCTGTCCTTACAAAAAAAAACCCCTGGCCCCACTACCAACAGCCTGAATGGGCCTGTTCACGTGATTAAATAAGCCTGACCTACTTCTCTTCCATATCAGCCCCTGAGATGCAGCCTCCACAGCATGTCACGTTCTCTCCTGCTTTTCCATCTCCACCAGCTCCTTCAGGTCCTTTTCGTGTCCCACTAGGGCCCTTGTGCTGGTGCCAAGCCAGTCTCTAGGCTCGCCCTTAGGCAAACCATCTTTCCTCGCTTCCAGCCACATCCATCTGCAACCAAGTCCTGAAACTACCCCTGCCCAACTGGCCGCGGCTGCCCATCCCCTCTGGAGTCTAAGCGTCTCCCCTTGACCTTCAAGGACCCACACTGGTGGTTTTCATTGCCTCTCGAACTTATGCCTCCTCTCAGCGACAAGTGGCCCAAGCTGGTCAGAACCGTGCTCGCCTTGGGTCTTGCTGTGCTCACACTCTGGTCCCCGGCAGCCCTCGTTCCCGTGTTTCACTCCACCCGCCCCGCCGTGCCCCGTAGGTCTTCTCAGGCCGCACAGAGTAAGGACCCTCTCAGGTCCCTGAGGGGTGGACACAAGGGAACTCAGGACACATCTCAGCGGTGGTGACCAGCCCTCAGGAGCATGTGTGCATCAGTCCCCTGCCAGCTGTCCTGTCATCCCCATGCCTCACGCACCCTCTGTCACGTCCCCTCCTATGGCTCCCCTGTGCCATCTCCTGCCCTCTCTGTTCTCACTTTAGGAGGCTCAGGTGGGCACCCGGGCTCCTGGCCAGCCAGCGAAGCTGCCACTCACCAGGGAGAGTCTGTCTACACCCCTTTCCTTAGAAGGACCAGTGGGCGTTGACAGACGCCCACTGCTTTTAAACATAAATTACATCATATTTTATGTATCAACAAATCTCACTTTTGTTTACTATTGTTAATTTTGCTTTCTCTCCAAGGTAGTATTTTGAATATAGAGAGATGTACGTGGTCCAACATGTACAGGTGGCAATAGATAAACAATGAAAAACCTCCGTCACTACTGTCTTTTGATCAGGGCTTCTCCATCTAACACCCCTCCCTCACCATCCCTTATCCTGGGTAACTTTTTTCCAACACACTTGTCACCAGCTGATATAAGCAGACGTGTCAGTTTCTGCTTCCTCCTCATTGATTGGAGATTGTAAGAGAAAAGGGACCAGTCTCTTGCCAGGCGTCCCCAGCTCTTAGGGAACAACGCCCAGTCGGAGGCAGATCTAAGAGTCTGGGGCTGGTGCGGTGCAGGGCGAGCTCTGGGAGGCCGCCAGAGGGACCAGCAGCGGCAGTCCATGGAGTGGAGCGATGTCCTTTGAGGAAGGGCACAGGAGAGAGTTGATGACAGAGGTCCAAGCAGAAGAAAGAGGGAAAAGAATGGGGCGCTGAAGGACTTTCATGGTGGGTTGGGGAGAGACTGGAGCCCAGAGTCAGTCCTCAATTTTTAGGGGCACTTCATTGCTCAGGGCCACTAGCGTGTCCTCCCCTCCCTTTGGTGTGCCCCATTCTGGAACCTCTTCTGTGGGCAGCCGAGTGGGGCTAACTCACCCTTCTGCCCCTAAGACCATCTCAAAGCTGTCAAGAAGCAGTGAAGAGGGCAGGAGATTGCCCTTGGTGGACCCCAAGTCCAGGATCCAGTCCCTGTGTGCATCTCTACACTGGCTAGATTGTGGCAGAAACTGCATCACTGACCTAGGCAGCTGGCTGTCCCCTCCGTGTTAACTTTTATGACCCTGCGGTACAATTGGAGACCCTGGGAGAGGTGCACCCACCAAGGACTACCTGGAAAGGAGGCCGGTGCTGGCAGGTGGTGAGGGCAGCCTTAGGCCCAGTGCCTGTCCTGTCCTTGTCTGACCCCCTCCTGGGGTCTCGCCAGCACCCCGGCGCCAGGAGCCCAGGGCCGGGATTTGTGGATGTCACTGCCTGGATAAGTAAGTGGGCGGAGTGAAGCGTCCTGGCATGGGCAATGCCACCCCGGACCTCTCGCTGCCCTGCTCCTTCCCCTGGGGACCCTGGGCACCCAGCCAAGTCACAGCCTCATGCTCCCAGTGTCCAGAGAACGGAAGGATGGCCGATCCGCTTCTCCTGCTCCGAGTGGTCCTGAGGGGAGACCCCAGTTCCAACCTCCTCTGTTCCCAGGCCAGCAGCTCGGGCCTCCTCGATGGAGGGTGATGCCTGAGGGTGGCGGGGCGCCGTAGCCTCCATCCTTCCTGGGCCTGGAAGGAGGGTGGATGTGGGGGATCCTGGCGGGAGGCAAAGCTGACTCCAAACCAGCGCAAACAGACCTGGAGCGCAAGCCAGGGGAAGTCTGTGAAGTTGGCGACTGTAGCGGAGGACTGGAGAGAAACACAGTCGGCCCAACCGAGGGAGCCACCGGGACAAGCAGAGCCTGGCAGCAACCAGCCTCACGGGGTGCGCCGCCTCCTCCCGGACCCTGGTTGCAGGCCTCCGCCCTCCCACACTGGGCTGCAGGCCCGGCCGGTTCTCCGGGTGCTCGGGGCCCCGCGCACAGGCCTGACTCTCCGAGCGCAAGGCTTGTGCCAACCAGCCGTGGGGCCAGGACCCCCCGAAGCCCTCCTCGTCGTCTGCTTTCCAGTTCTGAGTTGGACGGGACACGCCTCTGGGCTTCCCAGGGGTCAGATACAGGAACTGCAGCCCTTTCCTTGATCCCTGTGTGCCTGCAGCGCCCCCTGCAGTGAGTCTGCAGCAGGGCAGCCCGGCTCCGTTCCCACTTGAGCCTCAGCCAGAGCTCCCTGGGGCCTCCTTTCTCCTCCTTGACCGACTGCCTCCGCGGGCTGTAGCCTCTGGGGTTGGAGTTGGAATTCCTAGTTTGTATCAAATCCCCAATATATAGCAAATGACACAAAACAAACGTGAAGCTTAGTGAATTCTTACAAAAAGAATAACCTTGTATGGTTCAATATCAATGTAATACACCATAGTAACAAATTGAAGAATTTAAATCATGTTCATCTCAATAGATGCAGAAATAGCTCTTGACAAATTTCAACATCCGCTCATGATAAAAACTCTCCACAAAGTGTGTATAGAGGGAACACACCTCAACATAACAAAGGCCACATAGGATCAGCCCACAGCCGACATCATACTCAACAGAGAAAAGCTGAAAGCATTTCCTCTAAGATCAGGAAGAAGACAAGTTTGCGTACTCTTGACATTTCTATTCAACATAGTTTTGGAAGTCCTAGCCACAGCAACCAGATAAGAAAAAGAAATCAAAGGAATCCAAAACAGAAAGGAAGAAGCGAATCTGTCACTGTTTATAGATGACGTGATACTATACACAGAAAATCCTAGAGACGCCGCCAAAAAACGACCAGAACTCATCAATGAATTCAGTCAAGTTGCAAAATACAGAATCAATATACAGAAATCTGTCACATTTCTATACACTAAGCACAAACTATCAGAAAGACAAATTAAGAAAATAATCCCATTTATCATTCCATCAAAAAGAATAAAATACCTATGAATAAATCTAAGGAGGTAAAAGATCTCTACACAGGAAAAAAAATCTCTACACAGGAAAGTATAAGACATTGATGAAAGAACTGGAAGATCACACAGACAGATGGAAAGATGTACTTCAAGGATCAGAAGAATGAATACTGTTAAAATGACCATACTCATAAAGGCAATCTACAGATTCAATCCAATCCCTATTAAAATACCAATGGCATTTTTCACAGAAGTAGAACAAATGATTCTAAAATTTGTATGGAAACAGAGACCTGAATAGCCAAAGCAATCTTCAGAAAGAAGAACAGAGATGGACGTATTGTGTGTCCTCACTTCAAACTATCCAACAAAATTGCAGAAAAAGAACAGCATGGCACTGGCACAGAAACAGATGCACAGGTCAATGGAACAGAATAGAGCCTAGAAATATACCCATGCAGTTACAGTCAATTAATCTAGGACAAAAGAGGCAAGAATATTCAATGGGGAAAAGCCAGTCTTTTTAATAAGTGATACTGGGAAAACTGGACAACTACATAGAGAACAATGAACATTTTCTTACATCATATCCAAAAATAAACTCAAAATAGAGATCTAAGTGTAAGACCAGAAACCATAAAACTCTAAGAAGAAAAGGAGAACACTCTTTGACATAAATTGTAGCCATAGTTATGTTTGGATCTGTCTCCTAATGCAAAGGAAGCAAAAGTGAACAAATGGGACTCATTAAACTTAGAAGCTTTTCCACAGCAAAGAAAACCATCTGCACAACAAAAGGGCAAAATACTGAACTGGAGAAACCATTTGCAAATGACATGCCTGATAAGGGGTTAATATCCAGAACAGACAAACAGCTCATAGAACTCAAACTCAAGAAACCAAATAACCTGATTTAAAAATGGCAGAAGAAGTGAACAGATTTTTTTCCCAAAGAATACATACAGGTGACCAACAGACACATGAAACGATGCTCAACATCATTCATCATCAGTGAATGTAAATCAAAAGCACACTGAGACATCACCTGACCTGTCAGAATGGCTATCATTGAAAAGTCTACAAATAACAAATGTTGGAGAGGATGTGGAGAGAAAGGAACTTTTGTATACGGTTGGTGAGAATGCAAATTGGTGCAGCCAGTATGGAGGAAAGTATGGAGATTCCTTAAAAAAACTAAAAGTAAAACTACCATAGGATCCAGCAATTCCACTTCTGAATAGATAGCCAAAGAAAGCAAAAACACCAGTTTGAAAAGATACATGCACCTCGATGTTCAAAGCAGCTCTACTTACAAAAGCCAAGATACGGAAGCACCTTAAGTGTCACCCAAGAGATGAAAGGATAAAAAATATATACACTATATATACATATATATATAAATAAAATGGAACACTACTCAGGCATAAAAATAGAATGAAATTTTGCCATTTGAAACAACATGGACGAACCTGGAGGATATTATGCTTAGTGAAACAAGTCAGAGAGAGACAAATACTGTATGTTATTAGTTATATGTGGAGTCTAAAAAATAAGAGAAAGCACATATGACAAAACAGAAACAGACTCACAGAGATAGAGAAGAAACTAGTTGTTACTGGGGAGGAGAGGAGGGTGGGGAGGGGCAAGACATGGGTAAAGGATTAAGAGACACAAAATACTATGAATAAAATAATCAGGCTGTGTGTGGTTAGGAATGTTGACATGTATGTTTTAAACATAAACAAGCCCCAGTTCTGTCCTGAAGATGCTGATGGACGCTGGGGGGGGGGATACAGCTGCCTTTGTAAAACAGTTGCCAAGCTTTCCAACAGCTGGAAGGAAGCAGCTCCTGAGGCCTCCCCCGAGGTGGATGCATGACCAACTTTTATAATTCTTTTAAGAAAGTGGGCTGTTTGGAGTTTTTGTATTTCCTAGATTTAATTTTGGTTACTTTTGTTTTCCCGAAAATTATTCATGTAGCCTAATATGGCCAGTATATGGGTATGAAGTTGTTCATTACCTTTTTCATAAGACTTTTTTTCTACAGTATTTCTTGTCTTATTCATAATAAACTTTTTTAAAAAAAATTTGCTTGATAGGGTTCATCTATTTTCAATTAGAAAACAACACTTTTCCTTTTCCAAAACCATCAAGCACAGTGTTTGCTTTCCAACTGTTTATTTTAGGTTTTCTATGTTAAATTTCTCCCCCATTTCCAATGTTTAAAATTTTGCTTTCAATTCCTAGGTTGAATGTATGCTTTGTATAATTTCAAACTTTCTAAACAAAGAAAAAAGTTCGTTTCCACTGAAAAAATGGAAGCACAGCTTCCATAAAAGAAAACAGACACCAGAAACGAAGTTATAGTGATTGACAGAGGGAAGAATGCATTTTCAGCATCGGTAAGACAAAGACAATCAAAAACAAATCAAAGACAAAATCAACTGAAGTAAAAGGGACAAAAAGTAACTGCACGCATGCGCAGTTGGGGCACTCATGATCGATAAGATACAGAAAGGCCACAAAACAGCTGCCACTCTCAGGCACCAGAAGTAAACGCAGAGCACTGAACGTGGCCCTGCACACAGCGCCAGCAAGGGGGTGGGCCCACCACCTAAGCCAGCCCTCTGGCCCCTTCCACCAGTCAGCCCCCACCCTCCCCCCATTTAAGGAACCAACCCGCCCCATCTGAGAGCAAAGGGCACCTGTTCCTTGTTCTCCCTCCCTTGCGCTGGAGCACGAGTCCCAGTAAAGCCTCGCCTACCTGTTCTCAATTTCTATTGTTTCAAGGATCTAAGACCCAAAACTGCATCAATTACATAAGGCAATCTCTTCTCTTAACCCTCACATCATCCTGCTTCTACAAATAACCATATATTTACTGCTCACACTAATCCTTCCTGCAATATCTCTTCAGTTACTTTGATTGTGAAACTGGTTCTGAGCAGAGTCCTCTCCAAGGGCTCCTGGAACACTCTCCTGACGCGCAGTGATAAAGGCGGGGGCAGTATTTCTAAGTTTTACTTTTGCCTCCGGCTCCAATGTGACTCAGTACAGGTCTTCATGATCCCATCTTCACTTTACAGTTTGATATTTTGCTCATGGAGGACTTTTTGGCACTGATTCTGCTTTTTGAATAATTATTGCATTAAAACCTCATTTATCTTGATTTCTGAGTTGTTTGTGGTCCCCTGAAATTTTGTGCCTGAGCCCAGTGCCTTCTTGCTTTTCCTGGCTCTAGCCCTGAGTTGAAGTTTCTCCGTCCTTGGTCTTATAGGTTCCCATCCTGCCTAATTTCCCCCCCCCCCCGCACTCCTTATAGTTGACATCCACTGTGGGGTTCAGTCCTAACATAGCCCAGGCACCGCAGTTTGAGAATTCAAGGACTTTCATACCTTACCTTGGAGCTCTGCCTCAGTCACTGGCGGCGGTGTGAACCGAGTTCCTCCTCGAATCAGCTGCAAGTCCTTGCCTGACTCTGCATCAAACGACCTCAAGGCACTGCTGTGGGTCCTCACTGGGCCTCAGCACCGCGCATGCGTGGGGCTCTCCTTGGCCGTAGGGGAAGTGGATCCCGCTGCTACTGTACTGAGCATGCGCAGGGCCTTCAGGCATTTACTTACACTGTTGCTAAGTCTACTTTGCCCAGACTTTTGAGATATTGGGCGGGTCTCATGGCTTCTATTCACCCACTTGGCTTTTACAGTCACGGGGCAATACCTTGTAACCTAGACTTGTTGTAAATGGGTTTTGATTTTAATATAATATGCTCTGTGTTTGTGTGGAGGTTCTGGAAGAAAAAAACTGGGCTTCCGTGAACATAGACATCGTCCCAGAATTCTTAAATTTATTTTATTTTTGAAAGGATGCTTCAAAAAAAAAATGGAGGACAAGAATTATTTTTCAAGTACAGAAAGTATAAAATATTACACTAA